>NC_067474.1:13286533-13605700 GCF_947179515.1 Apodemus sylvaticus | reverse complement strand
TTGTATATGTCTAGAAAATTGTACATTTTATTTAAACTTTCTAGTTTTGTGGAGTACAGGCATTTGAAGTAAGACTTACTAATTTTTTTAATTTTATGACTTTCCATTTTTATGTCTCCCTTTTCATTTCTGTTTTTGTTAATTTGGATACTGTCTCTGTAATACATATTTAGTTTGATGAAGGGTTTGTCTGTCATGTTGATTTTTTTGATTTTTTGCATTATTATCTTTGTTTCCAATTGATTGATTTCTGCCCTGAGTTTGACTACTTCCTGTCATCAGCTCCTGTAGAGCTGTTTTTGTTATAGAGCTTTCACGTGTGCTGTTCAGTTGCTAGTATGAGATCTTGTCAACTTATTTTTATGAAGGTGCTTAGTGCTATGAATTTTTCTCTTAGCACTGTTTTCATTGCATCCCATAAGTTTGGATATGTTGTGGCTTCATTTGTATTGAGTTATAGAAAGTCATTAATTTCTTTCTTTATTTCTTCCCTGACCAAGTTATCATTTAGTAGAGAGCTATTCAGTTTCCATAAGTGTGTGGGCTTTCTATTGTATAGGGTGATCTGATAAAATGGAAGGAGTTATTACAATCTTCTTGTATCTGTTGATGTTTGCTTTGCACTTGATTATGTGCAAATTTGGGAGAAGGTTCTGCATGGAACTGAGAAGAATGGATGTTCTTTTGTTTTTAGTTGAAAGGTTTTGTAGATAACAGTTAAATTCATTTGGTTTATAACATCTGTTAGTTTTATTGTTTCTGTGTTTAGTTTCTTTTTTGGTGACCTGTCCACAGGTGAGTGTGGTCTGTTCATGCCCTTCACTATTATTATGTGAAACTCAATGAGTGAATTTTAGTAATGTTTCTTTTGAACTTTAGTAACGTTTCTTTTACAAATGTGGGTGTCCTTTGATTTGGGTCATAGATATTCAGAATTGAGACACCATCATCTTGGTGCATTTTCCATTTGATGTGTATAAAGTGTTTTTCTCCATTTCTTTTGATACCTTTTAGTTGAAAGTATATTGTGTAATATATTGAAATTGCTAATGAAGTTTGTTTTTGGGTACATTTGCTTGGAAAGCCTTTTTCCAGCCCTTTAATCTGAGGTGTAAGTGTCCATGATTCATTGAAGAATGATACCCCAGACTCAAATAGTATGCAAAAGCAAAGACCATTTTATTTTGCAGAAGTCCAGCATGCTAGGGTCAACCATCTACCAACATGGAGATGCCCCAGTGAGTTTGCGTGCCTGATTTTAAGTACATTAGGGGTATTCTTGGGGAGGGTATATGACCTCTATCTTAATCTGTTGATTCTACCTCTAGGGACATTGTAAAACATTGCTAGGGTGTGGAAAGCTGGAAACTGTTGCCAGGGAAATTTGGAACTGTTGCCGGGGAAATTTGGAACTGTTGCTGACCCATTGCCCTTGCCTCAGGGCAGATGGTGGGCCAGCTTCTAATGGCAGAGCAGTTTCTGACTGGCTGCCTGTGGCCTTGGATTTTTTTCAGTAACTGACTTTCCTGTATTTGCCTGGATGTGTCCAGTTCTTTGAAACAGATATTTAGGCCTAGACTTCTGAACTGCCAATTTGAAGTCTATCCCAGTGACAGCCTAGCCCATCTCAACACATAGTGTCTATCTTTGTTGCTGAAGTGTGTTTCTTATATGGAACATAATGATGGGTCCTGTTTTATGTATCCAGTCTGTTAACCTGTTTCTTTTATTAATGAATTGTGTTCATTGATGCCAAGAGATTAATGACCAATTATTTTCAGCTCCTGTTACTTTGATGTTAGAGGTGGCACTGTGTGTGTGCACGCATGATTCTCTTCTTTTGTTTTTTTTCTGTGAGATGATTAATTTTTCATGTTTTCTTGGGTGTAGTTCCTCTCCTTATATTAGAGTTTTTTTTTCTAGTATCCTCTGTAGGGCTGGATTAGTAGAAAGATATTGTTTAACTTTGGCTTTATAATAGAATATCTTGGTTTCTCCATCTATAGTGATCAAGACTTTTGTTGTAGATAGTAGTCTGACCTGGCATCTGTGATCTCTTAGGCTCTACAGGACATCTATCCAGGAACTTTTGGATTTTAGTGCCTCTGTTGAGAAGTCAGGTATAAATATGATGAGTCTGCCTTTATATGTTGCTTGGGTTTCCCCTTTGCAGCTTTTAATACTCTTTCTTTTTCTGCACAGGAGGATTTTATTTTCTGGTCCAATCTATTTGCTATTCTGTCAGCTTCTCGTACATTTATAGCCTTCTCTTTCTTTAGGTGAGGGAAGTATTCATCTATGTTTTTGTCAATGATGTTTTTAGACCCTTTGAATTGGGCATCTTCACCCTCTCTATTTCTATTATTCTTTTGCTTTGTATTTTCATTGTGTCTTAAATTCCCTGGATGCTTTCAGTTAGCAATTTTTTACATTTGGCATTTTATTTGACTCATATGTCTATCTCTTCTATGGTGTCTTCTATGCCGTAGATTCTTTCTTTCATCTCTTGTATTCTGTTGGGGATGCTATTCTTGTTTTTCTGTCTCCATGGTTACCTTCATTTGTATTTCCTTTTCAATTTTTAGGTATTTGCCTGTTTCATTCACTTTCTTCACTTGTTTGATTGTATTTTTTTGTATTATTTAAGGGATTTATTTGTTTCCTCTTTAATGGCTTCTTGCTGTTTGATTTTCTTTTCCTGTATTTCTTTTTTTTAAATTGAATATCATCTTCATTTACATTGCCAATGGTAAAACCTTTCCAAATTTCCCCCCTCCCCAAAGACCCCCAACCCCTCCTCCCACCCCCTGCCTCCCTCCCCTGCCCCTCCACCCAAAATGCTTCTAGCACCCCCGCCTCAGTTTCCCTTTGTTGGGGCCTCTATGGAGCTTTTACTTGACCAAGGACCACTTCTCCCACTGATGCCCAACAAGGCCTTCCTCTGCCACATTTTTGGCTGGAACCATGTGTATCCCTTGGATAATGGTTCAGTCCCTGGGAGTCTTGGAGCATCTGGGTGGAAAAAAATCATTGTTCTTCCCATGGGGCTGTAAATCCCTTCAGTTCCTCTGGATCACCCTCCAGCTCCTCCTTTGGCGACCCCATGCCCAGTCCAATGGTTGGCTGCTAGCATCTGCCTCTGTATTTGTAAGGCTCTGGCAGGGCCACTACAGAGACAACCATGGCATGCTCCTTTTGGTATATGCTTCTTATCGTAGTTTTGGGGTTTGGTGACTTTATATTTATAGGATGAATCCCCAGGTTAGGCAGTATCTGGGTGGCCTTTACTTCAGTCTCTGCTCCACACGTTGTCTCCCTTATTGCTCCTTCAGCCCTGTATTTCTTTAAAAGAACTATCTATATGCTTTTTAAAGGCATCCATCTTCTTCATAAGATAAGGTAAGATCACAGTCTTGCTCTTCAAGTGTGTTAGGATATCAAGGACTTGCTTTAGATGGAGAGCTGCATTCTGATGGTGCCATATTGCACTGGCTTCTGTTAATTATGTTCTTGCACTTGCCTTGTTTGCCTCTTGCCATCTGGTTCTCTCTGGTGTTGGCTGGCATGTATCTCCAGGTGGGAGGGGGCTCCTGGATGACAGTGGAGCTTTGTGGTGAGAGAGGGCTGTGTAGTGATTTATGATTATAGGTAGAGGTGGGGTACAGCTAGATTTTAAAATTATGATTTTTTCCTTGAGTATAAATGGGTAAAAAATAAAAGAAAGAAAGAAAAGAAAAGAAAGAAAGAGAAAAGAGTCTTGAAAGAATTGTTTGTTAAAGAGAAGAACACAGGAAACAGTTTTTATTCTAATTGTTGTAATCATGAATTAAACTTTATATTTAAAAGGGAAGATATTTGTTATTATCAACATAAGGCTTAATAATAGTCATTGCTACTACATACTGAGAATATTACCATTTATTTAGGTTGCATTGTCTCTAAATTTCATTATGAAAAGGAAATTTAACATAAAGATACTTGGCAAACATGTATGAGTGGCTATCATTTCATGTCTTACAACTTTAGTAAACATTTTACATTTCCCAATTTTACATTAAGAATGTTTACAAAAAATTCTAGCAATTAATGAAATAAAAGATTTTTTTGAAAAACTATATATTAAAAGTTAATTACAGGGGCTGGAGAGATGGTTCAGTGGGTAAGAGCACTGACTATTCTTCCAAAGGTTATGATATCAAATCCCAGCACCCACATGGTGGCTCACAACCATCCATAAAGAGATCTGATGTCTAAAGACAGCTAAGGTGTACTTGCATATAATAAATAAATAAAATTTTTTAAAAAGTTAATTACATAGGGGCTTTTATTTAACAGAAAACATTTTTATTTCCCTATATTCTATGTGTGGAAGCATTATTAAAAAGAAATGCTCCACCAACTCTCTGTGGAAGCACTGAACCACACTTCCGAGATCTGCTGGCCTGACAATTTCTAACACTCCACATGACCGAAGCTGTCCTGCAGTCCTGTTAGCCTGGCCATCTCTCCAGTAGAGGTCCCAGGTTACTGAGGCGGTTCCTGAGTGTTCATCTTGCTTCCACTAAGCACCCACTCATTCCAATTACCTGGTAAAGCACAACTGTAAATTTTAAATAGTTAACCAAATGTATTTATGCATATGAAACTCACAATTACAAGATGCCAATTTACAATGATAAAAGTCTTATCCCAATTTCTAAACTTTAGATAATCTAATGTCTGATTCCATCTTGATATGTATCTCTGCCCTGTCCCCCCAGCACAAGTGCGTCTGCTCTCTGACCTCCCAAGTCCTAGCTCCACCTCCTCCTTCCTCCTCAATCACAGGCCTCTCACTGCCTCAGTGAGATTGGATAGGAAATATCTTACAACAATTTTATTGTTACCCCTGAGAATTTTTCTTCTATAATCCACTCTAGAAATAAATTATTACCAAAATGTTTGCATCCTTTATAAGTCTCTGAAGCTCAAAACATTTAACTGTTTATTAATTCATGAGTTTTGTATCATGAACTGAAGTCCTTCTGCTCTCTGTCCCTTCATATTCACCCCTTGCCCTTCCAGCCTCCCTCCTAAATAACACACACACACACACACCACCACCACCATCACCAGCAGCAGCAGCAGCAGCAACAACAACAACAACAACAACAACAAATACACTACAAAGCATAGAAATCATCTCATCATGGAAGCTGTAGTATGTTACCATATGTCTGTCCCACATCTTTTTTTTTTTTTTTTTTTTTTTTTTTTCTTTTTTTTTTTTTTGTCTTTTTTTTTTTATTTGATATAATTTATTTACATTTCAAATGATTTCCCCTTTTCTAGCCCCCCCCCACTCCCCGAAAGTCCCGTAAGCCCCCTTCTCTTCCCCTGTCCTCCCTCCCACCCCTTCCCAGTTCCCCGTTCTGGTTTTGCCAAATACTGTTTCACTGAGTCTTTCCAGAACCAGGGACCACTCCTGCTTTCTTCTTGTATCTCATTTGATGTGTGGATTATGTTTTGGGTATTCCAGTTTTCTAGGTTAATAACCACTTATTAGTGAGTGCATACCATGATTCACCTTTTGAGTCTGGGTTACCTCACTTAGTATGATGTTCTCTAGCTCCATCCATTTGCCTAAGAATTTCATGAATTCATTGTTTCTAATGGCTGAATAGTACTCCATTGTGTAGATATACCACATTTTTTGTATCCACTCTTCTGTTGAGGGATACCTGGGTTCTTTCCAGCATCTGGCAATTATAAATAGGGCTGCTATGAACATAGTAGAGCATGTATCCTTATTACATGGTGGGGAATCCTCTGGGTATATGCCCAGGATTGGTATAGCAGGATCTTCTGGAAGTGAGGTGCCCAGTTTTCGGAGGAACCGCCAGACTGCTTTCCAGAGTGGTTGTACCAATTTGCAACCCCACCAGCAGTGGAGGAGTGTTCCTCTTTCTCCGCACCCTCTCCAACACCTGCTGTCTCCTGAATTTTTAATCTTAGCCATTCTGACTGGTGTAAGATGAAATCTTAGGGTTGTTTTGATTTGCATTTCCCTAATGACTAATGAAGTGGAGCATTTTTTAAGATGCTTCTCCGCCATCCGAAGTTCTTCAGGTGAGAATTCTTTGTTTAACTCTGTACCCCATTTTTTAATAGGGTTGTTCGGTTTTCTGGAGTCTAACTTCTTGAGTTCTTTATATATATTGGATATTAGCCCTCTATCTGATGTAGTATTGGTGAAGATCTTTTCCCAATTTGTTGGTTGCCGATCTGTCCTCTTGATGGTGTCCTTTGCCTTACAGAAACTCTGTAACCTTATGAGGTCCCATTTGTCAATTCTTGCTCTTAGAGCATACGCTATTGGTGTTCTGTTCAGAAACTTTCTCCCTGTACCGATGTCCTCAAGGGTCTTCCCCAGTTTCTTTTCTATTAGCTTCAGAATGTCTGGCTTTACCCACATCTTAATTTGCAACTATTCATTGCAGTGAGCCATTCTTCTGGTTCAAGATATCTGGCTTCTGTGACACCAGCTATATTAGATACTTATAGGTACTCCTCCTGGTTTTCCTGTTGTTGCTCTGTGTCATGGAGATCCTGCAACATTGGAACAATAAGACTGGTCTTTTGATGGGTGCCAACCATCCACAGATGTTATAGAATTGAGAGCGGGCCAATGGATTCATAGCACTGCATCTGAGCCTGGGTGGTACCTTCTCTCATGACTCAGTTCTCCAAAGTGCCACAGGTGACAAGAAACATGTCAGAGATGGGGGAGCATCACTCCCACCCAAACATCACCTTACAGCAGACAAGCATCAGGGCCAATTCTCCTTCAATTTCACCCCCAGGGCTGCCTCACCTGCAATCCCACACCCAGGGTTAGCTCTACTGTGCCTCTGAGGTGAGGTGCTGGGCCTGCTCTCCTGAGAGCTGCAGCAGGTTAGGGGCAGGGTCAGATTTCCTACTTTCATGACCCTCAGGCCAGTTCTCTCAACTGCCACAGGTGGTAAGGACTGGGGTTGTGTATCATTCCTGGACATATGCTTCCTCCCAGTAGACAAATAGTAGGAACAGGTCTCCCTTGCTCTTTCCACTCTGCCTTATCAGGGCCAGCACTGTGCTGCCCAAGCAAGGTTCAGATACTTGTCGTCCAAGTGCTACAACTTGTGGGGGGCAGGGATAGCTCTGCTGTTCTCATAACTCCACAGCAGATGAGTGGTAGAGTCAGCTCTCTCAGATTCACACCCTCAGGGCCAGTTCACCCATGTCCCCACTACCAGTGTCAGCACCCCTGGGTAAGGCATAGGTCCTTCTTTCCTGAGTGCTGCTGCTGGAAAAAGATGAGGCTAGCTTTCCAAAGTACTGCACCTATGAGGGGCAAGGCCAGTTCTGCACAGCCCATAGACATTCATGAGTTACCCATAGGCTGTTCTGACTAGGGACATTGCTACATTCTCTAGTGGTAAAATGAGCCATGGACATCAACACTGACCTCTGGTGCTGTGTAGCCACCAGCTCAGACATGGCCCTTAGTAGCAGCCCAGACTGGAACCTTGCTATGGTCCTGTGTAGCAGGGCTGATCTCTCCTCTCTACCCTCAAGTCTCTAGTTCCATTTCTCGTCATTATGCTCAAGCTGCTCCACTTCTTCTCTTCCATCTGATTATGACATACTTACTACACATTGTGGTGGCTACTGCTGCAGTCTGGCAAGGCAGATGGCAGGACCCTGGTGACATCTTCCATCCATGCTGTGCGACATGGCAAGAAGCAAGTCTGACTGTGCTGTGCACTGGAGGGCAGGTTTCCAGGTAGCATGGTGGTTTAGAGGTATCTGTCTTACTTCCTTATCCTGTGCTGGACTGCTTGGATATGATTTGAATTGATTTGATTTTTATGAGTACAAGGCATAAGACAGCTTTGGCATCAAGCTAAGATGAATAAGGACCATCATCTGCTCTGCTCATGGCTAAGAATACTACTTGCAAGGTGTCACTCTGACCATTGCTGGGGGGGGGCGCATCTGAAGAGATTTTAAAATCAGAATTTTATTATTTCTTTGAGACTATTAAAGAACAGTGTTTGATAATATTAAAGTCAACACTCAAATCCTCCCAGGCCTACTGTGATCTCCCTACCCATGCAACTTTCTCTTCTCTAATTTTTAAACCCACGAATTACAATTTTGTGTTATCTGAATACTCTGGGAAAATGCATATTGTTGTATGTAAAAAGTAACATTTTAAGATTTTATGCAGGATTTAATAGACAAAATATACAATTGTAATGTATTCCTCAAATACTCATGTTCACACACAGGCTCATGTGCATGTTCAAAGTAAGCATGCCAAGAATAAAAATGAAAATTAAAAAAAAATAGCACACAGTATAAACTAATTTAAAAAATGTACTGGCTACCTGTTCTGTCAGTCTGCTATTTGGGGTTATTCTGCAGAAAGAGTTAAGCTTTGCTCTGAGCTATCTTAACATGCTGTGACATGATTATATGAAACCAAATATGAACATACATGGTGTGTTTACATTAACAAGGTACAATTTTTATTTCTGCCTCCATTTAGAAGAAGCAAGGCTAATTGTTGAAGAGCCAATATCATTGCCATCTGCTTCTCTTTCTGAAAATTTATTTTTGTTGTACCACCATTACTCTAAGGCCATGCTATAGGCTGTGCTGTTTCTCTATTTTTCAGTTGTTGAACATCAAGGAAATAATGCCCTGCAGCAAAGTCTGTTGGGCCTGGGGTTCCCACTTTATTGAAAGTTTTGGTTTAACAGAGTAACTTGTGTTATAAAAATCTAGAAATATTTTTTGAGCAATGAAATAAAATAAACCAGCAAAAGAGTATATCATGAAAGAAAAGTTTTACTCATTTGAGAAGGTATCAGGAAAGCAAGATGATCCTGTTATGTCACAGGTAAAGAAAATTTGGTTTTTAGAAATTCCAAGGAGGCAAAAAAAAGTTTAGAATCCAGTTTTGGAAATAGTCAATTAGTATGCACTAGTTTTCCAGTAAAGCCCTCACAAAAGTGTATTAGCTTATGTTACTGAGGGTTTGTAATTGAAAATTAACACATACTTTAATTATATCTGAAGGCCCAGGCATTCCCCTTACATTTCATGCTCTGGGCCTAGGAGTAGATCAATGGCAGGGAGCAACATTCTGAATGTACACTGTAGTGCTTGCTCCTTTCCCTCACTGGTAACTTGGAGTAAATGGGAGAACATGGAGGCTGGTGACTCTCTGGAGGGTGAAAAAGTCACTTCATCTGATCCTTGTGGATCACTGTTTATTATTTCTAAAACAAAATGTAGACACGTACAGGGATCATCCAAGGCAAGAGAGGTTTGGTCTTTTGATTTTTTTTCTGTTTAATTCTTTACTTTGATAAACTGCATGCATAAGGCACTTTAGACCATTTTCTATTCATTTCAGGGTAAAGTTCTCTCTCACCAAGCTTCTTGTTTTAGGATTTCAGTGCTATAAAGAGATATCATAATCAAACAACTTTTACAAAGGACAACATTTAATTGGGGTTAGCTTACAGTTTCAGAGGTTCAGTATTGTCATGCCAAGAAGCATGGTGAAACCTGGAACTGGAAAAGTACCATCCAGGGAGACCTGGTACTGGAAAAGAATGTATAAGTTCTATATCTTGAGTAATGGCAGATGGAGGGAGACTCTTACACTGGATGAAACTTGGTCATCCAAGAGCCCACCTCCACAGTGACACATTTCCTGAACAAGGCTATATCTATTCTAACAAGGACACACCTCCTAATAGTGTCACTCTTGTGGGCCAAGGACTCAACTACATTAGTCTATGATGGCCAAACTTTTTCAAACCACCACATTCTACTTCCTGGTCCCCACTGGCTTGTTCGAGCACATAAGTTTATGGGGCCATACTTAGCCATAGCATAATGAAAATTACATGTAGTCAACTTCAAAAGTCCACATAGTCTAAAGAAGTCTCAACATTGTTAAAAATCCAAAGTTGAAAGTGTCCTCTCAGTTTTACCCAGTCATGTAACTATAATCCTGTAATAGGTCAAAAAAGCAAACCATATACCTCCAATATCACAGGATTTACATTACCATCCCCAAAATTCATTGTGTGGGAATACTGAAGCAAAGAAATACCAAAAGTCAGCTGGGAAATCTTAAAACTGTGCATTCTCTTGTCTGATGTCAAAGTATCAAAGTACTTTTGAGATCTGTAACTCTTTTTATCCTTGTTTTCTGCAACAAAATTCTTTCTCTTGCAACCCACTGTTAGCGATTTCCTTAGCAGGTATCCCATGGCTCTGGCATCTTTAACATCTTGGCATTGCCAAAGTGATTTCAACTTTACACCTTCTAGTTTCAGTGTCTGGGATTCACACATGATCTTCTGGGTTCCTTCAAAGGGCTTGAGTCTCTTCTCCAGCTCGACCTTCTGTAGCATTTTAGGCTCTGGTTGACTCTATTCCACTGCTGCTTCTGTTCTTGATTATCATCTCATGGTACTAGCATCTCCCATTTGCTGGAATCTTCTACTGTGACAGGCTTTATTATTAGTGTCTCATAGGCTCCTTTCATTGTATCAAGATTCAGCTTCTTTGCCTGACCCCTTCAGTCCTGAGGCATCAGCTACAATGATACTACATTTTCACCAATGGCTTCCTTGGCCTCTCACAGTGCCAAGCCTCCGCTGCTTTCCATGACCTCTTCATGATGTGAAAACCAGTACTACCTGGGTACTTACACATTTTCTTTTCTTTTTCTTTTTTTAAGTGTTTTTACTTCCCTTTACTTCTCCTTTCTTTCTTTTTTTTAAATTTTTTTTATTTGATATAATTTATTTACATTTCAAATGATTTCCCCTTTTCTAGCCCCCCACTCCCCGAAAGTCCCGTAAGCCCCCTTCTCTTCCCCTGTCCTCCTACCCACCCCTTCCCACTTTCCCGTTCTGGTTTTGCCGAATACTGCTTCACTGAGTCTTTCCAGAACAAGGGGCCACTCCTCCTTTCTTCTTGTACCTCATTTGATGTGTGGATTATGTTTTGGGTATTCCAGTTTTCTAGGTTAATATCCACTTATTAGTGAGTGCATACCATGATTCACCTTTTGAGTCTGGGTTACCTCACTTAGTATGATGTTCTCTAGCTCCATCCATTTGCCTAAGAATTTCATGAATTCATTGTTTCTAATGGCTGAATAGTACTCCATTGTGTAGATATACCACATTTTTTACATCCACTCTTCTGTTGAGGGATACCTGGGTTCTTTCCAGCATCTGACAATTATAAATAGGGCTGCTATGAACATAGTAGAGCATGTATCCTTATTACATGGTGGGGAATCCTCTGGGTATATGCCCAGGAGTGGTATAGCAGGATCTTCTGGAGGTGAGGTGCCCAGTTTTTGGAGGAACCGCCAGACTGATTTCCAGAGTGGTTGTACCAATTTGCAACCCCACCAGCAGTGGAGGAGTGTTCCTCTTCTTGACACCCTCTCCAACACCTGCTGTCTCCTGAATTTTTTTTTATTCGATATATTTTTTATTTACATTTCAAATGATTTCCCCTTTTCTAGCCCCCCACTCCCCGAAAGTCCCATAAGCCCCCTTTTCTCCCCCTGTCCTCCCACCCACCCCTTCCCACTTCCCCGTTCTGGTTTTGCCCTATACTTCTTCACTGAGTCTTTCTAGAACAAGGGGCCACTCCTCCTTTCTTCTTGTACCTCATTTGATGTATGGATTATGTTTGGGGTATTCCAGTTTTCTAGGTTAATATCCACTTGTCTCCTGAATTTTTAATCTTAGCCATTCTGACTGGTGTAAGATGAAATCTCAGGGTTGCTTTGATTTGCTGATAGCATGAGATACAATCTTGGCTGCCTCTGGAACACAGCTTCTCTGTGCTCTCCGAAAACACTTCCTAAAAGGTTTCACCCCAGTGATGCTGATCTCTTTTTCTTCACTGCTAATTTCTTAGCTCCAGCTACAAAGCATAAATTGTCTCAGATTAATCATCTATTTTTGACCCTAAGCCTTTTCCTTAACTGAAGCTTTTTCTGTAACAGGCTGGCCTTAAACTCATGTAACTTCATGCCTCTTCCTCCTAGGATAAAAGGCATGTATCACCAGGACTGGATCAAAGGTATTTATGGCCACTATGCCTTAAGATCCAGATCAAGAATAGATTGTCTTCTATCCTCATGATATGAATCACAATTGTACCTTCCATTTCTGAATTGTAGTGTATTCCAGATTAAAAGTCCACATGTAAAAAGTAATAATGGAATAATAATGTCTAACATGATATTCCTATTCCTTGCTCAACTGCAAATGCATAAACAATAAGCTTAGCTGGGTAGGGTCTTGACCTGAATTTACTTCTCCCTTAATTCCACTCAATATAAATTAATATAGGATTTAGCTTCATTCCACTTTCTGATTCTTCTTTACTCTGTGAACCATACATATTGTATTTTTTTCTTTTTAAGCTTGGTATGCTTGATCAAAATGTTCTTCATGACAGTAAACCAGAGGACAAAGTCTGTGTTGGGCCTTTTGGAGGCCTCCTTTCTCAAAGCAACCAATCTGGATCTCTTTATCTTAGTCTCAGGAAGACTCCCCAGAAAAGGGTAAAAAGGAGGTACATTCTTCACCAATATAGCATAAGAATGATATATGGGCAACATAGTAAAATTCCCTTCTTATGCAGCCTCTTGAGCCAAGCCTTCAAAGTTCAAATCACCTTCAGCACCAATATCTTTCATGTTCCTATTATGATGGCCCATTAAACTCCACTTAAAGCATTCTATAGCTTTCCAAATCCAAACTCCCCATCCTCACAATGACATGTGTGTCAATGGCCCATCCAGCAAGGCCACTTAACATTAAGTGTTTTAACAAGGATATACCTTCTAATAGTCTTATTCCCTATGGGCCAACCATTCAAATATATGAGTCTATGGGGCTCAAACCTGTTCAAACCACTACACTTGTATTGGGGCCATTTAGAGTTGCCTATAATGTTAGGTTCTTTGTCTTTCATTTTTAGGATATCATAACATGCAGCACAACAGACATTAATTGGGAAAATTTGTACACCTACCCCGGGTCTCAAGGAAATACTTCCTTGCTACTTAGCTTTCTTGGAGCATCCTCCTTCCTCTTGGGCTTTAAGTCATTTCTTGCATTGCATCTTCTTTCTCGTGGACTAAGTCCCTCTTCTGATAATTTCTGAGATTTTGTTGTTCTTTGTCAGTGACATAAGGACATTCTTCCATGAAGCTCTTAAAAATAAGTAAGTTAATAAATAAATTAACTTACTAGGGCACTTGGATTTAGAGAAGGGACTTGCTTTTAAGAATGATATTTTTGTTTGTTTGTTTGTTTGTTTGTTTGTTTGTTTCTTTCTTTCTTTCTTTCCTATTTGTTTAAAATTGCCATTTAGGTTAAAAATGAAACCAGAAAAATTTTCTTCCATTTCCAGGTAATATATATTGTCACACACCAAATTTTCGCTGTATTATTGATGATAGGAATGTCTTCAGTAAATGGACAAGGAATTGAGGATGGTTGGAGTATAACAGAAGTAAATAAATCATTCCAACAGGAGAGGGGAAACATAGTTTACTGGAAGATGGAGGAGGGTTAAAATCCTGTGAGTGACAAGAGTTAACATTCATAGTATAGGTGAGTGTCAGAGCCACATTTGATTCTTTCATTTTTAATATCTTGGCAGACAAACATCAAGCAGATTTGTTGATTTCAAACAAATTATGGTGGTATGGAAAAGTCTATGAGTGTGCTGATGCTCTGGAGACACACGGGCATTGGAGGCCCAGAACAATCACATGCATGCTACCACCTTATGTCATTCCTGCCTGTGCTTGGTGGAGAGTTATGTGACTACGAAAAGAAATTTCACCCAGGTATATGTCACAGGTGGGGTCTGAGTCTCCTAGATTAAATGTAGACTACCATGATAGGTACCTTATAATATAAATCTGAAACTTGGCAGCTACTGTGAATGTATGTGCTTCTTTATGTTGATATAAAGAAGCTAATATCCTGCAGAATAGGGGAGAGATTATGGGCACACACTCATGATCCAGGCCACATAAACTCCAATGGTAAAAATGAAAGGCAAAAATGAAAGGGAAGAGGTGCCCCAAAACGATCATCCTTTTACAAGAGCTCACCCATGATTCCAAGTGCTTGATAAAGAAGAGAATAGTATTAAGGTAGGTATCCATGTTAGGGAGGAGGAATAATTGTGAAGGTCTCTTATGCTTATTTCTAGTCTTGATGTTTGCCAGATATTGTAGGGACAAATTATGAAAGTGAATGTCATCTTTTGAAGTTTTCACATTGGTCCCTTGTCAAAGACATGTACTTTATGGGAATAGAAACAGTTTAGTAAGGAGAAAGATAAGTATGTGTTCAAAGGTCTCGGCCACAAGTCTCAAGATCATTAATCGGTCATTTATATAGATAGCATTTGTCATCTGTCCTGATTTGGGCCTTAGAGACTTTCTCAGCCATGCTCTATTTCTTATGTGTAGCCGAGGAAGAGGGAAGGGTTTCTGTCTTTTTCTATCCATTGACCTCTTTTATTTTGAGCATAGCCTTTAAAAGTTTAATGGTTGAGACAACTTCCTCTTTTGAATGTTAATTTTAATATTTTTTTCCCTGCATTTCTCCTCTGTTCCCTTACTACTCGGAGAAGGGAGATAGGGGAAAAGAGAAAGCAATGCCTTTGGAGTTAATTTCAGCAATGAGGGCCTGTGATCAGATGTAGAGGGAAATGGGGAGTTCAAAGAAAACAGTGGGGAGCCCAGAGAGCCAGGAAAAACATGATTAGAATTTTGGCTGCTATCTAAAGGTAGAGAAGATAGAGGAAAAGGGAAAACTATCCTTTTGTGTCAGAACTCAGAAAAACTGGCAGGTTCAGAATTGAAGATCATCAAGCTTCCATGAGGAAAGGGCTCCTGGAAATTTAAGCACATTATTTCACTAGGAGAGTAATTATTTCTTCTGCTTCCTGGGTAGGTCTTCAGATGAATTAATTTTTTTGAGGGCTAGATTAACAGGTGCAATGTTATTGACTTTTAAGTGAAGGGAAAATGGTACATGATGCTTTAATCTTTAGAAAAGATCAGAATATTTTGTTTCCATAGAGGACCGAGAAACAAGTTCAAATTCTATTCTTTTAACTAGAGGAAGTACTCTTTCCTTTAATGGGCCTTAATCTTAATATATTTATATCACAATTGAGAAGTGGGATCCAAAGCTTAAGCCTGCTAATGCATGCCTAGCTGCCTAACATTACTGGTGAAGACAGGAAGAAATTGAGCAATGGTCACCAAAACCAGCTTTAGATGGAAAAATTATGCTAATGTCCTCCCATATCAGACTTTTTCCTTCCTTTCAACATGGTCTTCCTTGTCTGAAACCATAACATTCCAGCTAGGTTGTTCTCTACACCTCTCCAACTTTCCCTCAGGAATCACTGATGTCTGTGTGATGTTTCCACATTGTTATCATTTAGCAGTGCATTATGATACAAATACTTCTTATATTCTAACAGACTAGAACTTTTATTGGATCTCAAAGCCAAAGTTAGTAATATGCCTTGAGGTCATTTAATACTTAATACTACTGTGGACTCAGACTCTTTGTTTAACCTGCTTTTAAGAGAACAGTATATTTATCAACCTTACTTCCTTGTATTTTCAAAGGAATTTACTGTTACAATCTAAGCCAATGCATATTTTAATCTCAAATTATGTTTTTCTCCATAATCCTAACTCAGAATAATACATATGTGTTATAGTAATCATTTGCTGACAGCACCAAAAATAGGGATTAGAAGTAATCTTATAAAATGTGTATCTGCCATAAATGTTGTGTATAATGTGTACTGGATAATGTTGAATACAAGATTTAGATATTGACTGATAAGCAATTATGTTTATAGCAGTGCTTGTCTGGTTCAGCTGAGATCAGCTGAAATTAGTGACTTAATCTCTTATAAAATTATAAAAATTTTGATAAATTATACCTTTCCTGTGTGATAATTTCTGTGATATTCAATAAAGGCAGAGCAAAGTTCTTTGTTAGGGGCTGACACATATGAACAGAACATATAGACATATAGAAAAAAAAAAACATGCACAGGCATATAGGGACAGTTCCCGGCCCAGACAAGTTCACAGACAGACTTCAGGCAGCCACAAATTCAGACTCTCATAACACACAGAAGATAGAGGGTGTAGAGAATTAAAATCTAGACTCACTGTTGATTAAATGACTTCAAGGGGAAGTGTTTTTATTTCTTTGCTTGATGTGACACTGATACATTTATGGTGACCCAGAGTTAATCACTAATGCATTTAATTCATGCAGTCTTTCATCTAGATTCTCTTATCCTGTGACCCATAAGAACTTTCTAACTCACTAGCTAGAGTTTTTTGCATCTACAAGCGTTTTCTTGAATTCCCTTGCACCCCCCAACTTCAGCTGGTACAATGCTCTGCTTCTCCAGCACTGAAAGGTCTCATGGTCTTGAAGAATGAGATGTTGCTGAGGCCAACAGGATTTACCTTGATCCTCACTGCTTTTTTGAAACATAGTGTGACTTAGGTCTGATTATTTTCCTTGTTTATTTTGCTATATGCTTCTGTTCCTATGATAATACTATGATGATGTTTCAGATCAAAACTTCACTAGGGCATGTGCTCTGAGACAGGAATTTCACCCACAGAAGCAGTGCTATAATGGAATAAAACAAAGGTGCTGGCTCTTCCTCATGTGTATCCTTTCTGACATCCAGGAGCCAGTATAAGGATATTCTCTTTTTATAGTTTCCTTTCCATATATTTGTTGGGGATATAGACTCTTTACAGCCCTCTGTGTCTCACAGAGTTGTATGGTCTGGTCTTGAGGCTGTAAAAGCTATAGACAATTGACATAAGTAAGCTGACAATTTGCTTAAAGTAGTGAATAGGTAAAGATTCAGTAAGCCAAATTCACTTATATTGTACCTTATATTACCACTTGTGAATACTGAAAGGAATTTAGATTATTCTACTTAAATAATTAAATGATTGGTGTGTTCAAGTTAATTGCACTATAATTTTTTTCAATAAGCAAATCACCTAAATTTTTGAAATACAGTACAGAATTTCAAGTTTTAAATTCTTCATTTAGAAAGTTTTTTCCAATGATGGGTCTACGAACATTCAATTCATGTTCCTTACCAAATGTGATATTAGTGATTTAGAAGAAAGGGTACAATGATTATAACTTGTATAGCTGATTCAATTATACCATCTTTGCAAACATGTTCATGAATTATTTTATGTATTATTGTTTGTTTTCTATATTTACCTATTGTAATAGCCTCTACATGTGAAAATCATCTTTGGTTTTAGTTTTTTTTTTAATGTTTCCAGGAGAAATAAAAGCCTTTATTTTCAATGCAATGCTGATATAACTAAGATATCCCAGCAGCAGACATATCTTTTATGAAGGAAGTATCCCTGTGCTCTTCAGTATTGTTCCCCCACTATCAATAATTGACAAGCCTAGAAGTTTCACATCGTTTAAGTCCAGAAATGAAATACAACATAAAACCATAGTTAGGACATAGAGGGAGGGCATGTTCATTTGTGTGTGGCATTGTTCCAAACTTTCTGCTTTTCTCTAGGATTTAAATCCACAAATGATAACCAAACATGTCAGGAAATTGGACCAATAGTTGCAACTGACAGGCTATTGAAGTCCTGAACATTTTGAGAATTTTGAAATTTTAAAGTTTTTAAGAATCTTGTACAAAAAATTAAATACAACTACTCCTATGTATTTAACATCAGAATTGAGTTCCTGAAGCCAACTTGAAATAAAAAGATGGAACAGACACATGTGCTCTGTCCATAGTATGTTGTTTTCTAATTTACCTATATGCAAAATTTAAAATACTGAGCATTTAGTTACATACTGATTTTGTGAATTTGTGATACCTATTTAAGGATTATGTCACTGATATGGCAGTCAACCATGGGGATGGGGATGAGGATGCAGCTGGGTCGAAAGACAGTTGTCTCCTGTGCTCAAAGCTATGAGGACCCCCAGCACTGACCCAGAATGCTATGCATATCTGAAGGCAGGTAGGGCACACTGGAATGTAAGCTAAGGCATTTGGTTTATTAATGGTTTGACTCAGTTGATCTAGTTATCTACACCAGACCTTCCTCCAGCTTTCAGCCTCCTTCAAGCTTAGTTTTGGCAGTAACTTTCACTACCTGGTCCACATGGATCTCTGCTGCACAATGGGTTTAGCATCAGATGCGCAATCCTGCTTCCTTTTCTTTTATGTTTCTCATCATCAGAACCTCCTTTAACAATCCAACACTTCCAACCCAACCTAAAGCATATAGTATCATGAGGTCAGGAGCCAACCATGCACAGTAAGTTGTGGTCAGGGTATTTGTGCCTCAACTCACCCTCGTGATTATTATTATTTTTTGTATCTAGGTCATTAAGGCACCTGCTCATTAGAACATCTGAAGCTTTTATATAAAGTCGGTTATATATTAATGGAAATGCTTTAGGTTGATGAAAAATGGATCATTTTATAACAAGGGGTCATGGACCTTCAAGTTTATCTCTTGAGAATCACTTCTTGTCGTACATTTTGTGTAGCACTGTCCTTAGTAAATCACTGTGTTATGGCTAAGGTAAGAACGTGCTGGATTCTTAGTCTTTTTAACTTCTGTGCCATATGAATTTTAGACATCCTGCAGTACATGTTGCCTTAGGTTTGCTTCTTAGCATTGAATTCACATAACCTGATTTGATGGCCATTACTTGTTCCCTGCATATTTCTTCTCTCTAGTGCGACTGACTTGTTTTCTTTTCCACACAGCAAGAATTCAGACATTTTTACATTATGGTGCCTTTATCTGAAATCCTCTATAAATTTTCTACTTAGAAAGTTTTAATAGCTATATAAATTGCAGCATTCTGCTTGGGAAGTGTTTATTGAAATGGTCTCAGGAGGACTAATCTGACCTGATGAATATTGTCTACTGTCAGAAAGCCATAAAATTATGATGAATGATGAAATTGTAAGATCACATTCTTATTCACAGAGTTTTATTTTCATCTAAAGGCTTTTTAACAAGTAATTTTGCTAGATGAGGGTGGCACTAGGTGTCAGAGAGCCAACAAAATCTAAGAAATACAGTCTTCTGGGGAAAAGGGATATTAACCCTTTGTGTGTGTGTGTGTGTGTGTGTGTGTGCGTGTGTGCCTTTTAAATATTTATTCTAAATGTTCTGTACCAACCTGAGCTAGAATATTAACTTTTCCATGTGATGAGCAGCCGGGACAGATTGACATGATTCCTGCTCCTGGGACAGGGCCTCATTGTGAGCTTCCATGATTGTTGATGGTTGTTGTGGGTATAAGGCTTGTTTGTGTAATAATATAAATATTTTCACATTCCTCCAAGAAATTTCCTCTCTGGTAACATTAATGATGCCATGGTAATTTGACAGCATGAGTCCAGGAGGTGAAGGTGTGGCTAATATCTCAGCTAAATGGTAAATGCTGGAACCTTCAGAATAGCTCTTAAGGTGGTGGGAAAGAACTCTAAATGCATGAGTTTGAAAACACATAACTTACAAACTGTGCAAAAATATAAGGATGTAATATGGATTACGAGAGATTTCATGATTCTAAAGGAACAAAGGCAGCTATGCTATGAGCCAGCTTGACACATTGTCTGAAAGATACAAAGGCAAGCAGATTCCTGAGTTCAAGGGCAGCCTAGGACAAAATGTGGTTAGACCCAGGTGTGGTAGAAATGGTACTTTCAGAGGAGGGTCCCACCCAACTAGCTTATCATCTGTGCTTAACAAAGGCAGACAGATCTCTGAATTCTTTTTCAATATTAAGGAAAAAATGTATGGTTTCAGAATCTTAAGACTCAAAGGGCTGGGGTCATGGAATGCTGATTCATAAGATAATCAAAAGAAAACCTAGAGTAAATGAATATATATATATATATATATATATATATATATATATATATATATATATGTGTGTGTGTGTGTGTGTGTGTGTGTGTGTGTGTGTGTGTGTACAAAATAAAGATGGGACTTTCTCCTGGAGGAGTGTGTTCTCCAGGAGATGAGCTATTCATATAACTTTTTAGGATAAGAAGAGAGAACTGCTTGGAGAACTTAAACACGCGCACACACACACACACACACACACACACACACACACACACACATGCACACACACACACATACACACATGCACACATGCACACACATGTAAACAAGTAGGACATGGACAGAGAAAGCTCTTAGAATAGAAAGCAGAACACTGGTTATCAGCTTGGATCTATCATTCTTTTCCCAGACACCTCTTCTCTCAGAACCCCTCTCCACACTGAGGCTGATACTTTGCATCCATTCTCAGCATCCTCCCTTTTCCTTAGAGAATAAGGATAGCCATGATTGGTGTTTGATACTGTCACATTAGGGTGGCTCTATGGTGGGGATGGTCACCAGTTATATTGTCTGTGCACTTTATTGTGTGGCATTTGAGTGTGCTGTCTAGTATCTATCAATTTTTTGCCATTCTACTTGTGAAAGAGAGCCAGTAATTTAGATTTGGAAGTAGGCTTTACTTTGATCTCAGCAGTAACATAAATGGTTCATTTTAGTCTCATGGAACTTTGCGCTATGGGATTTTTATCTGCAACTGAAAAGGAAGGAGTGCATATTATTTTCAGACCTTTCTACTTTGTATCAAACGCCATGGAAACTTTTCATATATCATAAATGCCTTAGAAAATTTTGATATTATTGTTTCTAGTCCTTGAAATGAGGGAATGAGGTATAATGAACCATGATGACACTAGTGAGTGGATATACTTTGCCATGGTCCCTCCATACCCCTGTAAAAGTGTGGGATCCACTTCTACATTTTTCTTTGGATGGGTATGATACCTTCATTCCAAATTCTTATTTCTGCTTTTTCAGAACACCACAGGCTCTCACAGCTGGTTTATTCCTTGTTCTTTGTCATTGTACTCCCTTTAACTAGACTGTACTTCTAAATTACACAATCCATTCTCTGGGTCACAACCATAATTAATTTTCAGAACCTCTAGAAACCATGTTCATGTACTCTCCGGCGTTCATGTGAAAACATGTATAACTACCATTCAGCTTGCTCTTCTCCTTTTTATCCTACACATAAGTAACAAAGACCTTACATTTTCTTTTCTTCTATTCACCATTCATATTGTTTACATCCTTCCTTTATTTCATCTGCTCATCCTTTTCTTGGACTGATAAGTAAAAGGCCTTCCAATATTGCCACTCCCTGGGCAAAGCACAGTCAAACTACCACAGCAGCATAAATGAGAAGATCTGACCTCTGCCATTAAAACCAAAAGGTATTATAGTAGTTGTTGTTTTCATACAGCTCTAGAAATTTTTGAAAAAAAAAAAAGACTTTGTTGACCTAGAGGGTGAAAATGGTCATACTGATTTCTGCATTATTCTCATTTAAATTGGTAACTTTAAAAATTGGCGATTCCTCTGGAAAAGGGGATAATAGTTGAAATGTAAATAAATAAAGTATCCAGTAAAAAAGAAAAACAAAAAATCAAAATTGTATATATAGTTAACACTTTGTTTCCATGTCTTCTTGTATGTGGATTCACCAATATCAGCTTGAATTTTGATGGGAAAATTTGTATTGGTACTGAACAAACACAGATAAAAGTATTTTTATCATTGTTTCTTAACCATATTCTAAGTAACCTAGAGATGCTTTAAAGCAGACTATGTGTATAAGTAAAAACATTGGGATGGCAGTAGTCATGAATATCTCTATATATTGTTATCTGGAGGGTGGGGCATGGTGATGTGGTAGATAATGAAGACAGTCTGCTCTAGATTCTAAAATCATCTCTGTTTACATTCGGATGGTGTGGAGGTTTGATTATGTTTGTTCAGGGAGTAGCACTATTTAGAGGTGCAGCCTTGTTGGAGTAGGTATGGCCTTGTCAGAGGAAGTGTGTCTCTGTGTTTGTGAGCTTTAAGACCCTCTTCCTAGCTCCCTGGAATCCAATCTTCTCTTGTGTACCTTTAGAACAAGATATAGAACTCTCATCTCCTTTTATACCATGCCTGCTTAAATAAGGCCATGCTCCTGCCTTGATAATGTACTGAACCTCTAAACCTGTAAGCCAGCACAAGTTAAATACTGTCCTTCCAAGAGTTGCCTTGGTCATAGTATCTGTTCTCAGCAGTAAAACCCTAACTAAGACACATAGTAATCAAGATAACTGACAAATAAGCTACTTTCTTAATTAGTGGTGAAAGTTATTCTTTCCTCAGGCAAAAAATTTTTCTTCAAATTTAATGGAAACAGAATCACTGTTCCTTTCAAGAAAGGATGAGTATAATTAAAAATTCTTTCATTTTTAAAATATAGGGCTATAAATTCACAATGATAGAATATGGAGCTGTACAGTTTACTTTCAGAAGCTACCACAGGCATCAGTTTCTCATGAT
Organism: Apodemus sylvaticus; assembly: GCF_947179515.1. NCBI lineage: Eukaryota > Metazoa > Chordata > Mammalia > Rodentia > Muridae > Apodemus > Apodemus sylvaticus. The sequence continues at coordinate 13,583,091 of NC_067474.1, read as the reverse complement.
CTAACTTCTTAGTGAGAATATTTTTTAAAAAGCTTAATATTACACATTAACAATAGCTGTGTGAAGCCAAGACAAGAAGAATGTAGAACCTAGAAGGCATGTTGTAAGGTCAGATAGAGAGAGAGATGCATCTCTTTAAGGGAAAGTAGAAAGGATGTTTGGGTGGGTGTAGATTTCAATCTACTTAGAAACTAATCATTTGGTGTAAGGTATTGAAGAAGAAAGAGGTTTTTAATCAAGATTCTTTTTTTAGGAAAAGTGGTGGCTCAGCAATAATCAGTACTAGCTGTTCTTCCAGAGGACTCAATTTTGAGTCCTAGTGCCTACATGGCAGCTTGTATCTATCTGTCATTGACTCCAGTTCCAAGGAATCTGACCTGTTCTGCTGACCTTACTGGGTACAGAGGCACGGGCATGGTACACAGAAACCCATGTATGCAAAACATCCATGCACATTAATTTAGATTAAAAAAAGACAATTGCTATAAGCTAAGTGCAGTGATGTGTGTAGATAATCAGGGTTTGCAAGTTTACTCATAAGTTGGAGATAACTACTGACAGCCAGGTGGTTATGCAGAGCGTGTGAGAGTATGGCACCAGAGGTAGAGGCTGTTATTGCAATGTGTGTTGTGGTAGTATTTGAACTGTGCAAAACCCTTATACCAGGTGACATGGGATTTAGCCTTAGAAACTCCACCAAGAGGCTTAGTTTAAAGGAAGGAAGCATCAGAGGAACCAGAGAAACAGCAAACTGCTAAGATGGTGGTAGACATAAAAGTGTGGTTTCCTTTCAATATCATGTAAGAGATGACTGAACAATGAAGAGTAGCAATGTGGATAAAATTGAGTCACACTTCTCAACATGCTGTATTGAAACTGTATTAATAAAATAAATTCTTCTGTTCTTATTTCATATTCTTCTCTCCACTTTATAGTTGACCATGCCTTTGGCTTCAAGGAGAATATTGAGGCCAAATGACCTATCACTAACAATCTTGTGACCAAGAAATATTAATGAATTAGTGGCAATTGTCCCTTCAACTATTCTAGCCCGTCTTTCTGGGACATTTTCTTACATGATTTTTTCTCATCTTCTACAGGGTCTTTCTGACTTTTCTTATATTAGTCATTCTCTCTTTTTTTTTTCTTCCTGGCATATTTGTAATTATTTTCAACTTTGGTTGTGCATGTATGTGTGTATATGAAGGGGGAGGTCTCTGCTCCATGGATCACCATTGCCACCACCCTTTCTTTCTGCCTAAGAAGTAAACCAAGTTCTAACTTAATGTTCAGAATTATCAATGTCAGCATTTTGAGCCTAGTAAAGTCATGAATGTGCCTACAAACAACTGGGCAGTGAGCAATGGCCCTGACTTCTGTGTGCTAGCAGTTCTTGCAGCTGGAGTATAACACCCACCAACTGTGTCCAGATGTCACCATAGATGCTGTGGGAGGGCAGTTGAAACACTCATATAAGCAAGCCCCAATGTAAGTTTGCCTTAAGCTAACTACTTGTTTTTGTCCACACCATTGCTGATGATATTTCTGGATAAGAATCTTATGAAAACTATTCATAAGTGGGTCTTGGTAGTCATTGATGAGCACCTTTTAAAAAAGTGTGATTTCATTCCCATTTCACTCTGTCTTTCCAAATTCCAGTAGAGAGTCATACTTTTACCTTACTGTTCTTCAGGAAAGTCATAGATCTTCATGCTTCTTGGTTTCCCATGTACTAATTTTGCCACTTTGTATTGCATCTTTTCTGTCTTTCACATGGGGTAAATTTAGAATTGTGGTCTTTAATTTTTTAGCTTTTATTTCACACTTGCCTATAATTTCTCAGGATCTCAAGGTTGTAATATTATGCTTACTAATTAATCACTAAAGAAACACTAGTGATTTAATATTCTAAAGCACCTCAGAGAAGCGAAGTCATTTCTGACACTAGAAATCACCTATGTTTATACCATTTGAATTGTGTCAAGATGGGTGAGATGAAACATTAGCCTCCATGACAAAGACAAGAATGCTTCAGAGATAGCAAGTTTGGTTATGGTGATGAGACCTATGAAAGAACAAGGATGTCAGAGCTAGAATTTAATTTTGGGAGTTTTGAAATCTAGCTGAAGACTTGGAAGGAATCCATGACCCTTTATATAAAGGTTGTGTAGTCTGTTATTTTAGTAGAGCTGTCAAATAATCAAACATAGTTTATGTTGGATATAAGAGACTGGACTTAAATAAAGCAGATACAATTAGTTTAGACAAAAGAACAATGTGTATGCATATTTGTTTGCATCTGTTATTTCAGTCCTAGAAAGATGAGGCAGTATATCTTGTGTCCTGGGCTAGCCAGGGCTATGTGATGACACTGTCTGAAAAGCCAAAGAAAGCAACGCTTGTAGAGCAAGGTAAATCGTTTTAAACATGAATTTTTCATGAGTATGCTTTGATGTATAATTGAAATAGTTTATTGTTGAGAGTTGCTTCCCATTATTATTAATTGGCTTTAACATTTGAAAAGATAAATAAAAACTTTACACAATAGATTTTAGCATACATGGTTATTGTTTTCAGTAGCATATAAATCAGACTCTACAAGGTTATTGTTTTGAAACTAATGTAGTTTAAAAATTCAATTTTTCCTTTATAATCAACTTAAAAATTTGCTGTATTTAAACAAACAATAGTTCTGTGCAGAGATTTAATTAAATACTACATTAAAGATGATTTCCTTAGTCTCACAGATCATGCTTACTGGATACCATGCAGAAAAGTGCATATTTTAGTCTCATATGCCATTGATGGGAATTTCTGCATAATGATACACTGCAAATATGAAATGCTATGGCTCATGTGCAAGCAGGGCAGAAAGAACTTTGTGGCAACTGTCACCATGTAATGCTCCTTTCTGAGACTTGTGTCATGTGCCCGATTTGGTGACATCTTTCTTCACTCTCACCTTCATCTTCCAGATTTAGATGTGCACAGTTGTGTTCCACAATCATAGACACTGGTGGCGATTTCCTTCTATCCACAATCCTTTTTTCTTTATGATTTTCTAAGCAAATGGTCCCAAGAAACAAGCTGGAATAGCCATTTCAATATCGAAGAAAATGACTTTCAATGGAAAGGTATCAAAAACTATAAGGAATAATACTTCATAGTCATCAAAGGAGAAATCTACCAGAATGAACTCTCAGTTCTGAACATGTATGCTCCAAATGTGAGAACACATACATTCATAAAAGAAACTTTACTAAAGCTCAAAGCACACATTGTACCTCACACAATAATGATGGAATACTTCAACAGTCTACCTTCCACAGGTCATGGAAACAGAAACTAAACAGTGACAGAGTGAAACTATTCAGAAGTTATGAATTAAATGGATTTAACAGATACGGATAGAACATTTCATCCTCTCAGCACCTCATGGTACCTTCTCCCAAACTGACGATATAATCAGCCACAAAACAGGCCTCAACAGACACAAGAAGATTGATATAATCTTGAATCCTATCAGATCATCATGGACTAAGGCTGATCTTTAGTACTAACAAAAACAACAGAAAGTCCATGTACACATGGGAGTTAAACAACACTCTACTCAATGAAACTTGGTCAAGTAAGAAATAAAGAAAGAATTTGAAGACTTTTTAAAATTTAATGAAAAAAAAATCAAAGGACAACATACCTAATGTTATGGGACACAATGCTAAGAGGAAAACGTATTGATCTCAGTGCCTCCAAAAAGAAATAGGAGAGAGCATATACTAGGGGCCTACCAGCACATCTGAAAGCTCTAGAACAAAAAGAAGCAAATAAACCAAGGAAATAATCAAACTCAGGGCTGAAATCAAGTAGGTAGAAACAAAGAGAACTATACAAAGAATCTAAAAAACTAAGATCTAGTTCTTTGAGAAAATGAACAAGATAGAAAAACCCTTAGCAAGACTAACCAGAGGGCACAGAGACAGTACCCAAATTAACAAAATTCAGAAATGAAAAGGGAAAGATAACAAGAGAAACAGAGGAAAATTTCAAAATCCCAATTCAGATCATAATAATAAAAAAAAAAGCCTAAACTCAATGAAACAAAAAGATCAGGTTGAAGTGAACAATTTTATAGATGGATACATGGTACCAAAGTTAAATCAGGCTCAGGTAAACCATCTAAACAGTCTTAAACCCTGAAAAAATAGCAACAGTCATTAAAAGTCTCCAAAACGACAAAAAAAAAAAATCCAAAAAAAACCCAAAAACAACAACAAGAAAAACAACAACAAAAAATAGTACCAGATGGTTTTAGTGCAGAAAGAATACTATCAGACCTTCAATGAAGACCTAATACCATTACTCTTCCACACAATAGAAACAGAGGAAACATTACCAAATTCATTCTATGAATCTATAATTACACTTATACCTACATCACACAAAGACCCAACAAAGAATGAGAACTTTGGACTAATTTCCCTTGTGAATATTGATGCAAAAATACTCAATAAATTCCTGAAAACTAAATCCAAGAACATATCAAAATGATCACCATGGTGATCAAGTAGGCTTCATCACAGGGATGTAGGGATGGTTAAATATCCAGAAATCCATTAACATAATTCTCTATATAAACAAATTCAAAGAAAAAAAAACCACACCATGATCCCATGAGATGCTGAAAAAGCATGTGACAAAATTCAATACCCCTTTATGGTGAAAGTATTGAAAAGAACAGGAACTAAAGGCATAGTAAAAGCAATATACAGCAAACCAGCAGCCAACATCAAACTAAATGGAGAGAAACTTGAGCAATCCCACTGAAATGAGGGACTAGATAAGACTGTCAACTCTCTCCCTACCAGTTCAATACAGTACTCAAGGTCCTAGCCAGAGCAATTATACAAGAAAAGGAGGTCAAAGGGATTCAAATTTGAAAAGAAGTCAAAGTATCACTATTTGCAGATGATATGATAGTATACTTAAATGACTCCAAAAATTCCACCAGAGAACTTCAGCAAAGTGGTTGGATATAAACTTAACTCAAACAAATCAGTAGCCTTCCTACACTCAAAGGATAAAGAGGCTGAGAAAGAAATTAGGGAAATTGTAGCTGCCCGCAGCTACATGCTAACGGTGGGTTGTCTGGAAGGGGAGATGGCAGGGGAACAGGGTGGCAAGAGAGAACTCGTGGAGCCACGCATGATTTCTTGCTCAAGACTCCACCTTTAATGCATCTCTCCAAAAATAAATAGGCAGGCCAAGCCCCTCCCCTGAAGGCTGGAAACTGTCTCTGCTTGTTCTGCAGGAGGCTGGCAGTCAGGTGATTGGGCTGCTTTTCTTTGAACTGTGGGCTGGCGGGAGGTCACAGGAAATGACCCTCTTCACAATAGTCACAATTAATATAAAATCCCTTTGTGTGACCCTAACCAAGCAAGTGAAAGATCTGTATGCCAAGACCTTCAAGTTTCTGAAGAAAGAAATTGAAGAAGATCTCAGAAGATGGAAAGATCTCCTATGTTCATGGATTGTCCGGGTTAATGTAATAAAAATGGCCATCTTGCCAAAGGCAATCTACAGATTCCATGCTATCCTCATCAAATTCCAACTCAATTCTTCATAGAGTTAGAAAGAGCAATTTGCAAATTCATTTGGAATAACAAAAATTCCAGGATAGTGAAAACTCTTCTCAACAATAAAAGAACTTCTGACGAATGGATCTGAGTGTATCCTTGTTCTCAAGCTGTATTAAAGAGCAATAGTGATTAAAAACTATATGTTATGGGTACAGAGATAGGCAGGTACATCAATGGAATAGAATTGAAGTACCAGAAATGATCCCACACACCTATGGTCACTTGATCTTTGACAAAGAAGATAAAACCATCCAGCGGAAAAAAAGACAGCATTTTCAACAAATTGGGCTAATGTTCAAATAGCGTTAGCATGTAGAAGAATGCAAATTGATCCATCCTTATCCCCCTGTACAAAGCTCAAGTTAAAGTGGATCAAGGACCTCCACATAAAACCAGATTCACTGAAACTTATAGAAAAGAAAGTAGGGAAGAGCATCAAATATGTGGGCAGAGGGGAAATTTTCCTGACCAGAAGACAAATGGCTTATACTCTAAGATCAACAATAGGCAAGTGGTACCTCATAAAATTTCACTGCTTCTGGATGCCAAAGGATACTTTCAATAGGACAAAACAGCAACTAAAAGAGTTGAAAGAGATCTTTACCAATCCTATATCTGAGAGAGGGCTAATATCCAATATATACAAAGAACTCAAGAAGAGATCCAAATAAACCCATTTAAAAATGGAGTATAGAGCTAAACAAAGAATTCTCAACTGAAGAATATCAAATGGCCAAGAAACTCCTAAAGAAATGCTCAACATCCAGAGTCATCAGGGAAATACAAATCAAAACATTTCTGAGATTCTACCTCACATCAGTCAGAATGGCTAAGATAAAAAACTCAGGGGTCAGAAGATGCTGGCAATTATTTGAAGAATGTTGGTGGGATAGCAAGCTGGTACAACCATTCTGGAAATCAGTCTGGTGGTTCCTCCAAAAATTAGACAGAGTAATACCTTAGGATCCAGCTATTCCACTGCTGGGAATATATCCAAAAGATGTTCCTATATATAACAAGGCACATGCTCTACTATGTTCATAGTAGCCTTATTTATAATAGCCAGAATCTGGAAAGGACCCAGATATCCTTCAACAGAGGAATGGATACAGAAAATGTGGTACATTTATGCAATAGATTACTACTCAGTTATTTAGAAAAATGAATTCATGAAATTCTTAGGCAAATGGATGGAAATAGAAAATATCCTGAGTGAGATAACCCAGTCACAAAAGCACACACATGGTATATGCTCACTGATAAGTGGATATTAGCTCCAAAGCTGAGAATACCCAAGATACATTTCACAAACCATATGAAGCTTAAGAAGAATGAAGACCAAAATGTGGAAGCTTCAGTCCTTCATAGAAGGGGAAAGAAAATCCTCATGAGAGCAAATATGAAGACAAAATGTGGAGCAGAGTGAAGGAAATTCTATCCAGAGACTGCCCCACCTGGAGATCCATCCCATATACAACTACCAAATGCAGACACTCTTGTGGATGCTAAGAAGTGCTTTCTGACAGGAACCTGATATAGCTGTCTCCTGTGAGGCTCTGCCAGAATCTGACAAATACAGAGGTACATGCTCATAGACAACTTTTGCACTGAGCAGACTGAGCACTGGGTCCCCAATGGGGGAGTTAGAGAAAGGACTGAAGGAGCTGAAGGGGTTTGCAACCCCACAGGAAGAACAACAATATCAAACAACTAGATACCCCCAGGGACTAAACCACCAATCAAAGAGAACACATGGAGGGAACAAAGGTTCTAGCCTTATATGGAGCAGAAGATGGCATTGTTGGGCATCAATGATAGGACAAGCCCTTGGTTCTATGAAAGCTCAATTCTCCAGTGTAGGGGAATGAGAGGGCAGTAAGGTGGCAGTGCATGGGTGGGTGGGGGCACACCCTCACAGAAGCAAGGGCAAGAGGGATAGAATAGGGGATGTTGAGGGGGAACCAAGACAGGGGATAAAATTTGAAATGTAAATTAAGAAAGCATGTGATAAAAATAAATTAATTTAAAAAAGATACTGATAGAGGGCTAGAGAGCTGGGAAAGTAAAAATGATGAAGGAAGTCAAGAGGGGTGGGGGTGAAACAATGACCATTTTCTGGTGACTCTATGCATGCACTGATTTGTATTCTCGAACAAACTTTATATTCTCATAGGAATTAAAATTTTTTATGAACTTATTTAAAAATTCTCACTATGTTTGAGGCATGGCCTCATCTATAAATATATGATAATGTATTCCAACTTTGATATATTCCATATTTCTATACTATATCTTATTTCTATATTTTCCATGTATAGTACATATGTGCATACTTTCAGAAATAAGGCTTTTTCTTTTCATTTCAGTGAGGCAATCATTTTTGTTTCTGCCATGATACATACCCCAGCCTATCTGGGCATTGAGCTTCTGGGTGAGTCTCATTTCAGACTCCTATCTTGCTATAAGAGTGCTGGAATTACAGATCTGTGTCACTGTATATGACTTTTTCATGTGGTTTCTTGGAACAAAATTTAGGTGACTACTCAGAATTGTGTAACAAAATCCTTTACCCTCTAAGCCATCTCAAGTGACCTAAAAAAGCATTTTTAGGCCAGGCAGTGGTGGTACATGCCTTTAATCTCAGCATGTGTGATGCAGAGGCAGCCATATTTCTCAGTTTGAGGCTAGCCTGATCTACAGAATGAGTTCCAGGACAGCCATGGCTACACAGAGAAACCCTGTCTCAAAAACAAAACAAAAAAGAAATCTAAAAGGTTTTTTTTTTTTTCAGGGAGGAAGAAAGGTGCATGTAGATAGACCTACATTTTTTATTACAGCACTTGATGGCAAATTAAAGCTTGTTCTAGTTGAACAGAGTTCATAGAAGGAGAAGTGAACAAATACAAGAGGCATTTGGAAGGAAAAATCAAGGACCTAGAGTTGGAATGGACACAGGCAATGAGGGAGGAGAAGTCATTGTTCATTTTTTTTGATTTGCACAAATCACTAGATGGTAGTCATACTGAAACTGGCGGTGATGGAGAGCAGCAGGAGAGTGGATGAAACCAAGAACTAGATGTCAAAATATGAAATCTGCCATGTATTTGAAACATGCAGAAGATGTTTAAGAAGTCACAGAGTCTACGTAACTACTCGTGCCATGGAGTTCTTGGATGAAGATGTAATCTGTAAGTCTTCTGAATAGAGATATTAACTGCAAATGTAGGTATAGATGAATCATCCAGGGAAGCAAAGAGTAGAGAAATTTGAAATGATAATGATGATGATTTTTAACTTTCTATATATGGAGAGATAGCTACCAATTAATCTATGCCTAAATTTTTTATATGACTGAAATAAATGTACAATTCTGTGAAGTAATAATTCACATTTATCTTCTTTTAGTAGATGTCAAAAAATATCAGGATTATCAACAACCTACCAAAGTAAGGCAATGGCTTGCTCTTTTAGCAATGAAAATAAGGGGAGTGCAAATCAAAGTTAGTTTCCACTGTATTCCCCTGGACTGAGACATCACATAAACAAAACAGACCCAATTTAAAACATCATACTTCTTTTAAGGGCCATAAAAGTTAAAAACGTATTCAAAATTTGTTGGAAAATCATCAAAAAAAGCATTTTGTAAAGAATAATTTGAACTTCATATTTATGTGAAAAATTCAAAACCCACTTTTGTACACCTTTTACATTAGTAGTGAATTCAAATACTTATTCTACTGAATATTCAACTGAAAATCTAGCAGAAGCTCATTGCCTGCTGAGTGAGCCTAGAATTGGTGGAAGATTCTAAGGGGCATTGCTGGGATGGAAATAAATTTATTTTTGACATTGGTAAGTTCTCAGTGAGCAACTTCTAAAGATGAGGTTATGTATATCAGGAATTTCTGAATAAAAAGTGTTGTTTATAAATTATTTCCATGTAAAAATAAATGTGAATTAATGACCAACTCTTATGGAATACACTTGGATTATTGTTCAGGTCATTGTCTGCATTATGATCACTATGATATTGAATAAAATGGTGCATTAAAACATTTTAAAAATTATGCTTACCTTAAATTTTTATCTATCTATCTATCTATCTATCTATCTATCTATCTATCTATCTATCTATTTATTGTGTGTGGGGTGTGTGTGTGTGTGTGTGTGTGTGTGCGCGTGTGCATGTGTATGCATTTCTTCCTTTTCAGGAAGTAAAGCTTTATTTTTTCCACAGTGAGTTCCTATTGTTTCACCATGGTGGGGGAGATGTGTGGCAGGATAGTAAAGCATCTGTTCACATTGCATCTATGGTCAGGGAGCAGAAAGAGATCAATGTTAATGCTTATTTCATTTTCCTTTCTGTATACTCCAGTCTTAGAATAATACCACCCACATATAGTGTGGCTCTTCCCACCCCTATTAGCTCAATTTATAAATTCCCTGACAGACATGCCGAAAGATTTATTTATATGTTGACTCTAAATCTCATCAAGTTGACATTGTAAATGAATCATCACAGAAGGCATTGCCAAAGAAAGAAAAGAAAGAAAGAAAGAAAGAAAGAAGAAAAGAAAGAAAGAAAAGAAAAGAAAAGAAAGAAAGAAAGGAAGAAAGAAAGAGAAAGAAAGAAAGAAAGAAAGAAAGAAAGAAAGAAAGAAAGAAAGAAAGAAAGAAAGAAAGAAAGAAAGAAAGAAAGAAAGAATGGAAACTAGTAAGAAGGAAAAACAGATTCCTAACTGGTTCCTCTGATACAACTTTTTTGTTAGAAACAAGCTGGCTAAATCACGGACCCAAGGGAATGCAGGTTGTCTTAAGGCCAGAAGAAATTCAGTAGTTCTCAACCTTCCAAATGCTGTGACCCTCAAATTCAGTTCCTCATGTGGTGGTGATGCCCAACCATAAAATTTTGTTGCTACTTCATTACTGTAAACTTGTTACTGTAATTATTTATAATGTAAATATCATATTTTCTCGTGGTCTTAGAAAACTCTTGTGGAAGGGTCATTTGAACTTTCCAAATGGTCACAATATACAGGTTGGGAACCACTACTCTAGCTGAAGAAACTAAACCTTCAAAAACAAAAAGCTTTAATGAAACTGTAAAGTGGCTTCAGGGTGCTTGCTGTTTTGGAGATTTAATTTCCTATTGATTAGGTCTGTAATCTTGAACACTTGTCTACTCAGGAGGCTCTGTCATTGAGAAAGGCTCACTCCTGAGACAGCTAAATCAGGTTTCAGTCACTCAGCAATGGTACCCTGGCTGCCATCTGAGACCCTGCGATTGTTATTTTCCCAGCCAGAGAAAAGTCACTGTCCCAGGGCGTATAGGGAACCTAGCAACCTTACATTCTGGATCTTCATTCTGGCTTTCTAAGCTTGGAAATAGAAATGTACCTAATATTAATATTCCACATTTTAACCCTGAGGAAATAATGACAGTATTCTTACAACTTTCCTCACAGTATAGTTGGGAAAATTATAAATAATTAAATACATGTCTCACACTTAGAATGATATATTTGTTAATATCACTATTATTACTATTCATTATTCTATGATAAATTTGAAGCTCTATTCAGCACTTATTCATATTCAGCATAAAATGTCTCTTGAGGTGTTATGGGTAGTTCTGGCTATACTACTTTGAGCTCCCTCTAAGTCACAGGTATTCCCCCACCCCAGGAGTTACCTCGGATCCACGGATAAAACACACACACATAGTAGCTCATTTTTAACTTGCCTTACTGGATCAATGGCTGTATTCTCCTAAGCCTGCAGTGGCTAATGTGCCCTTACCTTTACTCTTCGTTCAACACCTCTAAATCTGCTTTTAGCTTAGTTGCCCAGTTACCTTTACTCCTAACTCAACACCTCTAAATCTGTCAGCTTAGTTGCCTGGTCATCTTCTATGAAGCCCATTGATCTTGCTGTCCAAGATGCTTTTGGTATGCCCTTCTGTGGGCTGCTTTCCTTTTCTTCCTACATTTTGGAAGATCTCTCCTGTAGCTATGAGCCTAACCTCTCTCTGCCGTGTATCTTTATTCTCTTCTTCCATTCCTAGCCTGTGGGAACCTGAAAGTCCTGCCTTTTCCTTTCAGCCCAGCCACTAGCATCTTTATTGATTGATCAAGAACTGAGTCTGAGGGAAGATCATACAGAGATTGCCTCACCTAGGGATCTATCCCATATACAACTACAAAACTCAGACACTATTGCAGATGCCCACAAATGCTTGCTGACAGGAGCTAAATATAGCTGTCACCTGGGAGGCTCTGCTAGGGCATGACAAATACAGTGGGGGACACTCTCAGCAAGCTATTGAACTGAACACAGGTTCCCCAATGTGGAAGCTAGAGAAAGGACCCAAGGAGCTGAAGGGGTTTGCAGCACCATAGGAGGAACAATGATATGAGCCACCCAGTACTCCCAGAGCTCCCAGGGACAAAACCATCATCGAAAGATTACACATGGAGTTACTCCAGACACATCAGCAGCAGAGGATGGCCTTGTTAGACATCAAAAGGGGGAGAAGCCTGGTCCTGGGAAGGCTTGATGCTGCAGAGTAGAGGAACCAGGACAGGGGAGCAGGAGAGGGTTGATTGGGGAATAAGGGAAGGGGAAATGGGTTATGGGATTGTGGGGGGCAGGAAAGGGGACAGCATTTAAAATGTAAATAAAGAATATATCTAATAAAAAAACAAAAGTAATTTAAAAAAAAGAACCAATTGAGGACAAAGACATTCAGTGTCAGTGCTTCTTTGCCTCTTATAGGCTTTACTTTCTTCGTTACATCCATGAGCAATTAGAGAAGCCAAAAACTCTGTGGGGGCTTTCATAGTATATGCACGTGTATGAGAGTGAACAAGTACTCATGCATATGTGTTTTTGTAAATGTGTTTCAAACTAAGAAGGCCAAGTTGCTTTATGGAAATCCCCCGTCATTTGTGACCATTGGAGGTTTCAAGGAACAAGAACCTTGAGAGAAACACATGAGGCCATTAGCCAGGATGGCTGCAAGAGGGACTTCATCTGAGAGGCTTTGAGGCAACTGTTTCTGTTCACTTCCCCATTTTGTAATTATGTCTTTCTTATGTGGCAAAGAACTCATCATAATAACGTTCTAACAAAAAAGCCTTAGTGTGAAGTACAGATGTTCCTTTTCTTTATTTTTGTGTGTGTATACACACACACACACATGCACACATATATACACACACACATATATGAAGGTTCTAGCTATGTGTAACAGTACAAACTTAGCATTGGGAAGCCAGCTGAGAAAGATTAAAAAGTTCAAGGCCAGGCTATAATTCATGGCCCTATCTCAAAAACAATAAAAACAAAATTTAAAAAGTTGTGATTAAGCTAAATACTAATCCTTTACTTTAAGTCAAATTGCTTCCTACTGATAAAACAAGTGCCTTTTCTGTGGTCTCCCATTTAGTCATAATACAGTCAGTGAGAATTGTTCCTTTACATCTTGACTTTGTATTTCAGGTGTTTTCAGGAGGAAGTTCCTGAAGACTGCTGGATGTGACTCATGGCTTAACTGAGATTCTGAAATCCTATGCTGGCAAGTCAGATGCAGGGTGAGGATTACTGTGGCCTTGTAGTCTCTGATGGAGCTGCTTTAAAAGAAGATGCTCTAAAACAGGATTGCATGGAGAAACCATATTTGGTACGCTGAAAGGGAATAGATGGAGACCTCACTGTCATCCAGGATGGAGATTGATTTATTGCAAGTACACTTTTGTACTGTTCAACATTATTCCTGCCAATAACAGATCATGTGGCATTTGTCTCACAAAATAATTCTTAGGTATTTTTTGCTCAGCTTCCCAAGGAATAACAACCATAATTTTATGTTCTTTAGGAATACTCAATTGAATGAACAAAATAATGATATACCCAGAAACCTTTATGGATTTTCTTATTTTCTTTTTTCTTAATTGGTTATTTTATGTATTTATAATTCAAATGTTATGCATTTTCCCAGTTCCTCACCTTGAAACCTCCTATCCCCTCCCCCTCCCTGTGCTTCTATGAGTGTGTTCCCCCACCAATCCACTCCATGTATTTCCTTTAGACAGAAGACATTCTGGGATAAAATTTTGAGTGGTTAGCCCTCTCCACCAACCAAACTCTGGATATGACCTCTATAGGTTCTCCCTCACCTTTGTTGGGCATTTCTGCTACTGTCATCCCCATTAGGTCCTGGGGACCTCTTGATTTCCTGGCATCTGGGGCTTGCTGCTGGCTACCTCCAGTTCCACCCCCCACCCCTCATTGAGGCATACCTTTGTTCAAATTCCTGACCCTCTGTATATCATCCACATCTCCTTCCATATCTGATCCTATCCACTTTTTCCCCATCCCCTTCTTTCTTCCTCCAAAGTCCCTCCCACCCTCCACCTCCCAAGAGCATTTTGTTCCCCCTCCTACAAAGGACTGAAGCTTCCATATTTTGGTCTTCCTTCTTCTTGAGTTTCATATTGTTTATGAATTGCACCTTGATTATTCCAAGCTTCGGAGATAATAGGAACTTATCAGTGAGCACATATCATGTGTGTGCTCTTGTGATTGTGGTACCTCACTCAGGATGATATTATCTAGTTCCAACCATTTGCCTAATAATTTCATGAATTCATTGTTTTTAATAGCTGAGTAGTAATCCATTGCATAAATTTACATTTTCTGTATCCATTTCTCTGTTGAGGTAAACCTGGGTGCTTTCCATATTCTATTATAAATAGGGCCGCTATGAACAAAGTAGAATATGTGTTTTTGTTACAAGTTGGACCATATTTAAGCAAATGCCCAAGAGTGTTACAGCTGTGTCCTCAGGTATTACTCTGTGCAATTTTCTGAGGAACCACCAGACTGATTTCTAGAATGGTTGCACCAGCTTGCAATCCCACCAACAGTGGAGGACTGTTCCCATTTCTCCACATAACTGCCAGCATCTGCTGTCACCTGAATTTTTGATCTTAGCCATTCTGACTGGTTTGGTGGAATCTCAGTGTTGTTTTGATTTGCATTTCCCTAGTAACTAAGGTTGTTGAACATTTCTTTAGCTGCTTCTTGACCATTTGATATTCCTCAGTTGAGATTCTTTGTTTAGCTCCATACCCCATTTTTTTAATAGGGATATTTGGATCTCTGGTGTCTAACTTCTTTTGTTCTTTGCATATACTGGATATTAGCCAATATAGGTAGGATTGGTAAAAATTTTCCCAAATCTAATGATTGCTTTTTTGTCCTATTGACAGTATCCTTTGCCCTCCAGAAGCTTTGCAATTTTATGAGATCCCATTTGTCTATTGTTGATCTTAGCGTATAGCCTTTGGTGTTCTCTTTAGGAAAATTTCCCTGTGCCCATGTGTTCGAGGCTCTTCTCTACTTTATCTTCTATTACTTTCAGTGTATCTGGTTTTATGCGGAGGTCCTTGATCCACTTGTATTTGAACTTTGTACAAGAGAATAAGAATGAAATGCATTTTTCTACATATTGACCACCAGTTGAAATAGCACCATTTGTTGAAACTGCTGTCTTTTTTCCCACTGGATAGTTTTAGCTTCTTTGTCAAGCTTCTATGTCAAATATAAAGCTTTCTTTATGTTCTTTGTGACCATAGTTGTGTGGGTTCATTTCAAGGTCTTTAATTCTATTCCATTAATTTATCTGCAGGTCTCTGTTCCTATATGATACAGTTTTTGTCCCTGTTGCTCTGTAATACAGCTGGAGGCCAGGGATGCTGATTCCCCCAGAAGTTCTTTTATTGTTGAGAGTAGTTTTTGCTATCCTGGGTATTTTGTTATCCCAAATGAATTTGCAAATTGCTCTTTCTAACTCTATGAGGAATTGAGTTAGAATGAGGATTGCATTGAATCTGTAGATTGCTTTTGGCAATATTATTTTAATCCCTGGGAACCACATAGTACAAGAAGAGAACCCACTTCACAAAGTTTTGTTCAGAGGTCCACATGCATATTATGACTTGTATATTGGATTCTCATCTGCATTTCTATGGCTATTAAGCCACATTCCCTTCCCACAAACCACATATGAAAGGAATAAATTACCCCCAAAGCCAGGAAAAAATTCAGAAATAAAACTTAGGTCTCAAAACACCTGATAAGAAATTTGTAAGTTTCTAAGATTATTCCTATAATACTACACAAAGCAAATGAACAAACTTCAAAGTAAGAACAGTAGGATGCAGATACTCTAGCACATTTCTTATACAACACAGAAAAGGCAGCATACAAATGATGCTTGGTTCTGTTTGAACTTTGGCTGGAGGGTTGTGATAACACATGGGTAAATGGAAAAAAAGCATGCTATCTTCCTACATGTACTGATCTATGTGTCATGTATTAAGCAAAGGGTTCAGTAGGAAGCCAGAGGAGAACATTAGCAGACAAGAACAGTGCAGAGGTTTAGGTGGAAATGGCTGAAAAATCTAAAACTCTGGTATGCCATGTTGGTTCATTTTGCTAATTAATTAGCTTCACCTCCCTACCTCTTATCTGTGCCTTAATAGCCATAGAAAAGCAGATGAGAGTCCCAGCTTACATTCCGTACTTTATTTTTTTGCCTTGATAATAGATTTTTTTCCTCACACAATATATTCTGATTATAATGTCCTCTCCCTCTACTCCTTCCAATTAGTTACTGCACATCTCCTCTCCCATACAGATCCATGTGCTTTCTATCTATTATTTCAAGACAAACAGGCTCCTGAAGGGTAATTATAAAATAAATAAAATAGGATAAAATAATTGAACACATTGGAATAGGCAAAAAAAAAAAAAAAACAAAAAACAAAACAAAACAAAAAAACAGAAGGAGAAGACCCTAAGGAAAGGCACGAGAAACAGATATAGATGTAGAGTCTCACTCATTCACACTCTTAGGAATTCTATAAAAATAATAAACTTGAAGCCATAATATATACCCAAAAGATCTGTAATTTAAAAAAGAGAGAAGAAAAAATAAAATAAAATAAAAATAAATATAAAAATAAATTAAATTTTAAGAAAGAGAAAAGTCCTGAAAGGGCATTATGAGACAGGAAGCTCCAAATCCGCCATTGAGTTTGTTTCCTGCTAGCTATCTACAGCTGGGCATGCAGTCTAACTTTAATAGCAGTTTATTTCCCCAGTGAGACTCCCTTGAAGGAAACTAAATTTCACTTGCAAGTAGTTATCAATTAGAGATTGTTTCTTGGTTAGGACTGAGGATGTGTCCATTTCTACCTTTAACTCTAGTTAGTGAAGATACGTGCAGGCCCTGTGCATGCTGTTTCAGTCTCTGTGAGTTCATGTATGCATTGATCATATTGAGTTACAAGTCTGTGTTAGTCAGGGTTTCTATTCCTGCACAAACATCATGACCAAAAAGCAAGTTGGAGAAGAAAGGCTTTATTAAGCTTACATTGCTGTTCATCACCAAAGGAGATCAGGACTGCATCTCACACACAGCAAGAAGCAGCAACTGATACAGAGGCTATGGAGAGATGTTACTTGCTTCCACTGGCTTGCTCCGTTTTATTTATTTATTTATTTATTTATTTATTTTATTTATTTATTTTTTTTGCATTTGTCTCTTTTGAAACAGGGTTTCTCTGTATAGCCCTGGCTGTCCTGGAAATCACTCTGTAGACCAGGCTGGCCTTGAACTCAGAAATACACCTGCCTTTTCCTCTCAGAGTGCTGGGATTACATATGTGTGCCACCACCACCTGGCTCAGTTTGCTTTCTTATAGAACCCAACACTACCAGCCCAGGGATGGCACCACCCCCTTTGATTACTATAATTGAGAAAATGCCTTAGAGCTGGATTTCATGGGGGTATTTCCTTGAGTGAAGCTCCTTTCTGTGTGATAACTCCAGCTTATGTCAAGTTGACACACAAAACCAGCCAGTACAAAGTCTTTATTTTCTTGGTTTGCTCTATGCCTTCTGGTTCTTACAATCTTTCTGCCTCTCCTTCCAGCAGGGTTCCCTAAGCCCTGAGAAGAGAGGTTTTGTGGAGACATCTCTTTTAGGGCTTTAGACCTTAGTGTTCCAGGGTCTTTCAGGCATTGTATGAATTCTGGCCATGGGTCTCTATATTTCTTCACATCTACAGAACAAGGAAGCTTCTCTGCTAGTGACTGAGCAAGACACTGATCTATAAGCATAGCAGAATGCCATTGGGAATCCTTTTATTTAAATTTTATTTTTCTTTTAGAAACAGTAATATTTAGTTTTACTGTAGGTCCCTGGGTTATCTAGTCTCAGGTTCCTGGTCATCCAAAGAATGTTGGGTTTGTAGTTGGGATAAACTGATACATCAGGCAGAAAATATTAAGAGAGGAAGGTCTGTTATACCCACTAATATGTGGCTAAAAGTAATAAGGCTGCATCTGGTGAAAAGATCAGATTTTACGTGGAGGGGGTCAAAAGGTGAAGGTATACAGTTAGTGCCAACATGATTCTCTGGCCAGAGTGATGTGTGGGTTGCCAGAGTGTGTGTAGGAGTTGGTGATTGGGATAAAGGAACTAGTTTTGAGAGGGGGGTTAGGAGTGGAAGTACTTTGGGATCCGTCAGAGATGTTAGAAGGCAGGAGGGAGCCTGAAGCAAGTATTTGTTGCAGAGCTGGGGATGAGACTGGAGTAACTGGTCTTGGAGAAACAGAAGTAGAGGTGAAGATCAGTAATTAGCCTATCTGCTTCCCTGGCGAGTGTGGCCCATTGGTCCAAGCATATTTATTTTCTTACTGTTTCTAGGGTATAGTTAAGCTCAATAGGTTTGAAATTTCCTTCTAGCACTTTCTGTAGACTGGATATTTTAGGTAGATTTTGGTTTTATCATGGAATGTATTATATCACCCATTTACTGTGATGGAAATTTTTGCTGGAATAGTAGTTCAGCTGACATCTGTGGTCCCTTAGAGTTTGTTAAACATCTGTCTAGGCTCCTCTGACTTTTAGGGTGTCCATTGCAAAGTCAGGTGTTACTTGAATAACAGGTCTCATTTTATATGTTACTATGTCTTTTTCACTTTCAGCTTTTGATATGTTTTCTTTGTTCTGTATGTTTAGTATTTTGATTATTATATGCTGAGGGGAATTTATTTTCTTGCCCAGTCTCATTGTTTTGTGTGCTTCTTTAACCTTGTTAGGTATCTTCCTCTTTAGGTTAAGAAATTTTTCTTCTACAATTGTTTTGAAATTGTATTCTAGGCTTTTGATGCAGTTTCTTCTCCTTCCTTTATTCCTATTATTATTACATTTGTTCTTTTTCATACTGTCCCAGATTTCATGGCTGTTTTATATCAGGAGTTTCTTAGATTTAATATTTTCTTTAACAAAGACACTCATTAACAAAGACCTGTGATTTTCTTTTCCATCTCTTGTATTTTGTTGATAAGACTTGCCTCTGAGCTTCCTGTCTGAGTTTCTAAAGATTTGTTTCCAGTTTTCCTTAGTTTGGCTTTATTTATAGTTTCAGGTCTTGGAGTATTTTATTTATCCCCCTCCACTCTTTGTATTTATAAAGATTTATTCAAGTTATATATTATTTCCCTTTTTAAGGACATCTATCCTATTCATAAAGGTTATTTTCAAGTCTTTGTCTTGTACTTCAATTTTGTTGCTATTCTTAGGGTCTGTAGTCATAGATTTGCTGGGCTGTAATGGAGACAGGTTGTTCTAGCAGTTATTGATCTTGGTTTTACACTGTTATGTAGTGATCTGGATTTTGCAAGTTTGTAATTATAGGTGCTGATATTTGGTCTTGTCTTGGTTGGTTGGTTGTATTATTCTTTGCTTTCCTTTGCCCTCCCCAGTTCTTAGGAATGCACAGTGGCTGTATGTGCCTGTTAGAAAATTCTTCTGAGACATTGTTAGATGTGCTACTGTGTAAAAATGTATTTCCAGCTATTGAGAGCTGTCACTTAGGAATAAGTATAAGCTAAGAGTTAAAGGTGTCCACAGGAGGGGGGAAAAGTGGGGTCTTTCACTGGGATTTGCTTTGGTCCATGGGAACGTGTTAAGAGAGTGAGGAGAGTCTACTACAGTAGATTGCTACAGATCTGGAGATGAGACTGGGAATTGAATATGGAGAAAAGGAAGAAGAATGAAAATTTGAAGCTTGCCCACATGCTTTGCTGGTCTACTTCCTTCTCTGGGAGGCTTGGCTGATGGATTCCCAGGAAATTCCTGTTGGAGTTGGGTGCTAGAATAACATGATGAGTGGGGAAGTAAATTGGAGAAGATCTGCATGATCTGCTGTACTGAGCCATATCAGAGTTTCATGCCACATGGTAGGAACTTGGCACTGGCCAAGGACAATTCCTGGCTTTGGGCAGGAATCTGACATTAGGGCATAATAGGGAAGTAGGTTACAGCAGGAATTTTTATCCTAGGGTGGAGTGCTAAGAGTATACTTGACATCGGTCAAGGTGAACTTCTCACAGCCTATGTTGAGCACGGATTGGCGCCCAGACACAGGGCTGGATACAAGAAGGCTTCCTGAGGTGACACTGTCTTGGCAAAGCTTTGCAGAAAATGGAAAACGATGGTAACCTGTATGGTGAGCAACTATAGGTGCTAGAGGATATAGACTAAGTGAGGCAGTGTAGACCCAGTGCTGATCTCCTCACTTAGAGGGCAGACAGTGGAAAATGGGGTAGGAACCTTTTAGACATTTGTCCACAGCTTTTAAGAGCTGATTCAGGTGAAAAAGAAAAGGGTTTAAAAATAGGCATATGCCCACAGCCTCCAAGAGCTGCTTTAAGAAATTTTGAAAAATGAGAGTAAGAGAGAAGGAAAATGGATGTAATTGGATGCTTAACAAGCGTGCTTCTTTCTGTGTATCGTTGTTTGTCCCTGGTGCATTGACTGTTTGTCCATGTGTACATTTATGTCCTCTCTGTGTTTTTGTGTGAATGACTGTTTGTTTCATGTTAAAAATAAAAATTGGTGAAAATTTCATCTGCTGGTGGCCTCTTGAGCTGGCAATAGTTTGTGCAGGGACTGATTTAAATCAGGGCAGCGTGCTCACCCAAGAGGCAAACATGGCTCGGGGAAAAAGCCATTTTTTAAAAGGCCTGAAGCCTCAAGATTTGGGAAAACTTTAGTTTAATTTATGGGATTCTTGTAATCACTTTGTTCTTGTTTTTAATTGGTCTTAATGGTATAAGGTTTTACATATCTTGACTATAGAGTTATAATAATAGAGGTTAAGTTGGAGCTGGTAGCCCAGAGTTGTAACCATTTTGAACACATGGCATGACGCAACCCAGGAAATACAGGCCTCTAAGAAGCTTCTAAATTGGCATGTTTTTTTTGTGTGAATGTTAACCTAGAAATTAGACTTATAAAGATTAAGATTTAAAATAATGTCTCTTTAATAAGTTATACTGTCATACACTTGAACATAAGAACTGGCAGACAAACCTTGTGCTGTAAAAATAATGATGCATTTGCCATTGATTTTAAAGAAAATAGATATTTTAAAATTGGGATTTGTTTCCAAAGTTGTAGTTATGCTCCAATATTACAAGAAAAAAATAAGTTACAATAAAAATTGCCAGTGTCCCATTGGCTGCAGTTTGCAGTCTAGTTAATGGCTCATGATTCTTAACATATTTTGTAATTAAGAGTGATACAGCTGTGGCCATTATAGGCCTATTGCCACTTTTCCACAAGTTTATTGACTCCAATGGTAGAAGCAAAATGTAACCCTCTAAGATTAAAAAGGAGATCTCAATGGAAATTTATTTGATATCAAACAGGCTCCTTTGAGTACTATGAAACAAGGAGTAGAATTTTTCTGGTAACCCTGAATTTACGGATTCCTTTTGTTATTCAATTCTCAAAATGTCCTTGCAGGACAGGTGGGTTTGGGTCTGGTCTTACATACAAGGCTCAGATTAGAAGATATTTCCGTTTGAGGGACCTCATACAAAGTCCTTGCCAAGGACTCAAGGTAGGTCCTTGGCCAGATTAGAAAAAAAAAATTACATTTGAGTTAATGCAAAGCTTAGAGCTGTGCAGTGGAAGCTAGTGAGGAACTGCTTTTGTCTTAAAGACCCCACCTAGGGAGTGTTTGACTTAAAGAACATTCTTGACAGTCTTATCCAGGTGTGGTTCAAAATGCAGTTCAAACTTATGAAAGGTTAATAAGGCCATGTAGAACTTATGAAGGCATTAAAATTTGGCCTTCCTACTCCATACAAAATTATTATAGATTTAAATGGTTGGTTTTTGCTTTACATTCTGATAATTATAAAAGCATTTGCTTCTATGAGCCAACTTTAAAGAAACAATAATGGCTAATAGCCTTATCTTGTGTGAGAAAAAATGTTTTGTCTCTGTTTCAATACAAGAAGCTAGGATCTTAAATTTTTTCAGTGTATAATGTTCATGGAATGTTTGTTACAGGCCTTTGTTCCTAACTATGGGCTTTTAAAATTTTTAAGTAAATGATTTTGAAAGGTTGTTAGAATATATTTATTGGTTTTATCTTATATTAACCTCATCTTAATCTTGCCATGGGAGGACTTAAACTTCTGTTTTCAAGGTAGAAAACATTTGTTCCTTGTTTCAAACAGCAATCAAATTGGTTATTACAAAACATTGATGGTTGATATATTATATGGCAACCCTTTTTAGGCAAAATTAATAATTGTTATCCAAATGACAATTTGTTACTATCAGATGACATGTTTGTTCCTTTGAGTTTCCCCCTGCTTCAGCACAGATACCTGACTTGGGTGCTATAGCAACTCTTTTTATGATGTTAAAAATCAAGCTTTCAATAATAGTAAATATATATATATATATATATATATATATATATATATATATATATATAATGGTTTATAATTGCTTAAAATTGTTCCCTTTTTATACTGCTAATTCTTAAATTTTACAATTATTTATACAAATGTAATTCAAATTTAAAAAGATATGTTCTTTAAATGACTGTCCTCTGGATATCTAAGAGCTAATCCAAAGGCTGGAGGGACAGCCATGGCTGCTGGGAGCTGGACTGAACTCTTATATTTTATAGTTGTAAGCCTGGAGAGATGGCTCAGCCATTAAAGGTTGGGCCCTCATTCATGGAGCATGGGAGTTCATATCCCAGGAACCACATGGTGGCTCACAACCACCTGTGATGAGATCGGAACCCTCTTCTGGTGTTTCTGAAGACAGCTATAATATACTTAAATATAATTAATCTTTAAAAAGGTGCCTGGATAAGACCCCTTAAGGCAAGTCACATAAAATTTCTATCCCAGACAGGCTATATGGAAACAATCAGATGTATAAGCCTATTATTTACATCATCAAAAAAGGTAATGGCTTAAAAAATAATTTTGTATTTTTGTGCACATCAAATTATAATGATTTGTTCTTGATGTCCGCAATTTCTACCTCTACCACATAATGGTGTTAATCCTAGAGGACTTAACTATTACAGATAAATGTTACTCATATTTCTAATTTAAAAGATTAAAATATGTGCATGTGACTAATGATTCATTTTTAGGCTTTCTAGTTGTAACTGCTCTAGCAAAAAGCATCTGGGAATGCTATGTTTATTTTCTATAATTACATAGTTATTGCTTATCAACATAGGTATATGCTTTGTGTTCCAACTTAAATTAATAAAACTTAATAAAAATAAATTAATAAAACGGTATCTTCTTGGAAGAGAGAAGAGAGGGGAAATTGTGTCCCCATGCATATCATTTAAGTTATGTTTGCATATTTTAAAGAAAATTTTAAAATTTGAATGCCAAGGAACTCCTTGTTGAGTATCTATAGTAGCATCCTATAACTAGGCATACTGATGCCTGGGTGAAATGAAGGAATTCACTTATTGACATATGTAATAGTCCTGATTTAATATTGATAAAGAAGGCATGTCTATGCTTTTTCCACAGAATGTTGAAGAAGCATGCTAGCTGCCAGAGTGATTGATGTAGCATGCTGAAGATATGCTGACTGTGGGCTTGCTGAGTGCCCAGACAATGGTAACATAAGAGCTATATTGGGTATATGTTCTTGACTTACTTTAATTGTCAAATGTCCCAGATTAGATAAATTACCTTGCTTCAAGCTTTTAGACTTTGTGGGACAGAACATGGAGACTGTTAAGCTATCTTAGAAAAAAAATAATCTAAAGAGGAGGTATAATGACTCTTCTCTTTCATTTAATGTGATCAGCTGATTCAACCATAAACTGGTCTGGAACTAAATCCAATATTGGAGATTCCAGTTATAAAGATGGCTAATAATCATCTTCAGCCAGTTGAGTTAATTTAAAATATAGCCTTCACTTTTCCTGAGAAGTAACAGCTTATCTCTTGATACACAAGGCTACCTCTCCCACCCCAGAGGCCAGGCTTTCTGTCTTTTATATGTTAGGGACATGGCAGACAAGTTAATCCTGTCCCACTTTTAAGTCTTGACCTTGTTTGTTAAGCAGACTGGCTGTCTCCACCCAGACTCACCTGCATAGAAAGATTGCGTGTCTGTTAAAAACACTTGCAGACCCCCCGCTTTCAAAACTTATACAAGTGGATCTCCAAAAAGGGAACCACATAGAACTCAGATCTATGTGTGTTTGTTTATGAGCAAACATGTACACCAATGAGAGGTGCAAGACAAGGCACCACATGGGCAGGTGAATTTCTGCTTCTGAGTCCACAGGAAGTACACCTAATTGCATAGGGGTTGATGTCGAGATGCTGTTCTTAAAATAATAAGGGAGCCTTTTACCCCTCCTCTGCAAAAGATATCATATATTTAAGAGAATTATGGTCAATACTTTCCCTCCCTGGTTAAGGCCTACCTTCTTATGAAGGATGTTGCTCCACTTCTCCTCCTTCTCTCCTACTTCCCCAGTCTCACCACTAACTCTGTAGCAGACTACTTGCTGCTGAAGCCCCATCCTATCCATATAGGAGGAGGATAAACAACTCTACTTGTTTTCTACCTCCTCATTTTCAAATTTATAAAAAGGGAGGAAATGTACAGAGCCATATTGGAGTGTCATGCCACATGGTAGAAACTTGACATTGGCCAAGGACAATTCCTGGCTTTGGGCAGGAATCTGACATTAGGGCATAATAGGGAAGTAGGTTACAGCAGGAATTTTTATGCTATGTTGGAGTGCTAAGAGTGTACTTGACATTGGTTAAGGTGAACTTCTCCCAGCCTATGTTGAGCACGGATTGCTCGTTAAGTTCATTGTTCCTCCAGGTCTATGAATTCCTGAATTAAGCAGGTGACCCACCCAGCTGCCTGAGCAGTAGAGCCAAGGACCGCCAGAAGACTTTGCCAGAACTCAGTCTGGAGTCTGGGGGGAGGGGCTTGCCCAAACTGTTAAAAGGCCTGACCTTGATTAAAGTTGGGGTCTCGATCAGTAAAGAATCATCCTGGCTTCATTCTTTTCGCCCCTTCCCCATCTATCCCTTAGCTTCTGTTCCAGCAACCCAGTTCGTAGTAGCTGTAGGCAGCTACAGAATACAACAATCTGCTGCTAGATATGGATATGGATAGGAGGGGGCTTCAGCAGCAAGTAGTCCGCTACAGAGGTACTGGTGAGACTGGGGAAGGAGGAGAGAAGGAGTGACGAAGATTGATGTTTAGGTTGCCCATGTCCCCATCAGGATTAGCTTGTGTGTTCCTAGGGCACATATGCCTGATAGATTTGAGAAATGGTATAAAGTAATGAGTTGTGGTGGGCAAGAAAGTTGGTCAAGGTGATCCACTGGAGATTGGGGCAGAAAGAAATTAGAGGCTGGTCTGCTATAGAGCTGAGGATGAGTTTGAGTGATTTGATTTGTATGAGTGGAGGAAGAGTGAAAACCTGAAGCTAGCTTATCTGTTTTCTGTATGGCCTGTGGACTTCCAGACAATCCTAAATGTAAAGTAATACAGATAAAATTATAAAATATTTTTGTATAAACTCTGTAGAGGCAAAGAAAAAGGTTAAAATACGCCTCCTATCACTCCACTTTATCTAGTCCCACTCAAGAACAATGTAACAAAAACTTTCAGAAAAAGGAATAAGTTAGCCTTAACTGCTTCTCTGAACCAAAATTCATTTTAAAAGACAGGGAAACCTATGAGAAAGTGCACCTTACTAATAGCTGACATAAATTATGCAGTGAAGTCAGAATTCTAACATCACAAAGGAACTTTGAACTTCATGATTGCTTGATTTACATTTTCTCTTTCTCACTTCAAGTTTTGGAGTATAATCATTTAGAAAATATACACTATGGACAATTTATATGTCCCCTTCTCTATTTAAAAACATTGACATATAAAACTTTGCTGAAACCTTTGAAGGCATTAGGTAACCAAACAGGATAGAAGCAGTAAATTCTTAGCAATGATGCTATCAGTGCTATTATATAGACTCTGCACTTAAGCTTTCCTCACTTGGAAACTAAGTTACACATTCTAAGAATATAAATTGGGGACTGTATTAGTGGCAAAAAGAATACTAAAATCAGCTTGATAATCTTGAGTTTAATTCACCACACATCCAGAAAGAAGGGACTAGGACAAAAAATATCCTAGAACCTGTGCTTCTGTTACTTTACTTTATCTTATAATAAATATGATTCTGGAGTACCTCTCCTGAGTTTACCCTCAAGTTGCTAATATTTCCTTATCTGATTCCATTCATGAATTGCCTGGACATGTGTTCATTCAAGATAGCTCTTCCTTCAGAGAGACGAGAAACAAGGAAATTTGTGTAATACCAACCATAACAATTTCAAATATCAATAATATGACACAGTTGGATCTAGCACAGGCTGTTAAATTAATGAATACTATTTAAAGAAGACTATAAAGTGTGAGTAGCTCTGATAAGTCAGTAAATAGAAAAGAAAATGAGAGTGAAAGGAGTTTGTAGTAGGTGGTGTGCTACAGAGCTTGGTCTGAGATTGGGGATTGTATTTGAAAGAGTCTTTGGAGAGGTGAATATCTGTTTTTAGCCTACCTGTTTTTCTCATTAGATGTAGGTTCTCTGTGCATCTGTGAATGTCCTGGAAGTCTCTCTGCTGATAAGTTGGCCTCAAACTCAGAGACCTGCCTGCTGCTGCTTCCCAAGAGCTGAGATTCCCACTGTCTCAGAAAACACTGTTCATTTTTGAGTGAGCATTCACTTTCAATTAGGATTCTTTGCTAACAATACACATGTGTTGAGCTCCATTGGTCAGGACTTCTTGGACTTGGGCTGATTGGATGCAAGTGATTGGGACCCCCAATGCATATCCATGTTTCCAGGCACTGAACATTTTTCTTTGGAATCTTATGACTGGACCTCAAGGTACAGCTCAAACCCTGACTAAATTGTCTAAGACTAATGAGGTTCTTCAGAACTCATAAGAGTCTCCCAGGGTATTTTTTGAGAGATTATAAGAAGCTTTCAGAATTTATGCCCTTTTTGATCCACTACCTTTAGAAAATACTAATGTATTAAATTTTGATTTTCTTGTTCAATTAGCTGTGGATATGCATAAAAATCTCTAAAAGCTAGAGGTATTTTCAGGGATGAATACCTCCCTAAAGTGGAAACTTAAGGGTTCTTCAGGAAGTCAATTGTTTGATGGTGTTTTCCAGGGGCAAACAATGTGAAGGGACATTTCATTAAAGTGGAACAGGTGAAAGACCAAGGCAGACTCATGAAGGAAGATCTCATTGAAGTAGACACAGGAGAGAGGATATTCTGCTAAAGCAAAGACATGAAAGCACATGCGATGAGGAATTCTTTGCTAAAAGCATGCATGTATTCGTTGGCCTTACATTGTATAGTTGAGCTGCATTTATCAAAACTTGGACTGATTGGATGTATGTGCTGAGGCAACACCCTCACTGAGGCAAGATTAGCTCTGAGAACACAGAGTGATAGATAACAGAGCTTGCTTGATGGTACAGCTTACTGTGGAATGCTCGTGGGTCTCTCATCTTAGCTGATTGCTTCCCTGAGAGAGGCACAGCTGAGAACTCCTCCTAGTGTTCCTGCCTGTCTTTCCTACTGATTCTTGCTGAGTCTGAAGCCTGGCTGTCTCTGTTAGGTAGTGCCACTAGTACTGATTCTTGTTTGCTATCCCGTCTCTATCAACTGAACTAATGATATATTCATGAGGTGTTTGCAAGTGGATCGAGCTACCACTGCTGACCTGTGAACTGAATTTCTGATTTCCAGACTGCACAGATGGGATCCTTTCTAAACAGCTCCACTCCCTCCCCCCACCCCACCCTATCTCCCAATATCTGTTCTTTCCCACTACTTTTGGTGGATAGTAGACTAAAAGGGAGGTTAAATTGTTTAAACATCATTAAAAACAGGTTTTTTTTGATGATGATTTTCTTTCTTCTTTTTCCTTTTTTTATTTTTATTTATTTATATTTTTTTATTTACATTGCAAATGATTTCCCCTTTTCTGGGTCCCCACTCCCCGCAAGTCCCATAAGCCCTCTTCCGTCCCCCTATCCTTCCATCTACCTCTTCCCACTTCCCTATTCTGGAATTCCCCTATACTCTTGCACTGAGTCTTTCCAGAACCAGGGCCCACTCCTCCATTCTTTTTGGACATCATTTAATGTGTGGATTATGTCCTGGGTATTCAAAGTTTCTAGGCTAATATCCACTTATCAGTGAGTGCATACCATTAAAAACAGGTTTTAAAGAAATTAAAGTTATATCTCCCAGCTTACAAAAATAGCCCCAAAAGTATATAATAACCAAGACACTAAAAGACTAAAGGAAATTGTCTTGGCTTCTGGTTGGCTGTGTACAAGTAGGGAAAGATTAAGCTAACTGATTCCCAGCTCTCCAATGCTGGTGCTTCTCAAGTCCAAGGAAGAAATCCCCTTACCCCCAAATGAGAAAGACATGGAAGGCCCCACTCTAAGGGGATCAATGCACATATTGTATGCAGAGGGAGTATTAGAAGAATGAATATAGAGACTGCCTCAAATATAGGAAAGCAATGGCTTTCCCAACCACAAGGTAGACAGATAGTAAATTAGAATGAAGTTGCCAAGGTTCTATTCTCTTAGCCTTCCAAGAGTCCTTAGTCCCTGTATCACTAGGAGGACACCCAGTTAAGATTTTGGTAGACACTGGGGCAGAGATTATTGTTTTAAAAAATCCAATGAGGTCAGTTATCAACAAGAAGTTGCCATGGAACCATTAAGGGTGATCACCTCACACCTAAAAGAAAAGGCTGCCTGCACCACAACTAAGTGGCTTACTCTTTCATGATAGTTCCAGATTACCCATCCCCTCTTCTTAAAGAGTCCTTCTTTGAAAATTAGGAACCACCATTATCTTTACTTCTTAGAAACCTAAAATTTCCTGTCTATCAACTTATCTTGAATGTCCATCTGCATGAAAAATATTTCCTAGCTTTTAAAGGCTACACAGCAAAAATAAATGCAGACCCAGGGATTGTGCTCCAGGATTTGCAGCAACAGTTTCCTAAGGTATGGGTTGAATTAAAACATCTAAACTTAACACAGTGTAACATGCACTAGTCATGGGATATCTTTTTTGCCACAGTCACACTGATAAGGGTCTAACAATATCATATGCACCAAATGGCTAGACTGGGACTTGTCTCCCCACCAGACACATCCCACTCCTGTATTAAAATGATTTTGGGGAGCTAACATCCTTACTGTATGCCAGTTGGCTTGGAATATGCCTTTTCCAGCTGTCTATAAACCAGGGCCCTCAGATTATGGATTTTCTCTTATTTCACAGAGGTAAATAAATGGACTGAAACCATTCAGATTATTGGGCCCAATTTGTACACTTTACCCAGTCTCTTGCCAGACTACTGGGACTATATAGACCTGGACCTTAAGGATCCTTTCTTCTCCATTTCCTTAACCAGTGAGCCAGCATATTTTAAGAGTTAAAACATCTACATTTAAGACAGTGAAATTCATTTATTTTAATGAATTTATGAGACTGGGCAGCCAACTTGGACATGACTACCCAGAAGGTTGAAAATTTCCTCTACACACTTGGAGGAGACATTTCAAAAGATTTAAGAGAATTTATGGTCTCACATCTTAATTCAACTCTGCACCATGACGTAGATAATTTTTTACTAGCATTGGTTGACACTACCACCTCTTTAAAAGACACAGATAACTTGTTCTACCTGCTCCTCATTAAGATATTATGTCTCAAGGGAATTATTTGACTCCTGGGTTTGGAGGGGAGGCCTCCTTCTTCTCTCCCATTACTGAGCAGGCAGGTACAACCAGGAGCACAGGGATCACAGGAGTGGCAGAGCAACTGGGACAGGATCCATCCAGGCTCCTGGATGGCTCCATCCACCTGCACCTAGGTGTTGGGCAGTGCCACAGCTGTCTGTGCACGGATCCTGCCAGGGGAAAACTGCTCAGCAGGGAGTGATTTGACTCCCATGTTTAAAGGTGAGGCCACCATTTTCTTTCTAGCAACTGAGAAGATGGGTACAGCTAGGAGTTTAGGGAACACAGGAGTAGCTGAGAAGCTGGGACAGGATCCATCTAGGCTCCACCTTCACACAGGAGTTGGACAGTACCACAGTACTCTGTGCCAATGGAAAGCCAGTCACCCAGGGGTGCTGAGACAGGCTTACAGGCCTACAAGAGGGACAAGTGCTGGCCAGAAACAGTAGGACCAACTAACACCAGAGATAACCAGATAGCAAAAGGCAAACATAGGAACGTTAACAACAGAAATCAAGGCAACATGGTATCACCTGAACCCAATTCTCCCACAACAGTAAGTCCTGGATACCCCAACAAACCAGAAAAGCAAGATTTGAATTTTAAAATCACAGCTCATGATGCTGATAGAGGGCTTCAAAAAGGACATAAATAACTTCTTTAAAGAAATACAGGAGAACACAGATAAACAGATAGAAGTCCTTAAAGAATAACAGGAAAGCACAACCAAACAGGTGAAGGAATTGAACAAAACCATCCAAGATCTAAAAACTAAGGTAGAAACAATAAAGAAACCACAAAGGGAAACAACTCTGGACATAGAAAACCTAGAAAAGAAGTCAGGAGTCACAGATACAAGCATCAACAACTGAATAGAAGAGATAGAGGAGAAAATCTCTGATGTGGAAGAAACTATAGAAACCATTGACAAAAGAGTCAAAGAAAATACAAAATGCAAAAGGTCTCTAACCCAAAGCATCCAGGGAATCCAGGACAAGATGAGAAGACCAAACCTAAGGATTATAGGTATAGAAGAGTGTGAAGATTCCCAACTTAAAGGACCAGTAATTGTCTTCAATAAAATTATAGAAGAAAACTTCCCTAAACTAAAGAAAGTGATGCCCATGAACATACAAGAAGATTACAGACCTCCAAGTAGATTGAACCAGAAAAGAAATTCTTCCTGTCACATAATAAATAAAAGACCAAATGCACTAAACAAAGAAAATATTAAAATATTTTAAATATTAAAAACAGTAAGGGAAAAAAGTTCAAGGAACATGTAAAGGTAGACCTATCAGAATTACATCAGACTTCTCACCAGAGACTATGAAAGCCAGAAGATCCTGGGTTAAAAAAAAAAAAAAAAAAAAAAAAAAAAAAAAAAAAAAAGCACAATATCTTTCCACAAAGCCAGCCCTTCAAAGAATAATGAATGGAAAATACCAACAAAAGGAGGGAAACTATACACCAGAAAAAAAAAACAAGAAATTAATCTTTTAATAAACCAGAAAGAAGAGAGCCTCACAAACATAACTCAACCTCTAATAACAAAAATAACAGGAAGCAACAATCACTTCTTCTTAAAATCTCTTAATATCAATGAACTAAATTCTCCAATAAAAAGACACAGACTAACAGATTGGATATATAAGCAGGACCCAACATTTTGGTGCATATAGGATACTCATCTCAGGCACAAAGACAGACACTACCTAACAGTATAAGGTTGGAAAACAATTTTCCAAGCAAATGGTCCCAAGAAACAAACCATTGTAGTCATGCTAATATTGAATAAAATTGACTTTTTATCTAAAGTAATCAAAAAAGATAAGGAAAGACACTTTATAATCATCAAAGGAAAAATCTACCAAGATGAACTCTCAATTCTGAACATCTATGCTCCAAATACAAAAGCACCCACATTCATAAAAGAAACTTTACTAAAGGTCAAAGCACACATTGCACCCCACACAATAATAGTGGGAGACTTCAACACTCCACTCTCATCAATGGACAGATCAGGGGAACACAAACTAAACAGAGAAAATGTGAAAATAACAGATGTTATGAACCACATGGATTTAACAGATATCTATAGAATATTTTATTCTAAAATAAAAGAATATACCTTCTCAGGACCTCATGGTACCTTCTCCAAAACTGACCATATACACTGTTACAAAACAGATAGCAGCAGACATATGAAGATTGAAATAATTCCATGCATGATATCAGATCACCACAGACTAAGTCTGGTCTTCAATAACAACAAAAACAACAGAAAGCCCACATACACATGGAAACTGAACAACATTGTATTGAATGATAACTTGGTCAATGAAGAAATAAAGAAAGAAACTAAAGACTTTAGAATTTAATGAAAATGAAGGCAAAACATACCCAAACTTATGGGGCACAATGAAAGCAGTAAAACTCATAGCTCTGATTGACTCTAAAAAGAAACTGGAAAGAGCATACACTAACAGTTTGTCAGCACAAATGAAGGCTCTAGAACAAAAAGAAGCAAATACACCCAAGATGAGTAGATGGCAGGAAATATTCAAACTCAGGGCTGAAATCAACCAAAATAGAAGCAAAAAGAACTATCCAAAGAATCACCCAAACCAGGAGCTGGTTCTTTGAAAAAAGAAAAAAAAAAAAAAAAGAAAAAAACAATATAGCTAAATCCTTAGCCAAACTAACCAGAGGGCAGAAAGACAGTATCCAAATCAACAAAATCAGAAATTAAAATGGAGACATTACAACAGATACTGAGAAAATCCAAAAAACATCAGATCCTAACACAAAAGTCTGTAGTCAAGAAAAGTGGCAAATCTAGATGAAATGGACAATTTTCTAGATAGATACGAGTACTAAAGTTAAATCAGGATCAGATAAATGATCTAAACAATGCCATAACACCTATAGAAACTGGAGCAGTCATTAAGTCTCCCAAACAAAAAAAGTCCAGGACCAGATGGGTTCAATGCAGTTCTACCAGACCTTCAAAGAAGACCTACTACCAATACTCTTCAAACTATTGCACAAAATAGAAACAGATGGAACACTACCCAACTCGTTCTATGATTCTGATTATTCTGATACCAAAACCACACAAAGACCCAACAAAGAAAGAGAACATGATGACATGAAGCTCAACAAAAAGGAAGAACAAGTGTGGATACTTTGATTCTTCTTGGAAGGTAGATAAAAATTCCCATGGCTCACAGCCAACCAATAGAATGGAGCAGCTAGAGAAAGGACCCAAGGAGCTGAAGGTGTTTGCAGCCTTGCTGGAGGAACAATAATATGTACTAACAAGTACCACCAGAGCTCCCAGGGACTAAACCACAAACCAAAGAGTACACATGGAGGGGACTCATGGTTCCAGCTACCTATGTAGCAGATGATGACCATTTCAGACACCAATGAGATAAGAGTCCATTGGTCCTGTGAAGACTTGATTTCCCAGAATAGGTGAATGCAAGTCAGGAAATTGGGGGGAAAGGAGTCAGCAAGGGGAGGGGAGATGGGATTGGGGGTTTTTGGAGGGGTAACTCAGAAAGGGGATACCATTTGAATGTAAATAAAGCAAATATCCAATAAAAATTAAAAATATTGTGTCTCTGAGGAAAAGGCTCAGTCCTGCAAAAGAGAAGACTCCTGTTTTTGATAGAAAATTGATGAATGTAGGAGAATCCTCTGTTTTGCCTAGAAGGAGGCTATCTCCCAGCTCCCTACTCCCTTAAACAAAGAAACAGGTATAAACATTCCTGAGGGTGTTAGATATTTTAGGCTTTGGATTCTTGGACTTGCTGAAATAGAAAAATCCCTTTATTCTGTTGTTGTAGTAGACCAGACTTTAAATGGACTAAAACAGAGAATCATACTTTTGAGGAACTAAAGAAAGCTCTAACCTAAACCCTAGGTTTGGCCCTACTATATGTCACTAAGCTGCTCTATATCTTCATCTATGAGACTCTGGGTATTAAAAAGGGCATTTTGACTCAGACCCTGGGACCATTGTACAGTCCTGTAGCATATATGTTCAAGTGTGTGGACAAGTTTGTGTGCAATAGCTGCAACCAATATACAAATAAGGAAAGCTGACAAGCTCACCTTAGGCCAGAACTTCTCTTTAATGGTTCCCTATGATGTGAAAACAATTCTAAAAGGGCCAAATAGCTGGAGGATGTCAAATATCAGAGTCTGTTGTTTGATCAGCACCATGTCGTGTTTTGCTGTTGTATAGTCTCAATTCTGTGATATTAGTTCCTGATGACACTGAGGTACCCTCCATGGCTGGGAGAATATGATGCACATCTCTCATTCCAGTTGTTCAGACCTCCAAGATACTTTGTTGGCTGACACAGAGGCCAATCTTTTTACTGATGGACACGGGTTGTTAATCAACTGGGGCAGAAGAACCATATCAGTAGTAACAAATGAATAGGTCACCATGTAGGCACAAGCCTTGCCACAGGGCACATTGGCCCCAAACTCAGAGTTGAGTGCTCTCACTCAAGCCCTACACAGGGGAAAGGACAAAGAAATGAATAAACATTCATAGAGACAGCAGCTATGTTTTTGCTACCCTCCATGTTTATGTCACAATTTATAAGGAGACAAATCTGTAGACCACTGAAGGGAAAGAAATATAAAACAACAAGCAAATTCTTGCTTTTGTTGAAGAGGTCTGACCCCTCTTATCTTGTTATCCATTGGAAGAGGTATGAAATAGCCAATACCAGTGAAGTTAGAGGGCAGATCAGGTAGCCTAATACACAGCAGAGATGCCTATGGAGCCACTTTCTGTTTTGCCTATTGATTTTTCTGATCCACAGTTCTCTTCCTGGGACCATAATG
Source organism: Apodemus sylvaticus (assembly GCF_947179515.1). Lineage (NCBI taxonomy): Eukaryota > Metazoa > Chordata > Mammalia > Rodentia > Muridae > Apodemus > Apodemus sylvaticus. Next base: position 13,548,331 of record NC_067474.1, on the reverse strand, counting down.
GCCTAGAGTTACAGAAGGTTCCAGGAAACTTCAATCCCAGATACTTCAAATGTGAGGATTGCAGGAATTGGCTGTCTCATTGCTCCTAACCTGACACACTAAACCTGGCTTTCCCAACACAGCTCTGGCATAAATTTATTACTCTGACAGCCATCAGGTGTCACTTCTTATTTGATCTTGAAATAACTTCCAAAACCCTAGACATTTTCCAGGGGCACAAATACCCCTCCCCCAATAAATGAACCTGTTTTCTGAAGCTTTGACTTTGTATGTTTGTTGCCTACACACCCATCACCAACTGAGACCCTGCATTGTATCACCTGCTCCTGGCTAGGTACACTTCCCTCCTTCCAGACCAGCTTTGTGTGCAATAAGAGTGGCTACCCTGAGGGAGAAATGGATAGGGAAAGGCTATCTCCTCACTCTACCTATGCCTAGGAAAAGAGGGTGAGAGTCATTCCCAGAATTCAAAATATAATTTACCTGAATGATAGGTCTTGCCAGACTCAAGGACAGACTTCCTGTGGCCTTCAGATGCCTTTTGCTGCACAATACTACCCATCTGGAAGCCACCAGACTAAGTTATTATCTTCCACGTATCAGATTCTGCATCTCAAACAGATGATATCCCAAGGTGTCTTTTAATGCCTATGCTGCACACAAGTAAACTCAAGGCAAGAGGCAAAAAGAGTCCCATCTGTTTGTCTGAGGAGAGTAGCTCCTGTGAAAAAATGGGAAGTTGATTTTATAGAGATGAAGACATCTCAGGCTGGGTCTTAAGTATCTCTTAACATTTGTGGACACTTTCTCAGGATAAGTAGAATTTGTATCCAATGAAGACTCTTCCAACAGTGGTCAAGATTCTTTTATCTAATATTGTTCCTAGGTTCACGCTGCTCCTGTCAACTGGATCTCATAATATATCTGTATTCATTTCAAGCAAAGTGCAAATGTACAGTCAAGCCTTACATGTGGCCCGAAGGCTCTACTTTGTCTACTGACCTCAGAGCTTCAGACACATTAAGTGCATGAATTGGACTACCAGGTTGGCCCTCACTAAACTAATTGTAAAAGCTGGTGAAAATTGACCAAATCTCCCACCCCTGGCATTTTTTACACTCTTACAAGGAAGGTATCTTCTACTGTGAAGTATGCTGCCCCATTTAAAGGGATTCTATTATTTAGCAAGTTACTTATAAGTCTCTCAGTTTAATCCATTCTATGGTTTGAGATGTCCTTCTGTTTCACTTCCTGGCACATTCTTATTTCTGACCCAGAAGCCAAGCGTATACCACCAAGTTTCAGGAACAAAAGAATGACACCTGCTTAGAAAGAACCTGATATAACCATCCTGACAACACTGACTGATGTCAAGGTTTCATTGAGATCATGGCCTGGATTCATCACTCCTATACCAAACCTGTTCTAGACCAGTTCTGGAAGTAGACTGTCTCATGTGGCCCATATCCACTTATGCTAAGAGTCTTTTGAAAATAATACTCTTGTTTCTTTATTGTTCCCTCTTATTGTGATTAGATTGTCTACTTATTCACTTACTCTGACTTCCTTCTACAGTGGGAAAATCCTGACAGAGACTGACTAGATTGAATAGCCAACTACCTGCATGCTTAAAACTAATTTCATAAACTATTAAACTTCCCCACAATCAAGGATGGAATTTAGCTGTTGACAGGCTTGGGGAGAAATACTTTCTAGCATTCTACATGATTGTAGGAATTTTAAAGAGACATTCTTTTACATATGCCCAGGTAAACCAGAAGTTATTTTAAGAAAATGATCCATATAAAAAGTCACAATATAACAGAGAGGATGTATGCAGACATTGCCACCTATACAAAGGCTCAAAAGAGACTACCTTTCTGTCTGTGTGAAGGGAAACTTCCAACCCTGTGATTAGTAATTCTGTGCAAGCACAAGTAAACAACCTCTTACATTTTTTTCTTGGGTTGATGGATCCCCCTGAGGAAAAAGAGTATATTTGGCTGGGCCTGGTTTGATTGATAGTTTCTTTTATGATCCAAATAAGACTGTATCAGAGGTCCCTGTACCCTATTGGCCCAACAGCCCAGTTGGCTTCTGGTTGCTTTCCCTCCTTCCTGCCTCTTCTTCCTTCAGATAAATCAGAAGTCCAAGGGCTGCTGTTGTGTATTTACCAATTCCTGGGAATATATGAACTTATTCCATTTCTAGAAAGGTTGCTGCTCTTCTTGATTTTCTAAAAAATATTGTTTTTATACTTTAGAGAATGCACCCCCTTGTAAATTACACCCAGCTTGAGCTGGAACACGACTGGTGGATTTGTTTAAAAGGAATCATAGAACAATATAATTAGTAGTGTTGGACATGAAACTGAAAAGCTTCTGTTAGGCAAAGGACCCTGTCAATAGAACAAAATGTCAGCCTACAGATTAGCCCTGATAGAGGGCTAATACACAACATATATAAAGAACTCAAGAATTTGGACAGCAATAAACCAAATAACCCAATTAAAAATTGGTTATAGTGCTAAAAAAAATTCTCAATAGATGAATCAAGAGTGGCTGAGAAGCATTTAAAGAAATGTTTAATATCCTTTGTCATCAGAGATATAGAAATCAAAAGATCTATATCTTTTGGAATTCCATCTTATACCCGTCAGAATAGCTCAGATCAAAAAGTCAAGTGACAACACATGCTGGTGAGGATGTGAAGGAAGGGGTACACTCTTCCATTCCTGGTGGGAGTGCAAACTTGTACAAACACTGTGGAAAACAATTTAGTGGTTTCTCAGAAAACTGGCAATAGGTTTACCTCAAGACCCAGCTATACCACTCCTAGGCATCTACCCAAAAGTTGCCCCATTATACCACAGGACACTTGCTCAGTTATGTTTATGGCAGCTTTATTTATAATATCCAGAAACTGTAAACAGCCTAGATGTACTTCTACTGAAGAATAGATGAAGAAAATGTGGTACATTTCTTTATGCAATGGAATACTATTTAACTATGAAGCACAAAGGCATTATGAATCTTGTAGGCAAATGGGTAGAATTTGAGAATATCATCCTAAGTGAGGGAAACAGTCTTAAAATGACATGCACAGTATGTGTTCATGAAGTGGATATTAGACATAAATACAGAATGACTTTGCTACCCGACACAAACCCAAGGAGAGCTAGATAAGAAGGGCAAATGGAAGGCTGCTTGAGTCTCACTTGGAAGGGGAAATCTGCTCCATCTATGCAATGGAATACTATTCAACTATTAAAAATAAAGACATCATGAATTTTGAAGGAAATGAATGGTACTTGAGAGCATCATCCTGAATGAGGTAACCTAGACCTAAAAGAACATGTATGGTATGTATTCTCTTACAAGTAGACATTAGTCACAATGTGCAGGATTAACATGCTTCGATTCTCAGACCCCAAAAAACTGGGTAATAAGGAGGTTCCAAGGTAGGAATGCACAAATCACACTCAGAAGGGGAACAAAATAGTAATTAGATGTGGATGGAGAGGAGGTGAAGAGCAGGATAGGATGGTAATCAGCTGTGAGGTGGGTGTGTGTCAGAGAGCTGAAAGTGAGAATGGAAATCAGTGGGGGCATCTCTGGGGCTAGCTGGAGGCCTGAAATTGGGGAAAATACAAGAATATGGGGGTGACCCTAGCTGAGATTCCTACCTGTATGGAATACAGATACTGCAGTGGCTATCTTCTATAGCCAGGCAGGACAGCTAGTGGAGGGAGGTGGGTATCAATCTACCCACAAAGCCTTCAACCCAAAATGTGTCTTTCCTATAAGATGCGCAGCTGTAAAGATGGAGCAGAGAAGGGGAAACAACCAACCAATGACTCACTCTGCTTGAGACCCATCCTATGTGAGAGAGCCAAACCCTGATACTATTAAGGACTCAGAATTTTGAATTCTTGTCAAAAGCCCTCTTCCCCATTTTATTGAAAATAGATTCTTCTCTAACCTTATTTATCCTAATTACAGTGTTTTCTCCCTCTACTTCCCCAGTTCTTGACTATAGCAGCTTACTTCATCATACACACGATAGTCCACCATCCAGAGAAGCCAGAATAGGAACTTCCAGGTTCCTACCTGGAAGCAAAAACTGAAGCACAGATCATTGGGGAGTGTTATATCCTGGCCTAATCTGAGGCTCATACTATGATATCTTTCTTATACACCAAAACTCATCTGCCTAGTGGACATAGTGCTTCTATATCAATTAGAAATCAGGAAAATGATACACAGACATGTCTGTAGTCCAATCAAACAAAAACAATGACTCAAAAAGTTTCCTATTTTCAGGTATGTCTATGTTTGTATCAAGTTGACAAAAATGGCTAGGCAGTGGTAGTACATGACTTTAATCACTTGGAAGGCAGAGGCAGGTGGATTTCTGAGTTTGAGGTTAGGCTGGTCTACAAGAGTGAGCTCCAGGACAACCAGGGCTATATAGAAAAACTCTGTTAAAAAACAATAAAAATAAATAAAAAACAAACAAAAACCCAAAAAAACAAAAAAAAGTTGACAAAAACGATTTGTAATCACAGGATAATAGGTACACGGAGTTACAGATGATCTGGTGTGATCTTGCTGAGAAGGCATTTATCTTTCTTCTGATTTGCATAGATAATTTTGATATACTTTTCCTTTGTGTATGTTATATGACTATGAATCATATGCTCATGTTATTTGAATTGAACACACTCTAAAAAAAAACCCATTTGTATACTTTTCCCCAGGAATGATGTGCTGTTCATGTACTGTATTTATTGATAAGGAAGAAATTACCCAATTGCCTTGATTTCCTGTGTATTAGATATTTTAGTTAGATATTTTTTAATTACACAACCTCTATCTGTATGTTTTATATCTCTGAGGGAAAGGTTTTCTGAATGTTATAGCTCTAAGGAAAAAGGTATTCTGGTGGCAGGGATCCAAAGGACACCACAAAGCCAACAAACTTCACACAAGAGATCTACTGGCAAAGATACAAGAGGGTATCTGTCTCTGCTCAGATGAGAAGCAGCATAAATCTGAGCAAAAGGCAGGATTTTTTTTTATGGTGGGGATGGATTATGTGACTTGATCATGTATAAAGCAAAGAGATTGCTGGGCATTGGCAAGGTTTTTACACCCAGCAATTGGCTCTGGCCTTTCACTCTATATTCATCCCTTTTTGTTTACTATTAATAAACAACCAAGAGTTGGGAAAGGGCATTGATATTACCATGATGTCCTCGAGGCAAAGGACCTTCATCATCAGGTTATAATTTATTGGGTGTTGCCGGACTCTTTCTCTGTAGCTAGGGGCCTGTAATTTTGTAATAGCACCTGATTAAAAGTCTGGTTAGAAGTCTGTCCCATCTGTTATTAAAGAAATCTATACAAGACATTTATAGAGCAAGGTGCAATTAGTAGAATTAGGAAAATAAGGAGAAAGGGGGTTTAAAAATGTAGTATCCAATTCCACATTGAACTGTCAATGATCAACTGGCTAAAGGAATTGAACAGTTTCATGTTTTTAGAGATCCATCTGGAGATCTTATCTGTTACTCCACCTGACTGACACAAAAGCAACATTCCTCCCAGAGGAAGAAACAAAGACCACATCTTTCTGCTACTGGTAGATGTAATCCTTCCTGATTTTGTAACTCTATGGTGGCCAGTGCATCTTTTCATTCCTGGGCAGTGAGGATGGTCTGAACAACTCTTGGAGATTCTGGATGAACTGAGAAGAAAAGTGATGGCTGTTAGTTAGGGAAGTAGTCAGTCCCACTGCTCCAATGTTGATGACAGCGATTATGCCCAGGACTGGAAGAACTGAACTGTTGATTTTTCATACTGTGCTACTAAAAGCTCTGTGATGAGAACCAGCAAGGCATCTTTATGGGTACCATCCCTAGTTTTGGAAAAAGAAGCATCAGGGCACAAGTTCCAGACTACCCAGTGGGTAGGCAGGAGTAAACATGAGTGTTACAGAAGATCAAAGAGCTGTGGATGGATGTTCAGTCTCAAGGACTGGATGGCAGTTGTCACAGTCAAAGCATTGTCATAGTCTGAGTGATTCAGTGTGCCTACAAAATGTTTTTCTGAGGAGTTAAAAACAGTTTGCAACATTGACGAGATAAGGGAGAGATAAGGAGTGGCTGAGGTATTTAACTCAGAGCAGTTAGTGAACTGTAAAGTGACAGGATCCAAATAGCCCAAGGGGTAAGTTCATGAATGAAAGTTCTAACCTTAACCAGGGATGAATACACAACCAGCATTCTTCAATGTTTCCAGGCAGAATGTTATTCAGTAGCTGCTATGCAATGAGGACAGCACAGATTTGTCCCATGGTATTTCTAAGAACAATGTGAATAACCCCTTTAAGTTTTTGGTCACTTTTTACATGGGCATGGCTTAAAGGTAAAGATGGCATCCTTTCCTTCTGATCATACAGAAAACAGGCATAAAGTATAAGCCCTGGTTTAGAAGAGATGGATAAGGGAGTTATAGAGAACTGAATCAGCCATTAACAGCCATCTCTAGAGGAGTTTTCTGACCCTATTAGAGTGGGCTATTTGTTAGATAGGCAGAACTTAAGAAGATAAGCATTTATATGTAAAAGCTACCTCAAGCAGGTGTAGATAGGAAGAAATAGACAAGGACAGAGCAAGTTTAGATGCAAAGGGTTTTTTGGATCAATTGTTTACGTAGTGGCAGAAGTTGCCACCATTGAAAATTGAACATGCCAATTTTGGCCATTGCAATGTACTGAGGCCAAACTGTAGTGACAGTATGAGCCTTTAATAAACTATGAGTCTGTGGCAGAAGAGAGGAAGGGTCATGTAAAAAAAAAAAAAAAAAAAAAAAAAAAAACTCCATTGAATGGAGTTTCTAGAAGCTCCAAAGAGAATGGGAAAGGCAAGAGGGAAGCCCCGAAGAGCATAGAAAAACTGTGATTTCCATGGAGCTGAGAGTCAGGAGGTACAAGGTTGCAGAGGCCTAGAATGTTATAAGAAAGCTACAGGACTTAGGCAGCACCAAGGGTGAGTAGGTCAGGAAATAGGCAGGTTTTCAATAGAGGGAGAAGAACAAGTTTCTTAATAACTAGAGACTTGAAGGCATAGCAGGCAAGAGAGGAAACACTTACTGAGCCAATGAGGAGAGATGGATGGCTAGAGAAGGCAAACAAAAGTGGATGAAGATGGGGAATCTAGAATTTGGAACCAGACATGATAGTAGAAGAAGCCAGCAGAAAAAATATGATCTGTTACATACCTAAAGTGGGTCAAACCAGCAACTTGAATCAATTTAAAATGTTGAGATATGAGCATGGCTGAATGGTGTGACATCATCTACCAATACTACCCAAAGAGAGAACACAGGAGGGGACTACTGTTTGGGGGCCTTTGTAAGTTGGATAGGTGATTAAAAGAGAAGGCAGCAGTAGTGACAGGAAGGTTGACCTTTTTGATTCTCACATAAGAAGTTCAGCTGCGGCTGGAGAACTGTTTTCTCCATCCATGGTGTGCTCTTATTATATATTTATTTATTTATTTATTTATTTATTTATTTATTTATTTATTTATGATTTGTTTGTTTTTGATAAGTATGTGACGGGAGCAAAAGCATGTCCCAGTTATTGATCCAGGACTCTGGGGAGATATTGCTTAATCTTTGTGACATAGAGTGAGAAGGGGCAAATCACATGTCTAAAGTGTAAGCTAGGGCCTAAAGGAGGGGCCCTATGAAGCATACGAAAGAGCTTGGCATGAGCTCGGAGAGGAACTCCTATAGGCAACAAAGGGCTAACTTATGTAAGAGGTAGGTGAGAAGAGGGAAATAGGGGATCCTATAGTGCAGGAAATCAGCTGTCTCTAGGAAGGAGAGAGTTTCATCATTGGTGGTGGGGGTTGTGAGTGATTGAATTCAGGGTTTCTGTTACACCCCCTTTATGTTAAGAAAGTTTTCTTCTACAATTTTGTTAAGAATATTTTCACAGCTCGTCCCTGTGGCACAGAGCTTAGGCTTCAGTCCTGAGGCCTCTGGCGGTAGCCCTCAGACCTCTCCGCTCCTGGATCCAGATCAGCCTGAGCAGCAACACCACATCTCCAGGTCCTGAAAGAGGCAAGTGAGGCTTCCGGGCAGCCAGCAGGAGAAGTCTGTGTGCTCCAGTGAATCCAGCGGGCCCCAGCAGGAGCCTTCAGGCACCTGCTTTGGGATCTGAACAGCCTGGGCCACAGCACTCGGTCTCCAGGAAGTGCGGGAGACCTAGTGTGCACCCAGAGGCAGTCTGAGAGCTCACAGCACAGCTCTTCCCTGTGGCACAGAGCTTAGGCTTCAGTTCTGAGGCTTCTGGCTGTAGCCCTCAGACCTCTCTGCTTCCAGATCCAGATCAGTCTGAGCTACAACACCACATCTCCAGGTCCTGAAAGAGGCAAGTGGGGCTGCTGGGAGGCCACCAGGGAAAAGTCGGTGTGCTCCTGTGAATCCAGTGGGCCCCAGCAGGAGCCTTCAGGTGTCTGCTTTGGGGTCTGAACAGCCTGGACAACAACACCCTGTCTCCAGGCAGTGCAGGAGGTAAGCTGTGCACCAGAGGCCACCTGGGAAGGGGCAGCTTGCACTGGTGAGTCCATCATTGACAACACCCACTAACACCAGTGAGAACTAGATGGCAAAAGGCAGATGCAGGAACGTCACTAACAGAAATCAAGGCAATATGGCAACATCTGAAACCAATTCTCCTTTACCAGCATGTCCTGGATACCCCATCACACCAGTAAAACAAGATTTGGATTTAAAATCACTGGTCATGATGCTGGTACAGGAACACATGAAGGACATACTTAAAGAAATTCAGAAGAAAATGGATCAAAAGTTAGAAGCCCTTGCAAGGGAAACACAAAAATCATTGAAAGAAATCCAGGAGAATACAAAAGCCAATAATGAGGAAACACAAAAAACACTTAAAGAAATACAGGAGAACTTTGGTCAACAGGCAGCGGTCATGAGAGAGGAAACACAAAAATCTCTTAAAGAATTACAGGAAAGCACAAACAAGCAAGTGAAGGAGCTAAGCAAAACAATCCAGGATCTAAAATTAGAAGTAGAAACAACTAAGAAAACTCAAAGGGAGACAACTTTGGAGATAGAAAGCCTTGGGAAGAAATCAGGGGACAGAGATGCAAATATCAACAACAGAATACAAGAGATAGAAGAAAGAATCTCAGACGCGGAAGATACCATAGAAACCATGGGCTCAACAGTTAAAGAAAATGCAAAATGCAAAAAGCTTGTAACCCAAAATATCCAGGAAATCCAGGACACAAAGAGAAGACCAAACCTAAGGATTATAGGCATAGATGAGAGTGAAGATTTACAACTTAAAGGGCCAGCAAATATCTTCAATAAAATTATGGAAAAAAACTTCCCTAACCTAAAGAGAGAGATGCCCATGAATATACAAGAAGCCTACAGAACTCCAAACAGACTGGGCCAGAACAGAAATACCTCCTGTCACATAATAATCAAAACACCAAATGTACTAAACAAAGAAAGAATATTAAAGGCAGTAAGAGAAAAAGGCCAAGTAACATATAGAGGAAGACCTATCAGAATCACAGCAGACTTTTCACCTGAGACTATGAAGGCTAGAAGATCCCGGGCTGATCTCATGCAGACTCTAAGAGAACACAAATGCCAGCCAAAACTACTATATCCAGCAAAACTCTCAATCACCGTAGATGGAGAAACTAAGATATTCCATGACAAAACCAAGTTTACCCAATATCTATCCACAAACCAAGCCCTAAAAAGGATAATAGGAGGAAAACACCAATACAAGGAGGGAAACTTCACCCTGGAAAAAGCAAGATAGTAACCTTTCATCAAACCCAAAAGAAGTTAACCAATCAAATTTAAAAAATAACGTCAAAATGACAGGAAGTAACAGTCACTATTCCTTAATATCTCTTAACATCAATGGACTCAATGCCCCAATAAAAAGACATAGACTAACTGACTGGATACGTAAACAGGACCCTACATTTTGCTGCTTACAGGAAACACACCTAAGGGTCAAAGACAAACACTACCTTAGAGTAAAAGGTTGGAAGACAATTTTACAAGCAAATGGTCTCAGGAAACAAGCTGGAGTAGCCATGTTAATATCAGATAAACTTGACATTCAACCCAAAGTCATCAAAAGAGACTCTGAGGGACACTTCTTGCTGGTCAAAGGAAAAATACAACAAGAAGAACTCTCAATACTGAACATCTATGCTCCAAATGCAAGGGCACCCTCTTTTGTAAAAGAAACTTTATTAAGCTCAAAGCACACATTGCACCTAACACAATGATTGTGGGTGACTTCAACACTGCACTTTCCTCAATGGACCGATCAGGAAAACAGAAACTAAATGGGGACATAATGAAACTAATTGAAGCTTTAGACCAATTAGATTTAACATATATATATATAAAACATTCTATCCTAAAGCAAAAGAATATACCTTTTTCTCAGGACCTCATGGTACCTTCTCCAAAATCGACCATATAATTGGTCACAAGACAGACCTCAACAAATATAAGAAGATCCCATGCCTCCTATCAGATTACTATGGAGTAAAAGTGGTCTTCAATAGCAACAAAAACAACAGAAAACCCACATACACGTGGAAATTGAACAATATTGTACTCAATGATACCTTGGTCAAGGAAGAAATAAAGAAAGAAATTAAAGACTTTTTAGAACACAATGAAAATGAAGACACAACATACCCAAATCTATGGGACACAATGAAAGCAGTGCTAAGAGGAAAACTCATAGCCCTGAGTGCCTCCAAAAAGAAAATGGAGAGAGCATACATTACCAGCTTAATGACACACCTGAAAGCCCTGGAACAGAAAGAAGCTATTTCACCCAGGAGGAGTAGAAGGCAGGAAATCATCAAACTCAGGGCTGAAATCAATCAAGTAGAAAGAAAGAGAACCATACAAAGAATCAACAAAACCAGGAGCTGGTTCTTTGAGAAAATCAACAAGATAGATAAACCCTTAGCCAGACTGACAAAAGGGCACAGAGAAAGTATCCAAATTAACAAACTTAGAACTGAAAAGGGAGATATAACAACGGAAACTGAGGAAATCCAAAAAATCATCAGATCCTACTACAAGAGCCTGTACTCAACACAGCTGGAGAATCTGGAGGAAATGGACAATTTCCTTGACAGATACCAAATAGCAAAATTAAATCAGGACCCAATAGATCATCTAAACAGTCCCATAATGCCTAAAGAAATTGAAGGAGTCACACAAAGTCTTCCAACCAAAAAAAGCACAGGACCAGATGGTTTCAGTGCAGAATTCTATCAGACCTTCAAAGAAGCATTAACACCAATACTCTTCAAACTATTCCACAAAATAGAAACAGAAGGAACACTACCCAATTCCTTCTACGAAGCCACAATTACGCTGATACCAAAACCACACAAAGATCCACCAAAGAAAGAACTTCAGACCAATTTCCCTTATGAACATCGATGCAAAAATACTCAATAAAATTCTTGCCAACTGAATCCAAGAACACATAAAAACGATCATCCACCATGATCAAGTAGGCTTTATCCCGGGAATGCAGAGTTGGTTCACTACACAGAAATCCATCAATGCAATCCACTACATAAACAAACTCAAAGAACAAAACCACATGGTCATTTCATTGGATGCTGAAAAAGCATTTGACAAAATTCAGCATCATTTCATGCTTAAAGTCTTGGAAAGAACAGGAATTCAAGGCCCATACCTAAACATAGTAAAAGCAATATACAGCAAACCGGTAGCCAGCATCAAACTAAATGGAGAGAAATTTGAAGCAATCCTACAAAAATCAGGGACGAGACAAGGCTGCCCCCTTTCTCCTTATCTTTTCAATATTGTACATGATGTACTAGCTCAGGCAATTCGACAACATAAATAGGTCAAAGGAATACAAATTGGAAAGGAAGAAGTCAAACTATCATTATTTGCAGATGACGTGATAGTCTACCTAAGTGACCCCAAAAAAACTTCACTAGAGAACTCCTACAGCTGATAAACAACTTCAGCAAAGTGGCAGGTTATAAAATCAACTCCAGCAAATCAGTGGTCTTCCTATACTCAAAGGATAAGCAGGCTGAGAAAGAAATTAGGGAAATGACCCCCTTCACAATAGCCACAAACAGTATAAAGTATCTTGGGGTGACTCTTACTAAACATGTGAAAGATCTGTATGGCAAGAACTTCAAGACTCTGAAGAAGGAAATGGAAGAAGACCTCAAAAAATGGGAAAACCTCTCATGCTCATGGATCAGTAGAATCAATATAGTTAAAATGGCCATTTTGCCAAAAGTAATCTACAGATTCAATGCAATACCCATCAAAATCCCAACTCAATTCTTCACAGAGTTAGAAAGAGCAATTATCAAATTCATCTGGAATAACAAAAAACCCAGGATAGCTAAAACTATTCTCAGCAACAAAAGAAAGTCTGGGGGAATCACTATCCCTGACCTCAAGCAATACTACAGAGCAATAGTGTTAAAAACTGCATGGTATTGGTACAGTGACAGGCAGGCGGATCAATGGAACAGGATTGAAGATCCAGAAATGAACCCACACATCTATGGCCCCTTGATCCTTGACAAAGAGGCTGAAAACATCCAATGGAAAAAAGATAGCCTTTTCAACAAATGGTGCTGGTTCAACTGGAGGTCAGCATACAGAAGAATGCGAATTGATCCATCCTTGTTTTTTTATACTAAGCTCAAATCCAAATGGATCAAGGACCTCCACATAAAGCCAGACACTCTGAAGTTAATAGAAAAGAAACTGGGGAAGACCCTTGAGGACATCGGTACAGGGAGAAATTTTCTGAACAGAACACCAATAGCGTATGCTCTAAGAGCAATAATTGACAAATGGGACCTCATAAAATTACAAAGTTTTTGTAAGGCAAAGGACACCATCTAGAGGACAAATTGGCAACCAACAAATTGGGAAAAGATCTTCACCAATCCTACATCAGATAGAAGGCTAATATCCAATATATATAAAGAACTCAAGAAGTTAGACTCCAGAAAACCAAACAACCCTATTAAAAAATGGGGTACAGAGTTAAACAAAGAATTCTCACCTGAAGAACTTCGGATGGTGGAGAAGCATCTTAAAAAATGCTCAACTTCATTAGTCATTAGGGAAATGACAATCAAAACAACCCTGAGATTTCATCTTACACCAGTCAGAATGGCTAAGATTAAAAATTCAGGAGATAGCAGGTGTTGGAGAGGGTGTGGAGAAAGTGGAACACTCCTCCACTGCTGGTGGGGTTGCAAATTGGTACAACCACTCTGGAAAGCAGTCTGGTGGTTCCTCCGAAAACTGGGCACCTCACTTTCAGAAGATCCTGCTATACCACTCCTGGGCATATACCCAGAGGATTCCCCACCATGTAATAAGGATACATACTCTACTATGTTCATTGCAGCCCTATTTATAATCACCAGATGCTGGAAAGAACCCAGGTATCCCTCAACAGAAGAGTGGATGCAAAAAAATGTGGTATATCTACACAATGGAGTACTATTCAGCCATTAGAAACAATGAATTCATGAAATTCTTAGGCAAATGGATGGAGCTAGAGAACATCATACTAAGTGAGGTAACCCAGACTCAAAAGGTGAATCATGGTATGCACTCACTAATAAGTGGTTATTAACCTAGAAACCTGGAATACCCTAAACATAATCTATACATCAAATGAGGTACAAGAAGAAAGGAAGAGTGGCCCCATGTTCTGGAAAGACTCAATGAAGCGGTATTCAGCAAAACCAGAATGGGGAAGTGGGAAGGGGTGGGTGGGAGGACAGAGGGAGAGAAGGGGGCTTATGGGACTTTCTGGGAGTGGGGGGGGGGCTAGGAAAGGGGAAATCATTTGAAATGTAAATAAAAAATATATCGAATAAAAAAAAAGAATATTTTCTGTGCTTTGATCTGTGTTTCTCCTCTTCCTATTTCTATTATTTGTAGATTTTGCCTTTTCGTATTGTTCAAGATTTCTTAGATGTTTCATATTTGGATGTTTTGTTTTTAGACTAGACATTTTCTTTGTGCAAAGTTTCCCTTTCTTCTATCTTGTTTCCAGTTTCTGTAAGCATGTTTTTCATCTCTTATATTTTGTTGATGAGGTTCTCTGAAGTTCCTGATTGAGTTTCTTAAGTTTTTATTTTCTGATTACCCTGAATTTTAGTTTTCTTTATTGATTAGATATCCACTTTCAGGTCTTTAACTATTTTCTTTATTTATTTTCAGTTTGTGTTTTCATAGTTTTTTTTTTAAATAGAGTCACTCATTTGCCTGTTTAGAATCTACAACATTTTCAAAAATATTATTTTGAAGCCCATGTGTTTTGCTTTGGTTGTACTGTATTTCTTAGGGCTTGCTGTAGTAGGGTTGCTGAGTTCTATTGGAGTCATATTGTTCTAGCTGATATTGATTGTGTTTTAAGTTGCCTTTTGGCATCGTGATGTGGCATGATTGTAATTCTAGGTGCTGAAATCTAGAATTGTCTTTCTTGGGTGTCTTTTTTCTATTTGGTTTCTGTTAACTTGCCTTTTAGGAGCATGTGCTGGTAGAGTAGTTAGGAAATTCTTTGGGATCATGATAAGAATGGCCACTGGCAGTTCTGGGTAAAATACATTTTTAGGGATTGAGAACTGACATTTAAAAATAGAGGTGGTCTATGGGGAGTGAGGGAGTCCACAGATAAGATGAAAACATGGTCTTCCTCCAGGACCGGCCAGTCTCCTGGAATGGGCTCAGAGACTGAGAAGAAGCCACAACAATCAGTTTGTTGCAGAGCTGAGATGAGACTCAGAGATTAGATTTAAGGGAAAGAAGGGAAAGTAGATATCTGAAGCTTTCAGACCTGCTCTGCTAGCCTACATGGTTCTCTGAAAGGCTTTTCTGGGGACTCTGAGGGCATTTCTTCTGAAGTTAGGGACTGGAATAACAGGATCAGTGAGGATGTCACAGTTGGCAGGATTTCAGAATCTCAAACTGTATGTCTAGCAAAACTATCAGTTGTAATTAAAGAAGAAAGAAAAAAATCATGACAATTATGTGAAAGGAATGTATGTCTATAAAGCCAGTTACCCAGAGAATACTAAGGAACACTTTAATCTTAAAGTATTAAACATACCTAAGAATTCACAAGGAAGATATAATCCCAGAACAATTACCCAAAAGAAAGTTAAGAACACAGCACACAGAACAAAACATAATAGGAATTAACAAATAATAGCTCTCCATGAAACTGCCTCTATTTCTCTAATAAAAATACACTGATTAACAGACTGGAATAGAAAACAAAGTCTTCTTTTCACTACTCCAAGAAGCACATCTCACTATCAGTGATAGAGACCACTTTAGGGTTAAAGGATGGAAAAAAGTATTTCAAGTAAATGGAATAATGAATCAAGAAGGTGTAGTTTTTCTAATATCTGGACAAATATACTTCAAACAGAACTAATCTGAAAAGATACAAGAGATTAGTTTATACTTAGAAAGAGAAAAATTTGCCAAAAGGTAACTTTATAGCATAAACACTATTAGGTCTAAAATTATTGAATAATTCTAATACTTTAATATGACCAATAGACAGGTTCCCCAGTGAACAACTAAACAGAGAAACGTTGTTACTAAATTACATAATAAATCAAATTTTTGTAATAGATAGTTATAGGATATTTCAGCCAGACACTAAAATAAAACTTTTTTTCTCAAAAACCCTTGGAATGGTTTTCAAGATCCATCAGTATAGAACACAAAACAAGTTTCAACAAATGTATGAAAGTAACATTCTGTATTCTACATGAATAAAAACTGTTGAATCTGGATATCAGTAACAATAGAAAATGCACAAACTCAGGGGAGCTAAATAACATGATAGTGACTTACAATTATGTCAAGGCAGAAATTAAGAAGGATATTTAAAAATTGATATAATTTAATGAGCAATAAAAATAGCACCTAGCCAAAAAATGAAATCCTAAAGGTTTTTTTGCTTTTTATTAAACTAATAAAATTTATTTTAAAATATACAACTCATTATTGGCATTTTGTCATTAAAATAATTTATAATAGTTAAATTCATCCTAAATGTACATGATATCTTCTAAAGTTAAAAGTAATATACACTCAACCAGTTTTTGAAATGTATTTGTAACATTGAACATGATAGAAATAGGGAAAAAAATCTCTTCTGAAGTCCTCTATAAAAAGAAATTGTGACAAATTCCTGATTAGACAGAAATAGTTCAATTTCTAAGGGAGAATATGAAGTATAAGTGTTACTTTGTAAAATGGACTGGGTAATGTTCCTTCTCTTTCTATTTTGTGGAATAGTTTGAAGAGTATTGGTATTAGGTTTTCTTTGAAGGTCTGATAGAATTCTGCAGTATACCCATCTGGTCCAAGGCTATTTTTGGTTGGGAGACTTTTAGTGACTGCTTCTATTTCTATAGGGATTATGGGACTGTTTAGATGACTTATCTGGTCCCAACTTAACTTTGTTACCTGGTATCTATCTAGAAAATGGTCCATTTCATACAGATTTTTCAGTTTTGTTGAATATAGGATTTTGTAGTAAGATCTGATGATTTTTTTATTTTCCTAGGTTTCTGTTGTTATATCTATGTTAATTGAGAGTAGTGTTCAGTAATAGTGTCCTGGGCTGGCATTTGTGTTTTCTTAGCGTCTGTATAACATCTGGCCAGAATGTTTCAGCTTTCATGGTCTCTGGTGAGAAGTCTGGTGTAATTCTCTAGGTTGGCCCTGCTATGTTACTTAAATTTTTCCCTTACTGCTTTTAATACTTTTTCTTTGTTTTGTGCATTTGTTGTTTTGACTATTATGTGAAGGGAGGGATTTCTTTTCTGGCCCAATCTCTTTGGAGCTCTCTAGGCTTCTTGTATATTTATTGGCATCTCTTTCTTTAGGTTAGCGAAGTTTTCTTTCATAATTTTGTTGAAGACATTTACTGGCATTTTAAGTTGGGAATCATCATTCTCATCTATACCCATTAATCTTAGGTTTTTGTCTTATAATTGTGTCCTGGATTTCCTGCATGTTTTGGGTTAGGAGCTTTTTGCATTTTGCATTTTCTTTGACTGTTGTGTCATTGTTTTCTATGATAAGTTCTACACTTGAGATTCTTCTATCACTTGTATTCTGTTGTTGATGTTTGGTTCTATGATTCTTTCTTAGGTTTGTTATCTCTATGGTTATCTCACTTTGTGATTTCTTCATTGTTTCTACTTCCACTTTTAGATCCTGTATGGTTTTGTTCAGTTCCTTCATTTGATTGTTTGTGTTTTCCTGTACATCTTTAAGGGACTTTTGTGTTTTCTCTTTGAGGGCTTCTAGCTGTTTACTTGTGCTCTCCTGTATTTCTTCAAGGGTGTTATTTATGTTCTTTCCTCAAGTCCTCTATCATCATCATGAAATGTGACTTTAAATAAGAGTTTTTGCTTTTCTGGTATGTTGGTGTATCCAGGGCTCACTTTAGTGGGAGAATTGGGTTCTGATAATGCCACATAGCCTTGGTTTCTGTTGCTTATGTTTTTGCCCTTTCCTCTTTCTATCTAGTTATCTCTGGTGTTAGCTGGTCTTGCCATCTCTGACTGTGGCTTGTCCCTCCTGCAAGCCTGTGTGTCAGTACTCCTGGGAAACCAGTAATCTCCAGGAGGAATTTGGGTATGAAGCACTGTGCCACAGTATCAGGTCTGGGTGCAGAAGGAAACAGAAAGGATCCTGTCCCAGGCTGCTCCTAGGTTCCTATGTTCTGAGGTATCTGGGAGGGTTCCTATGAGTAGAAGGGGTCCTTTTACCCATGCTCACAGGCATGTCAGCACTCATGGGAGGCCTGCTCTCTCCCAACAATATTTACCTCTGCCACAGCTCCTGGTACAGATGGAAACCCTAAGAGAAAAAGTTTCGGAATAATTATTTTTTTATCAAAAATTAGAGAGAACTCTTATTAATAATTTAATTTCTTATCTAAGGCCTTTGAAAACAATACTTAAAAAGTATTATGCCTGAAGATATAATAAGTTTCTGGGCTGAAATTGATTAAATTTAAGTGAAATATATACTTGTATGTACAAAGAATCAATAAAAAAATAAAAAAAAAACAGAGAATTTGATCTTAGAAAAGAGTAATAAGATTGAAATGCTTCTAACCAAATTAACCATAATAAAGACAAAAAATTCATATTAGTAAAATCAGAGATGAAATATGTGAGATTGCAATAGACACTGAGGAAATTCAGATAATCATGGGGCCATATATTAAACAAATATATTTTACCAATCTGGAAGATATAAAAGGAGTAGATGAAGTTATCTATCTATCTATCTATCTATCTATCTATCTATATTTAGATATATGACTTATGATGATTAAATTATGGTAATGTAATAAATTATAGGGCTGCAGTAATGATTCATCATGCATAAATCAATAAATGTAACCTATCATATAAACAGACTCAAGGACAGGAGCTACGTGAATATGCCATTAGGTATAGAAAAGTTCTTTAACAAAATCCCACATTCCTCATGTTGAAAGTTATGAAGATTCTAGAGATATGTAGGCATAACTCAACATAAAACATGTTGGAAGCACAGAGGTTCTTGTGCTCACAGATAAGCAATAAGGAATCAGGAATCCTAAACACACAGGGTTGTCTCTTAAAAAAAGATATGTATATAACATATTTTCCCATTCTGAAGGAGGGAAATGGAAGTGGAAACATCTGCTATTTGTAAGGATAGGCCACATCTGACTGCTCCAGAGTCTTCTCTTTATCTCAGTCATTCATCCTAGAAAGGTATCTTGAGCATTATTTCTCAGTCAACAACACATCCTTCTGGAAACTGTCATGAATGCTTTACAAATGGAAATAGAAGTGATTAGCAGCCCAGGTGACTTCTGCTCTATCTGTAGGGCCAGGCTAAGACTATTGTTTACTGTAGTCACTCTCTAGACCTCTCTTTTGAGAGTTGTTTCTTATCCAATAGAACCCATCTTTACAGAAGAAGCCACATGCAGTTTGAAAAAGTTTTAATGTAATCATGTCTTAAGTTTATTGTACACATTTTATTGAACTAATTATTATCAGGAAACCTATTTACAAAATTGTGCTGTACCCAAAATAAACTGCCCAGTTTTGCCTCTGAAAGTTTGAACAAATGTCAGATATTAAGTGGTGTTAATCTAGATTTCCTTCTTGCTTCACATGGATCCACACTTCACTGTCTAGGGCTTATGGAGAGACCTACAACACACACACACATGCACAATACACACCAGCCCACAACAAACATTTCACTAAATGAATATAAAGTTGAAGCATTTCCAATTGAAAAGGAATAAGGCAATGATGGCCACTCTCCTACACACTGTTCTATATAGTACTTGAAATTTTGTCTAAAGTAGTAAGTCATGTGGAAAAAAATGTGAATATAAATAGAAAAAGAGGAGGTCAAATTATCATTATTTGCAGATATATGAGTATATGCATAAAAGGTCCAAAAGCAGTGGTTCTCCCCCTTCCTAATGTTTCAATTCTTTATTACAAAAAAAAAAATATTATGGTGACTCCCAACTATAAAATTAGTTTGTTGCTGAGGTTTCTCTTGGTGGAAGGAGTGGAGGCGGCAGCACAGCAGTGGCTGGTCCAGCTGAAGGGCCATCAGCAGTGGAACCAAGGTGACACAGGGTCCAGTTAGGCCCTGCACTCACGACCACTGACCTTCGCTGGCCAGCCGGGCTGCAAGCAGCAGCAGATTTACACTGCCTTTCACCACACAGAAGCCACATCAG
This sequence comes from Apodemus sylvaticus, assembly GCF_947179515.1. NCBI lineage: Eukaryota > Metazoa > Chordata > Mammalia > Rodentia > Muridae > Apodemus > Apodemus sylvaticus. The sequence goes on along the minus strand of NC_067474.1, from coordinate 13,528,405 downwards.
AACTCTGCTTCCTGCCAGTCACGAGAGACTCAACTCCATCTTGGTTCTCGGACTCCAGAGAGATCAGACAAACTGAGGTACACAAATATAACCCGAGGCCAACATCACGGGGGGTCTAAGGCCGATGGTCGTTGGCCTGCACCCAGGCCCTGGGCTGTTTGGGGGGCCATGGAGTGCCAACCCAGCCAGGAGGTTTTTTGCCTGGGCCCTGGGTGCACACCACCATTTTGCCTACAGGACGCCAGAGAGTTCTGGCAGGCAAAGCAGGCTAACAGGCATAGCCCGAGGCTAACATAGCGGGTGTCTAGGCCCCGACAGGCCCTGGACTGACCCCAAGAACTGGTGGGCCATCTGTGTGTCAAACCGGCCAGGTGGTTGTCAGCCCAGCAGACTCTACCTGCACTTTCAGGGAGCGTGCGCACATGCCTGCCATCCTGGCCACCTGACAGAACCAATTAACAGTCATAGCCTGAGGGGAACTTTGCTCGGCTCTTGGCCCCCCCAGGCTTTTGCCTAGACTCAGGGCCTGAGCAGCTAGGCTAGCCTTGTGTGCACCAACCCGGTTGGGAGATCAGCTGCCCAGCAGAGTGATCAACACCCTGAAAAGGTCCCCGCAGCATACACCCTTCAGCACTCCCTGAAGGTGCAAACGGTCACCATCTGGTTCACAGACACAATCTGGGGCAAAGCACACTAGGGCTGCAAGGGCACCCAAGAGGAGGACAGCACCTCAGCAATCTGCTACAGGGGAAACCCAGCCATATAGTGTTGCAGAAATAGCCCCAGAGCCCCTAAGGAGGCCCAAATTCCAGCCAGAGACAAGACCAACTAACTCCAGAGAACAAGATGGCAAAAGGCAAATGCAGGAATGCTACTAACAGAAATCTAGGCAATATGGCAGCATCTGAACAAAACGCTCCAACATCAGCAAGTCCTGGTTATGCCAACACACCAGAGAAACAAGATTTGGATTTAAAATTACTGGTCATGATGCTGCTAGAAGAACACAAAAAGGACATAAATGAATCTCTTAAAGAAATACAGGGGAACATGAATAAACTAGAAACTCGTATAATGGAAACACAAAAATCACTTAAAGAAATGCAGGAGAATAAGGCTCAAGAGATAGAAACCAATAAAGAAGAAACACACACACACACACACACACACACAAACAAAACTTAAAGACATGCAGGAGAACTTGAGTCAAGAGGCAGAAGTCATGAAAGAGGAAACAGAAAAATCTCTTAAAGAATTACAGGAAAACACAAACAAACAAATGATGGAACTGAGCAAAACCATCCTGGATCTAAAAACAGAAGTAGAAACAACTAAGAAATCACAAAGGGGGACAACTTTGGAGATAGAAAACCTTGAGAAGAAATCAGGGGCCATAGATGCAAATATAAATAACAGAATACAAAAGATAGAAGAAAGAATCTCAGATGCCGAAGATACCATAGAAACCATTGACTCAACAGTCAAATAAAATGCAAAATGCAAAAAGCTTGTATCCCAGAACATCCAGGAAATCCATGATACAATGAGAAGACCAAACCTAAGGATTATAAGTATAGATGAGAGTGAAGATTTACAACTGAAAGGGCCAGCAAATATCTTCAACAAAATTATGGAAGAAAACTTTCCCAACTTAAAGAGAGAGATGCCTATGAATATACAAGAAGCCTACAGAACTCCAAACAGGCTGGACCTGAGCAGAAATACCTCTTGCCACATAATAAAACCTCAAATGCACTAAACAAAGAAAGAATATTAAAGGCAGTAAGAGAAAAAGGCCAAGTAACATATAAAGGAAGACCTATAAGAATCATACCAGATTTCTCACCAGAGACCATAAAAGCTAGAAGACCCTGGGCAGATCTCATGCAGACTCTAAGAGAACACAAATGTCAGCCAAGAGTACTATACCCAGCAAAACTCTCAATCACAATAGATGGAGAAACCAAGACAAAACCAAATTTACACAATATCTTTCCACAAACCCAGCTCTGCAAAGAATAATAGGAGGAAAACTCCAATACAAGGAGGGAAACTTCACCCTGAAAAAAGCAAGATAGTAACCTTCCTTCTTCAAACCCAAAAGAAGATAACCACTCAAATATAAAAATAACACCAAAAATGACAGGAAGTAATAATCTCTATTCCTTAATATCTCTTAACATCAATGGACTCAATTCCCTAATAAAAAGACATAGACTAACAAACTGGATAAGGAAACAGGACCCTACATTTTGCTGCATACAGGAAACACACTTAAATGTCAAAGACAAAAATTATCTTAGAGTAAAAGGCTGGAAGACAATTTTACAAGCCAATGGTCTCGGGAAACAAGCCGGAGTAGCCATTCTAATATCAGATAAAATTAACTTTCAACCTAAAGTCATCAAAAGAGACACTGAGGGACACTTCTTGCTGGTCAAAGGAAAAATCCACCAAGAAGAACTTTCAATTCTGAACATCTATTTGCCAAATGCAAGGGCACCCTCATTTGTAAAAGAAACTTTACTAAAGCTCAAAGTACACATTTCACCTAACACAATAATTGTGGGGGACTTCAACACTCCACGCTCCTCAATGGACCGGTCAGGAAAACAGAAACTAAACAGTAAAACTAATTGAAGCTTTGGACCAATTGGATTTGACTGATACTTATAGAACATTTCACCCTAAAGCAAAAGAATATACCTTTTTCTCAGCACCTCATGGTACCTTCTCCAAAATCGACCATATAATTGGTCACAAGACAGACCTCATCAAATACAAGAAGATCAAACTAATCCCACGCCTCCTATCAGATTACTATGGTGTAAGAGTGGTTTTCAATAGCAACAAAAACAACAGAAAGCCCACATACACATGGAGGCTGAACAATACTCCACTCAATGACACCTTGGCCAAAGAAGAAAGAAAGAAAGAAATCAGAGACTTTTTAGAATTTAATGAAAATGAAGGCACAACATACCCAAATCTTTGGGACACAATGAAAGCAGTGCTAAGAGGAAAATTCATAGCCCTGAGTGCCTCCAAAAAGAAAATGGAGAGAGCATACACTAGCAGCTTAACGACACACCTGAAAGACCTGGAACAAAAAGAAGCTATTTCACCCAGGAGGAGTAGAAGACAGGAAATCATCAAACTCAGGGCTAAAATCAATCAAGTGGAAACAAAGAGAACCATACAAAGAGTCAATGAATCCAGGAGCTAGTTCTTTGAGAAAATCAACAAGATAGATAAACCCTTAGCCAGACTGACCAAAGGGCACAGAGAAAGTATCCAAATTAGCAAAATTAGAAATGAAAAGGGAGATATTACAACAGAAACTGTGGAAATCCAAAAAAATCATCAGATCCTACTACAAAAGCCTATACTCAACACAACTGGAGAATCTGGAGGAAATGGACAATTTCCTTGACAGATACCAAATACCAAAATTAAATCAGGACCAAATAGATCATCTAAACAGTCCCATAACCCCTAAAGAAATAGAAGGGGTCATAGAAAGTCTTCCAACCAAAAAAAGCACAGGACCAGATGGTTTCAGTGCAGAATTCTATCAGACCCTCAAAGAAGACCTAACACCAATACTCTTCAAACTATTCCACAAAATAGAAACAGAAGGAACACTACCCAATTTCTTCTACGAAGCCACAATTACGCTGATACCAAAACCACACAAAGATCCAACAAAGAAAGAGAACTTCACATCAATTTCCCTTATGAATATCGATGCAAAAATACTCAATAAAATTCTTGCCAACTGAATCCAAGAACACATCAAAATGATCATCCACCATGATCAAGTACGCTTTATTCCAGGGATGCAGGATTGGCTCAATATATGGAAATCCATCAATGCAATCCACTACATAAACAAACTCAAAGGAAAAAAAAAACACATGGTCATTTCATTGGATGCTGAAAAAAATTCAGCATCCTTTCATGCTTAATGTCTTGGAAAGAACAGGAATTCAAGGCCCATACCTAATCAAAGTAAAATCAATATACAGCAAATCGGTAGCCAGCATCAAACTAAATGGAGGGAAAGTTGAAGCAATCCCACTAAAATCAGGGACTAGACAGGGCTGCCCAATTTCTCCTTACCTTTTCAATATTGTACTTGAGGTTCTAGCTCGGGCAATTAGACAACATAAGGAGGTCAAAGGGATACTGGATACTAATTGGAAAGGAAGAAGTCAAACTATCATTATTTGCAGATGATATGATAGTCCAGCTGGTTGGTGGTGGCGCACGCCTGTAATCCCAGCACTCTGGGAGGCAGAGGCAGGTGGATTTCTAAGTTCGAGACCAGCCTGGTCTACAGAGTGAGTTCCAGGACAGCCAGGGCTACACAGAGAAACCCTGTCTCGAAAAAACCAAATCCAAAAAAAACAAAAAAAAAAACAAAAAAAAAGATATGATAGTCCACCTAAGTGACCCTAAAAACTCCACTAGAGAACTTCTACAGCTGATAAACAACTTCAGCAAAGTGGCAGGTTATAAAATCAACTCAAGCAAATCAGTAGCCTTACTAAACTCAAAGGATAAGCAAGCTGAGAAAGAAATTAGGGAAATGACCACCTTCACAATGGCCACAAACAGTATAAAGTTCCTTGGGGTGACTTATACCAAACATGTGAAAGATCTGTATGACAAGAACTTCAAGACTCTGAAGAAGGAAATGGAAGAAGACCTCAAAAAATGAAAAAACCAGGCATGCTCATGGATCGGCAGGATTAATATAGTTAAAATGGCCATTTTGCCTAAAGCAATATACAGATTCAACCCAATACCCATCAAAATCCCAACTCAATTCTTCACAGAGTTAGAAAGAGCAATCCTCAAATTCATCTGGAATAACAAAAAACTCAGGATAGCTAAAACTATTCTCAACAATAGAAGAAATTCTGGGGGTATCAGTATCCCTGACCTCAAGCAATACTACAGAGCAATAGTGTTAAAAACTGCATGGTATTGGTACAGTGACAGGCAGGAGGATCAATGGAACAGGATTGAAGATCCAGAAATGAACCCACACAGTTATGGCCACTTGATCCTTGACAATGGGGCTGAAAACATCTAATGGAAAAAAGATAGCCTTTTCAACAAATGGTGCTGGTTCAACTGGAGGTCAGCATGCAGAAGAATGCGAATTGATCCATCCTTGTCTCCTTGTACTAAGCTCAACTCCAAATGGATCAAGGACCTCCACATAAATCCAGACACTCTGAAGCTAATAGAAAAGGAACTGGGGAAGACCCTTGAGGACATCGGTACAGGAGGAAAGTTCCTGAACAGAACACCATAGCTTATGCTCTAAGATCAAGAATTGACAAATGGGACCTCATAAAATTATAAAGTTTCTGTAAGGCCAAGGACACCATCAAAAGGGCAAATTGGCAACCAACAAATTGGGAAAATATCTTTACCAACCCTACATCAGATAGAGGGCTAATATCCAATATATATAAAGAAGTCAAGAAGTTAGACTCCAGAAAACCAAATAACCCTATTAAAAAAATGGGGTACAGAGTTAAACAAAGAATTTTCACCTGAAGAACTTTGGATGGTGGAAAAGCATTTTAAAAAATGCTCAACTTCATTAGTCATTAGGGAAATGCAAATCAAAACAACCCTGAGATTTCACCTTACACCAGTCAGAATGGCTAAGATTATAAATTCAGGAGACAGCAGATGTTGGAGAGGATGTGGAGAAAGATGAACACCCCTCCACTGCTTGTGGGGTTGCAAATTGGTACAACCACTCTGGAAATCAGTCCGGTGGTTCCTCAGAAAACTGGGCACCGCTCTTTTGCTCTCTGCTCTCCCACACTCCCTCACCTCTCTGCCCCTGGGGCTCTTCCCCCCCTCCATGTGGTCATGGCCAGCCTCTACTCTCTCACTCTCTCTATTCTCTCTCTCTCTCTCCCTCTCTCTATCTCTCTCTCCCTCTCTCTACCACTAACTCCCATCCCCTACTTTGAATAAACTCTATTCTATACCATGAAAAAAAAAAAAGTAAACTGGGCACCTCCCTTCCAGAAGATCCTGCTATACCACTCCTGGGCATATACTCTGAAGATTCCCCAGCATGTAATAAGGATACATGTTCTTCTATGTTCATAGCAGCCCTATTTGTAATTGCCAGAAGCTGGAAAGAACCCAGATATCCCTCAACAGAAGAGTGGATGCAAAAAATGTGGTATGTATCACCCAATGGAGTACTGAAACAATGAATTCATGAAATTCTTAGGCAAATGGATGGAGCTGGAGAACATCATACTAAGTGAGGTAACCCAGTCTCAAAAGATGAATCATGGTATGCACTCACTAATAAGTGGGTGTTAACCTAGAAAACTGGAATACCCAGAACATAATCCACACATCAAATGAGGTACAAGAAGAACGGAGGAGTGGCCCCTTGTTCTGGAATGACTCAGTGAAGCAGTATAGGGCAAAACCAGAACAGGGAAGTGGGAAGGGTTGGGTGGGAAGACAGGGGGAGGGAAGGGGGCTGATGGGACTTTTGGGGAGTGGGGGTCTAGAAAAGGAGAAATCATTTGAAATGTAAATAAAAAATATATCGAATAAAAAAATTAAAAAAATTAAAAAAAATTAGTTTGTTGCTATCTTATAATTATAGTTGTTATTGTTATGAATCACCATGCAAATATCTGATATTTCATTGACAAATGACATTTTCCTAGTATACAGAGTGATTGAGGTCATTAAATATGAGATGCTACCCCATAACTCGGTAAGAGGGGAAATGCTTATTAATACTAAGTCACATAAAGTTAGCTCTGAGCTGTGTTAGTCTTAATATATATATTTCTTGCATACCTAATAAAATATGGAGGCATATTGAATGAGATGCATATAATAAATATGATTTAATGTGTGCTGAAGTGTCTTTGTGTAAGAGAAATTATACCAGTGCTTATATTCATGGTTTCTAGGAACAAACAACTCTAAACCCTGCTTGTATTTTGAGCTGAAAGTATAATCTCAAAATTTGGATGGGAAGAACTTAAATTTAAAGTAAAACAAATTTAATTATTCAGACATTAAATATAAATGATAAATATGAATACATTAACACATTTACAATTTTTTGTTCTCAATCTTATTGTTTTAATGCAATTAGAATTAAATAAAAAACATTTTACCATTTATGCACTTTGTGGATGATATGTAACTTTACATGTTTGAATAATCTATTGTGATCTGGAATACTACAGAGTCCAACCAGGTTGGGTATATGAAAGAAGTTATACCAGAGAAGCTAAGTTGCTCAGAGACTCTGGTGTGCTGGTAAACTTACCTTATGACTGAATCCATTATGAATCCATCATCATGTATATTATTTACACTAGAAAATAACTTTTAATTGTTTCTTTAATGTATGCAGTATTTCAAAGTGAAGCGATGGGCATTAATTGTGTTTTTTTTTCTCTATTTGTCTTGTTCAAGTTTATTAAAAACAGACAAACAAACATACAAACAAACATGATGATGTTAAGGGTCAAAGCCAGAGTCTGGCATATAACAGATGACTACCAATCCACCAAGATGTTGTTCTCCAAGCCCTAGTAGCTTTTAATTTTGTGCCTTCTATTCTTTCTCAATATACCATAGATAGGATTTCAAGATTTTTTTCATTTTTTTCCCCATTACCTACTCTGTTTTCAAGCCACCTGAGGCTAAGTTAGCCTACAACACTCAGGCACAGACAGAATACTGTTCAAAAATTGATAAACACTTTGCTCGCAGTTGATTCCAAATACTTAATGAAAGCCAGCTGCACCACACTGGTATCACATACCCCTTTGGCTTTCATGTGTTGTGTAGCTAATGTGAAATAGATACATAATAACTTTTCTTGTTATTATTTTGAGATGATGGAAACACATCAGAACTGATAGTCTATTAGATAATAGCCAGGACTCAACAACATATTAACTTTTATGATGTTTCAATAGAATGGAAAGAAGCATAAAAGACTTTTCTGTGCTATAAGACATTTCAAGTGGTCTACAGAGATATATGCTTCTCCTTAATATAAATAAACATTTCTTGGGCAGTATCTAGTTATGAACTAACAACACAGACTGTGGAGGTGGAAGAGACACACAGCAGTGTACAGTTGTACAGTATATGCAAGGGACATAGTACAGACTAGAACTAGATAAGCCTTAGAACAGCACAGGCAAGTCATGGTGGAAAATAATCATGACTTTTAGAAATTATTAACTTTTAAATGAATGAGTATGTTTACTTTTAAGTCTATGGATTTTAAGATTTCTACAGTGGCAAAAAGTGTTGATTCCATAGAACAATGAAAGTGTGGTAACAACTTCTGTCACATCCCTTGGAGGAAAAAGTACCAAATTGAGGACTGATATGGAAAAAAGAGTGAAGGGGAGGGGTGCCCTTGGAAGAGACTCAGACAGCTGAGTTCACTTGAGAAAAGTTCCCTGAAACAGCAGCATCTGGGAGGAAATGAGCAAAAAGGAGCAAGCCAGACAAATGTAGATGGATACTGTCTTATAAGAAAGGAAGAAAGATAAGGAAACATTTCTGGAGAAGGCATGAGGGGGTGAGGCAGGGGGGAGGAGTTGCTTCCCTGGAAAGGCATTTCTTTCCCAGCACCTAGTAACCTTTACTAAGTAAACTCAGGAGTTTCTCCATGGTCTCCCCAGGCAGGAGGCTGCAGACTGCTCCAACTTGAGACCCTTGCCCTCTTTTTTAGTGTTCAATGACTAGTATATGGTGCTCCTCATGCTCTTCTTACCTCTCTCTTTCCTGGTTATATTTTTTGCTTCTCCATTTGAATTGTCCTTACTTTAAAAACAATTTTTAAACATTCAGCTTTGATAATTATTTTACATGTCATGATTTTTGTTTATATCTTTATTATTTCTATTTCTTTTCACATTTTTGAAGATAATATGTGGGCACAAACTCTTGTTACCCAGTCATTGCTGTCCCTGTTGACATTTCTGAAGTTCCTTAGAATCCTCAGAGCTGTCCTCTATGCCTTTCTTACTCAAGCCTCCAAACATTTGCTTTGTCAGGTTACAGTTAAATTTCTACTTTCTTTGTTTCTACTTTCCACAAACTGACTTTACAATAATTCCTTATTTCAATGTATTGTGTGTGTGTATCTATGTGTGTGTGCATGTTCATGTGTGTGTGGGTCTACTGTGTGTGTACATGAATGCGAGTGCAGCTTGGGTATTTTTTTAGATGATCTTTCACTGGCCCAATGATCAGCAAGTAAGGTGATTGGCTACTCAGCAATCCCCAGGGATCTCTCTCTGTTTCCCCTATACTCCTGAGATTGACAACACACACTACCATACTTAGCTTTAAAACAAAACAACAAAACAAAACAAAACATGTTCTACAGATTAAGCACACACAGGCCTTGTGCTTACAGGATAAGCAATGTACCACTGAACTTTGTTCCTAGTCCAGTCTGTAGGGCTGTCCTAATACTGTCACTTGCCTCCTGCAAGCAACTTCCCCGTGGCAATTTGTACTCAACTGTTATCATTTCTGTGCTATACTGTAGTTGCCCAGACTGTTTTGTCCTCTAATTATAAGTCTATATGTCTCAATTATTTTGCCTTCTCTGTGATCCAATATTTGACAAAACTGACTTTAAGTGCAAGATTTGTTTATTCTGACCACTCTTTCAGAACTGGGGAGTGCTCGAGGCCAACTCCAGGGCTCTGGTTCTCTCTTGAAGCCAAGGGGAAAGAGCTCAGGTGGGGACTAGACATTTTAGAAATTAGGATTGCTTTTTTTAAAAAAAAAAAATAATAAAGGTTACCTATTTTAAATTGAATTTACTCTGAAGCCAGAAGCTGCAGGCTTTTGTTCAATTAACACCTGCTCCTTCAAAGCAGGGGATTATGTAGAAAGGCCCTTTTGTTCTTTTATTCTATGGGTCCTTTGTGCTCCAGGCCCTAAGGCTGAGAGAGGTTATTTACTTAGTTGTCAGCTACAGAAAGTTACTTGTAGGAGGAGAAAAGAAAGAGACAGTTTAAGAAAAAAAGGGATTCTAATTCTTTATTTTAAGGAAAAAAATAAAAGGTGGAAACCTATTAGACTATGCGCTCTCTTGATTTGTTACTCTACTCAGCTCTTCTTCCTCCTCCTCCTCCTAATCTTGCCCTCTACTTCCTTAATGCAATGCCATGTAATGTAATCATTCTTAGTTCTTTATACCTTTTCTCGGGGAGGAAAGCACATGGCTTTTCCAAGGAATTTTCTTTTTACAAAAAATTACTAAAAGTTCAAACATAAATTCAGATCATACATAAGGATATTTTAACTTCTTTTTCTATTCATATGCCTTTAATTTCCCTCTATTATTTTACTGCTGCTTGAGCAATTTTACTATTGCTATGAGCATAATACTTAAGGGGAGTGAGGAGTGGCTAGCTCTGACTCAGTCCTGTTTTCCAGAGGATTGATTCAAGTTCTTTACCCATTTATCGTGATGATGGCTGATTTTTTTCACATATATAACTTTTATTATGTTATGTTCTTAACAGTCCTATTTTCTTTAGGGCTTTTATCATTAAGCATTTAGTGAAAAACTTAGCTCAGGAACTTTGGAAAATTTCACCAGACCACTTGTCTCCTGGAAGGGAAAGGTCATAGAGCACATAGGCACCCCTCCCCTCTGGAAGGTAGAGGGTAATTACATTCCTCAGACCACTGGGGTGGTGGGGGGACCAACAATCTGAGGGTGGGAGAGGCCCGGGCCCAGAGCATATAGGCACATTCCTCAACTGTTGGCCACCTACAGACAAGGGAAGGCTTTGCCACCTCATTCCCTAAAGACTAATCAGTTTAAAAGTCACAGTTTGTCCAATCACATTGTGCCTAATAGCTCTTGCTTTGAACAGTGTATAAAAAGTAGCTGAATACTAGGTGCAAATGTCAAAGAAATGAATAACTATAGTCACAAGGGTACAAAAATGAATAAATCTATAATTGATGAAACATGAAATATGACCAATCAGTCAGTCAACTAATCAATCAAACAAAAGCCCAATGACAATAATCTATACACACGTTTCAGTAATGTTAAATATCAATGACCTCAACTTTCAAGTCAAGGCAACATAAGTTAGTGGATTAAGTGGATTAAGAAACAAAATCAACCCAGACTACAATATGTGCTTGGGCAATGAAACTAGAGACAGGATATCCCAATGACCTAGGACAGAACTATGCACCATTTAAAAAAATCAGTGAAACGAATCCTATATTCTGCTATACTCATAAAAGAATGTTTTGTTCAGTCTTCAGCAAAGAGGCTTCCTCCTCCAGCAGCAGAGGGGAACAGATATAGAAACCCATAGCCAGATATTATGCAGAGATAGAGAAAGAGGAGGGAATGATAGAAAGAGAGAGTCTAAATTATCGGTCTCCTTTGGATCCTTCTCCTCGGAGCTCAGGGAACCCAGGGAAGTTTTTTTTTGGGGGGGGCAGGAAGGGGTGTTGTATGAGTCACTGGAATAGAGGACACCAGGAGAACATAGCCCACTGAATTACTAATCAGAGCTCACTTGTTCTCCCAGAGTCTCAACTGGAAAACGTAGGGCCTGCATGGATGTGCAGCTGGTTTTCTGTGTTATGTTATGGCTGTTAGTTTGGTTAGTTTGGCATTTCACTTGTATTTGTAGCAATGGGAGTAGGTATGTCTGATTCTTTCGCCCGCTCCTGAGATTCTTTTTCTCCTATTAGGTTGCCTTGTCTAGCCTTAATAGCAGCACTTTTGCCTTGTCTTATTGTATCTTGTTTTGCCCTGTTCGGCAGTTATCTCTTGGAGGCTTGCTGTTTTCTGAAGGGGATTTAACATGATTTTAACATGTTTAAACTCTCCAATGGCCACAATAGCAGAGTTACCATATGACTAATTATACATATAATTGATTGAACTAGGAATTATTTACAAAACTAAAATCTACTCAGAAAAAGATAAAAATTGTTGTGGTTCAATTTCCATGAAATAAAATAACCCTATAATACAAATAAAACCATCCACTTCTTGTGCTTATGAAAAGTGAGATGTCTCATAAAGAATTAAACATGTTTCTAAATGCTGGAATTTTCTTTTTATAGTATATAGAATAAGAGAACTCTTCCATTTTTTGCTTACTTTAGGAGACAAAATAATTGATTTTGGAAGATTTCAGAGTTAATAAGATATCAAAGGGCCAAAATGAAAAATAAAACCTATAACTTAGATGAAGTTGTCAGTGTGATGAAGATTACGGTGGATGAATTCTACATGTACTTGGAGGCAAGGGTGTTGTTGTTGAAGTGCTATGACTTCATAGTAATGAGTTAACTGCTCAAAAATGCAGAGGAGCAGATGTCTAGGAGACAACATAACAGACTCCAAGTCACTTCCTAGAATCTGCACTGGTAAGAGGACACCAAACTTTGAAAGGAAATCCCAGGTTTGGGTTGGAGATGTTTAAAGATGTTATTTAGCCAGATAAATGTGGCATTCTAAAACTCTAGATAGTAATGTTCAACACAGTGACTTTCTATAGTCTTTTAAGGTTCTTTTGAGTTTGTTCTTTAAGAAGATAAACAAGATCAATAGACCATTAACTCATATACTGTAAAGAAATAAAAGAGTGGTTGCGACTATTAATTATTAAAAGGTTGAATAAAAATTTCTAGCATTGGAGACTAGCTAGGTTTCTTGTCTTTCCTGGCACATACTTTTATTGGTATTTCCTTAACACGTTATCAACCCATCCTTCTATGTAAAAAATGCATTGGCTTTCCTAGGCCAATCCTATCAATACAGGAGTGACTGACAACAGAGGGAAGAACAGTTTGGGAGAGATTTCCATTCTGTCCCTACCCCTTATTGGTCCTGACTAAGAAAAATTTAATTCTACTTCTCCTTGTTGGAATGTTTTGATCTGTTGAAAGTGAAGTTTAAGCCTGCTGGTTAGTGGACCCTTTTCAAGCTACACTTTTCTAGAAGTCTGTTGCAAATAGTCTGTGGGAACTCCCATAGCTCTTCATGAATTTGTGTGACTGTAATTAATCTCATACAGTGGCAATTAAGTTTAGCACCTTACATATTATTGATGAACTTTAAAATCTTTAATATCTTCTCAGAGTATAAAACTTTCTCCAAAACAGTTTACTAAATAGCATCTACTGTAGCATATTTAGAATATTAGCAAATGGTGAGTAGGAGAGGGATCATAGGAACTGCAAAATCTGGATACTCTGGGATGTGATCTGCCAATCATCTTAAAGCTCTTTTGAAGTTCTATGCTCTTAGGTATAATTAGGGATCACTGATCCTTTCTTTAAAGGTCATATTCATATTCATCAGCATTTTCTGAATAGAATCCCACCACATGAATAGAAAAAGAAGCCACTAACTATTCATTATTCCTACACTGCTAAGTTTGACTCATCTGTGACTTTTTCAACAGTATGATTTATGATTTATTTTTTCTTTTTGGGGGGAAGGAAAGTTACTCAAATCAGTTTAAGTTGAAAAATATAAACTAATTTTGGCATGAGAAAATGTCATAGCATGAAAGTCAAAATAGACAATAAGTAAAGTGTAGGATCTATCATACAACATAAATACACAGCTGGAAAACTCAGCCCTCCCCAGGACAGAAGCCCCAGGTCACCTGCCATTTTTCTCTAGGCTTGCCAAAGCACCCACCTCTACTCTGGCAGTCCCTCTCTTCTCTGTGCTCTCTTGGAAAGTGACCTGATGTGGCAGTGAGAAAGAAACACAGTGACTTTCCTTGGAGTGATTTTTAAGTTATGGTAACTGTCTACACACTGGGGTTTGTGATTAATGAGGGTCAAGCTGACAGGTGTCTGGCTACAGTGGGACCCATCTACTCCTGGAGGGCCTACAGGCAGGTGGCAGCCAGCACTTGGAACCTCATGCATCCCTCCACAGCCAAGCAGGAAGGCTGGAGCAGCAGAGTAATATGGCGGAGCAACACAACTGTTGATAGGCTTCTAACACAAAGAGTGCCAAAGTTTGTAAGGGATTAGCTTATGGCAAAGAAGTGGTCTGGAAATATTTTTATTTTAAACTAGTGATATCTAAATTACATTCAAATGAAAAATGTTAAAGTTTAGATTTGTAAGGTTTTTAAAGTTAAAAGGGAAAAATCCAAAAAGCTGGAATTATAAAAGTAACCACTCCAAAGGTTGTCCCCATAGCTGTGCTGGCAAAGCTTGACACCTGGCTTTGGTTACCAGCCACTTTGGGTTTACATTTACCCTGGTTTTTCTCATGAGTATTCCTGGTGAACTATTTCTGCTCAGTTCCTAAGCAGAGCCTTGCTACTAGGTCTTTCCTGGTCACTCCTTGAAACAGAGTCTCCCCCTTCCCACTGTAATCCTTTTACCTCCTGGAAACTAGGGAACACTTTAATTAAGGAAAGGACAAATGGAAATGGTACCATTGTATTTTCAGAATACAAGTAAATGTGTACATGTTTTGTTTCTAAAGGGAGGAAAAAAACTTGCCTGCTAATTTCTAAGCTCTCATATAATTTGTTTAAATTTTTTGCCTATAATTGTCAACACCTTGAGACTTCTGATAAAACTCATGATACATATTTACTTGTCTTTATATGAAAGAAAATTCTACTCCATCACACTGTCAGAGCAAAAGGAGAATTACTTACACTAGATGCTGTTTAAATTGGTTAAAAAACTGGCCAGAGCCCAACCAAGTAGAAGGCCAATAAGTTATCCTTGCAGAATTATTAATAACTGGGAAAGTCATAAGCTTAAGAGTATTTAGTTCATGACAAGCTGGGCACACCCCAAGTATTGAAGCATAAGTTATTCAATTAGACATAAGTGCTGTCAAATCCATAACTAGTCAGAGATCCTGGAACTGAACCAAACCAATCACTACTACTATCATATACTATCATGAGTATACTGTAAAGTCCACTCGTTAGGTCCAAGAGGCCTATACTGCTAGTAAAGTGAAAGTAGGCTAGTATAAATATGTGGCACTGGTGCCTATATTCATTCAGCATCCTCAGGTACTGTTCAATCCCTTGGGAACATGTCACTCAATTCTATGTGCATGGTTAAGGTATTAGATTACTATCCATGTACTACAGATTTCTGCATGGCATCAAATTTACTTTCAGAAGTAGATCTCATGTGTCAGGTACAAAAGTCGGATCATCAACTCTGGCTTCTCTACTGACTAACCCTTCTTGTTTGGTTAGACAATGTACACCAAGTTCCACACGAGTCAGAGTTATATCACTTTTAGAGCAGCAATACATGATCCAAGGTTTTCCTGAAGGTAGTGGAGCAGGTACAGTTCATAGTCTTCTCCAGACTCAGGAACTCCAATGCTGTCACTCTCTTGAGGTATATCTATAAGTCATATGGCTTTCTAGCCCTCTCTAAAATACTCAGCAATATACTGGTATGTGCAAAGTGAACATTCTCATCTAAGAACCTGTGCAAGAGGAGTAAATAGTTTGGTTCTGAGGGGAACTCCTCCACTTGCATAGCCATAGATCCTAAGTAATAGCCCTGTTCATTCTGGTCAGGGTGACCCAGATAGTGCTCCATGTTTTCTGTATCATAGAGCATCCACAGAGTGACAGGGACCCCAGCAATAGCAACCTGGAAGATATCTGACCACTGCATTCATGCAATCAGGGAGAGCTAGCTGCCAAAGGACCAGCTGTGGATTCCCACTAGATCCAAGTCAATGAAGCCATACTGAGATGCTAGCTTCTGGAGTCCTTCTACTTGATCATTAATTTCTATTTGACCCATTTCATATTTAAAGACACCTTTAAATTTAAGGCCTGGGTGTCAGGATTCCCTGTTGTCTATCACCACAACCACATAATCCAGGGAGACCAGGGTGTTCAGGCAGAAGCATTTGACTCCTTTAAACTGATTGTTCACAAGCTGCACCTGGGGACCACCATATATGAAGAGTACAGTGGGGTATTTCTTTCCAGATGGTAGGTCATGAGGCTTATACAACATTCCATACAGTATAAATCCAGTAGTACTTTCAAAAGAAAAAAATTCTGGATGGGTAGAGTCAAGAAGAGGACCTGCTGAATCCAAAATGGTGGCTCAAAATTTATTTGTTTTATGAACTGGGTCATCATCAGGAGTTGAGAGTTTGTAGAGGGACACACAGTATGGATTCTTCTGGTTGCTGTACTTACTTATGAAGAAGTCACAATGCTGCCTGAGGCAGCAGTCAGACTCACCACTTTGCCAGAGTTTGCATAACTGGTCACATACAGATGATGCTTTGGTGTCTTCAAAGTACACCAGCTTTCAGGCTACCCAGATATTAGATCTATGCCAGTCAAATATTTCCCATTCACTATTGGCAATTGCTATTTCTCTTTGATAGGACACTTGAAATCACTAGGGGCAGGTAGTCCACCACTGGTCCATTTATATTTGCTCTCTTTTAAAATGGATGTGATTTTATACAGATGATGAAAATCTGTTTTGCATTCAGAGTCAAGAATAAACTCAATTTCATTTTTATGAGTTTGAGGAAAACCATGAAAAAATATCATGGATAATTATCCAGATGTCTGTTGCTTCTTCATAGATGATCAGTGGTGTCACAGAGCCGGAAACTGACTGTATGAGTCTCTGTCTGTCTATGTTATGGCATCATCTTTTACTGGGAGGAATAACTCAGTGTAGAACAGAACTATCTGCTGGTGAGTCTGAGAACAGTCTAGAACTCCCTCTGGAGTCCATCCTGCTCTGGCAATATATCCAATTCCTTCAAACAGAATCTCAAAAGGTTGAACCAGCTCTTTATCTTTAACATCTATAATCCCTACTTCAACATGAATAATCTCCACCTCAGATTCATCATTTTCTTCATAGAGAATTCTAAGAATTTTTACACCACTAGGAGTTCTTTCAGCTTGGGGATACCACCAGAGTATCTGTCAAACTCTTCTTGAAGAACAAATCTGGCAACACCAGCTGACCTGGGATCCTTTTCCATTTTGGCTAGTTCATTGTGCACATAGGTGATCCTCCATTCTTCTCTGTTTATGAGGTTCGATATCTAAATATCATTCCTGTGAGTAAAAGCTATCCAGTCTGGGTTAGCGGGGAATTATTTTGGATCCATTTGCATATTGGGACAATTAGTTTCCTCTAAGTTGGGCTGTAAAGGTTGTTGTGTAAATTCATGTAGTCCTCCATCTTTGATATGTTTAATACTGCAACCAGCTTGAAACAGGACTGTTCTGCTTCCTGGATGGTAATCCTAAACTGAGATTCCCACAGTCTTGATGCACTTTCTTTCTCTTGAATAGTTCTTCTTCTCTAGAATACATCCCATAGTCTAGTGTCTCCTAAAAAAGATCCAAAAGAGGCTTCCAAAAAAGCGTTAAGACTGCTACTCTGTTGATGGTTTTAGGGATTTCAGAATAAAATAGCGTATTTGATCTGTTCTCACCAGACATGGCAATATAATAGACCCTGTCAGAGTAAGGCCCATCTGGATCTGTCCTCTTTACAAACAAAATCATGTGTCACCTTAGCCATCATGTAGTCATGGTATTTTCTGGTATCAAGCAGCTTTTTCAGCTGACTCCAGAAATACCGTTCAACATAAAACAGCTCCAGTTTGGGCCTGTTCTGTGATTCACCATTTCCTCCTCACACTCCGCAGTGTCAAATACCTTGACACCCAGGTGCTCTGTTTCCATTGCTGCTGCCATGTTCCATCTTCCTTATGGTATTTTCATCTGCTCAGTTCTCTTCTACTTTCCAAGAGATCATTTTCACTTGACCCAACTTTAAGCACAGATCTCTCCATTCATCCTGATCTCTTCTGACAGGAATCTTTCCTTTTTTTCAACCATCCAATCCATCCCCTGTGCCCGCATAGATGGCCTGAGTGGGCCTACCTCCTGTTGGGCTGTCCCGGTGGCACCCAGGCAGTGGACAAACAGTATGATTTTTATGTGTTTTGAGACTACTGAATAATAAAGGCTGTGTTTTTCATTTTACTATGAATACAAACATTTGTTTCAAATTTTGTGTGTGAAAATTATTTCATATATGATTTGGGCCCAAGTTGCAGTTTCCAACAGATTTATGACAGCAAGCAAGCAGGAACGGTGAAGAATCAGTTTGATCTCATGTGAATAGACGGTAATTTTCTTATTTTTTTGAAAGTGGACAAAGACATAGGCTTCCATGATTTTAGTATTCCTAGGGATGCATATTTAGAAACAATACATTAGAAAAGACAGCATTTTTGCCCTCATCATTAGAATGTTATAAAATACTCTTCAGTTTTGATGACCTTTCTTTTTTCTTTCCTTTTCTTTTCTTTTCTTTTCTTTTCAATCCACCACAATTCAACATAATCTAAAATAATCAAGCAGTGCCTTATAATTTTTTTGTGAAGCTGTTTGCCCCTGCCCCTAGAAACTGTTTACATAAAACCCAATATTTCAAACTGACAAGTGATTGTGGAGAGGAAGGGACACAGTGAAAATTGTGTCAGCTTATCAACAGAGATAGAAAAATCTTACACAGAAAGAAAGCCCTAGAGACAAGAAAAAAGTCACATAACTTTTCATACATTTCATTTTCAGTATTTAGATGGATAGCCTTTTTGAAACTGTCTTCACTGAACTCCTGTGACCTGACTTCATATACAATATTATTTAAAAGTTTAGTGTCTTAAGTGGATTCTACAGTCCTTTCTTTTCAAGTAGTTCTCAATAGAAACCTAAACATCCTTTATGGTATAGACAGAAATTGTGTGAAATCAAATGTTCAGTGAAATTTAGATGTGATTATCAGATTATCAGTGATATTATCAGAGGAAAGCTGTTGCCCTCACTACGTGATTGTATGTGGTATAGGGCATGGCAGGTAGGGTCACTTTCCCATTTAGAAAAGCCAGGCACACAAGGAACTAAGGACATTGCAGAACAAGCTTGACATCTTGAAGGAATCTGGTCCAGGATTCTCTGGGTGGAAATTCTGAATTCTGTATGCATTCAGAGACTATATTTTCTCTAAAATACATATGCATTTCTACATTATTTGATTCATATTTCACTCCCTACTTAATTGGTAGTGAACATGGGCAATAGTTAATACTTTTCTTTCATTTAATCCTTTGTAAACTTATTTACAATTTTCTTATGTTCTCTGTGTGCAATTTATTGTATTATGAGATATCAAAATAGGCAATGCACATATAAACAAGAACATACAAAAGTGGAAACAAAGTTCAAGGAAAGTAGCTTGCTGATGTGAAAGGCTTAGGAGTGCTGATCTCCTTATGATTCTGGGACATAGACACCTACTTCTCTTAATCATTTTCACCTCTGCAGTCCTTTGTTAATGTTTCTACTTTATTTTAGATACATCTTTGCTTATGTTGTAGTGTTTGGGTAGATCATCTCAGGAAAACATGCTAACTGCAGCAGTTAAAAGGAGAGACTTGGAAGCACAATTATGAAAAGATGAAGGGACAGGAGATGCCTCAAGAAAGTCAATTTCTGTCTTAGCGGGCATTCTAAAAGCCAGTTTGCAGAGTATTTCAAATTATTTTTGGGTAAGTTTTCAACTAAAACACAAATACCAATTCTTTTATATTAATAAATCATAAAATGAAGGCTTATTGAATAAATATTAAACAGACAAAACTATGATGGACAGATAGTACAGATGACTGGTCTTTATTCTGCCAAGTTGCTGCATCATTTCCTTAGCCTGTCTCTACCTTATTTTTGCTCATGTGGGCCATTATAGCATCCAACTCATAGACACAAGCTGCTTCCCTTTTATAGGCAGTAGTGGGAAATCTATTGGTAATACTCACTGAGTTGGGATCCCAGACTCCCTGTAATGTCAGCAATAATCGGCTAATGGGAGAGAACCCTTTCCCAGTTAATTCCACCCTAAATGTAGACTTTAATGGTTCATACTCTCTTACAAAGGACCTGGTGAGATTTTGCCTGAATGAAACTGTTTGTCCCCTAGACTTCATTACTCTAGCTAAAATGATAGTAGGTGATTTCTCTAATTGAATTGGTAACATGAGCCCCAGGGATGTTGGACTGTCCCAAATTGTGTCCCATTCATAGATTATGATCCCTCTTTTATAAATGTTTCCATAGCAAGCATTAATAGAACTTTTCTGTTATCCCCAAGGAACTCCTCCCTTTTTACCAACTCTATTTATTTTGCTCCCCCAGAGGTCTCCTCTCTATGTGACTCATGTAATCTCTATGGGAGGTTGGTATCTTTCTTCAGATTGGGCAACCAATGGGCTGTCACTCAACTGACTTGCAAGTACTGCTGCTCTCCTAGGTGGCACTCTGGGGCCAAGAATTTCTTAATGTGTTTGACCAAACTCTGCATTACTTTTTCCAATGAGACCCACAGTTAGATGATTACTAGCCTCTTTGATCAGTCTCAGACTGTCTGTAGTTCTGAGGCTCCTGGTGGTGTTTGGATTATTTGGATTATTCATCTCTATTCAAGGTGGCTGTTTTTGACTCTCTCTTTGAAAGAAATCATGCCACACCTTTTCCAGAGAGTCATTGGTCTACCTGCTGTACTGGGCACCCACAAGTGAGATCTTTTTTCTTTCTGACCTAGATCAAGAGCAAAACTTCTATTACTAAGTTAAATTGTTCAGAGATTAACTGAACTCTTTTCCACTGTTGGGATCCAATGAATGAAGACACTATTATGCTCCCCCCGGAACCACTACTAATATGGTTTCCTATAAATGCCACTGATGGCTTCTGACCATGCCCCTTCCTTACATTGCTACAGAAGATATTTTGGCGTATCTGCCATTATTGATGTCATAATGGTGGGCTCTCTGTTGCTACATCCACAGGCATGGCAGTTACAGACATAACAAAATTTCTGTGCAGATGGCCTCTGTACTTAACAATATCTCAACTTCAATGGGTCTGCTTTAGATAAACAGTTTCAGGTAAACCAGCTCTTGCAAATGGGTATGTTTACCTGAAACTGTTTATCTAAAGCACCATCAAGTGGGGCCTTTAGAGGATGATGTTAATAATCTATGGGATCTTGCTCAAAATAATTGTGATCCACATTATCCCCATGTCTGCTTAACACAATATCAAACACATCTTAATAGTAAGGCAGCACTAAAATGACAGCATAGCTATAGAATTGGAACATGGAGTTACTCATTTCTTTCTTGCATCAGCTGCATCAAAATATTGTCACCATTAGTGCTGCTCATGTAGATCTTATTCCTTTGGACCAAATGCCTCAATTCTTTATGGACATAGGGTCAAAATTACCCTTCTTTGCTTCCTCTGCAAACCTTTTCATTTATGCTACAATTCTTGTTGAAGGCAGAATTGTGTTTTTCATAATCTGGGCCATTAGACATACAAGGGCTCAGCAACTCCATGCCAAATCCCTTTTATTAGAAGTACTCAGCCTTGAAATAAAGAAAGAAGGGGAGGGTGACTATGGGTAATGGAAGGAGTGGGATGGAGAAGAAAGAACCACAGGCTCCTGAAACTCCTCAAGGAGTCTTGATCTGCTATACACACTACACAATCTAAAAAATATCACCCTCTGTTGATCAACCTCCTTCCCTGCAGAGTCATGGGCAAGCAAATTAGATTTGCCAGGACAGTGGATATAATGCCCTGTTTGGCCCTTGATTGTGTAACTGCATGATGATTAGCTGAAAAAATGTTTTTAAGTTTATTGTACTGAACAATAAAGTTAGATCTGCACTCCAATGCTGGTCTCCAAAGTCTGAATCCAGGAAATCTTTATGGTCTCTGTCTCCACTCTGTATCTCTCCCATGCTAACCCCCCTGCATTTCCTGGTTCCTGTTCCAGTAAGGATGAAAATCATGACTCAATATCTACAGCCTTAGTATCTGAATATATTTATGTGTGTGTGATATCTACCTTTATTTTCATCTCTGTATCTATCTATCTATCTATCTATCTATCTATCTATCTATCTATCTACCTATCTATCATCTATCTGATCTTCATAAAAATCACATGATGTTGGCATAAAAACAGACATGTTGCTCACTGAAATTGAACTGAAAACCAAAAACATAAATCTACACACCTATAAGATATATGATACTGTAAAGCCAGAAATGCACATTGGGAAAAAGACAACATCTTCAACAAATGGAAATGAGCAAACTGGATGTCCCCAAACAACCAGGCTGTTAAAACAATGGATTGACAGTAGGACCCCATTGCCAAGGACAACATCTACACAACTCATTGAGCCTGAGAGGTTAAGCTGTCACCTACATAAAGCCTTCACTCCTATGTTCTAGCATCATTGGCACAGTAACCTACTCTCTAGGCTACCAAAGGAAAAATACAAACACCAAGTTAGCCACAAAATTTTGACCTATATTATATGCTATCACAGCAGATGTTGAGGCACAGAACTTATGAGAGTAGTCAACCAATGTCTAATATGACTTAAGGCCCACTCTACACAATGGAGCTCATACTCAATACTGCTCAGGTGACCAAGAGCCAGAGACTAGATAACCATGATAAATAGTGTAAAACCGAACACTACTATCCTAAAAATGTTTTTTCAGTAAAATATCTCTAATGACATTCTGATATACTCATCAGAGAAGCCCCCTCTCACAGCAGACAGGACATAAACAGAGACCCACAGCCAAACATTACATGGAGAGAGTCTAGATAGAAGGTGTTCATTAAATTCTCCCCTCCGAGCACAGGGAATCTATTAGAAGAGGAGGTAGAAAGTACCAAAACCACACAAAGATCCAGCAAAGAAAGAGAACTTCAGACTATTTTTCCTAATGAATATCAATGCAAAAATACTCAGTAAAATTCTTGCCAACCAAATCCAAGAACACATCAAAATGCTTATTCACCATGGCCAAGTAGGCTTCATCCCAGGGATGCAGGGATGGTTCAATATACAGAAATCCATCAATGCAGTCCACTACATTCAAAGAAAAAAAAAACACATGGTCATTTCATTAGACGCTGAAAAAGCATTTGACAAAATTCAGCATCCTTTCATGTTAAAAGTCTTAGAAAGAACAGGAATTCAAGGCCCATACATAAATATAGTAAAAGCATTCTACAGCAAACTGGTAACCAACATCAAACTAAATGGAGAGAAACTTGAAGCAATCCCACTAAAATCGGGGACTAGACAAGGCTTCCCCCCTCTTTCCATATCTTTTCAATATAGTACTTCAAGTTCTAGCTAGAGCAATTAGACAACATAAGGAGGTCAAAGGGATACAAATTGGAAAGAAAGAAGTCAAACTATCACTATTTGCAGATAATAGTCTACTGAAGTGACACAAAAACTCCACCTGAGAACTTCTATAGCTGATAAACAACTTCAGCAAAGTGGCTGGTTATAAATTCAACTAAGCAAATCAGTAGCCTTCATATACTCAAAGGATAAGCATGCTGAGAAAGAAATTAGGGAAATGACGCTCTTCACAATAGCCACAAACAATACAAAGTATCTTGGTGGCACTCTAACCAAACATGTAAAAGGTCTTTATGAGAAGAACTTCAGGTCTCTGGAGAAGGAAATCAAAGAAGACCTCAGAAAATGGAAAAATCTTCCATGCACGTGGATTGGCAGGATTAATATAGTAAAAATGACCATCTTGCCAAAAGGAATTTCTTTGGTTTGTTTTTATCATTAAAAGATTTTCTTTCTCCATTAATTATAATGGAATGGTTTGCTAGTAAGGGAGTCTGTGTTGGCATCTGCACTATTTCAGGTCTTGTCATCTTGTTCCAAGTTCTTCTGGCCCTTAAAATTTAAGTTCAGAAATCAGCTGTTATTCCTGATGGGCCTTTTTAATGTATTTCTTTACTTCCTCCTCTGTTACCTTCAATATTTGATATTTGTTCTGTTGTTGAGTATTTTTAACTATATTATAGCATTGAGGGTTTGTTATTTATTTATTTTTGTCATTATTCAGACACACATTGATTCTGAGGCCTTGTTAGCTTGGTGTCCTCCATCCCTTCTGGATCTTACAAACTTTCTACTTCCTCTTCCAAGGGACTTCCTGAGCTCAGAGGTGAGAATTTAATGAACACCTTCCATCTAGGCTCTCTCTCCATGTAATGTTTGGCTGTGGGTCTCTGTGTATGTCCTGTCTGCTGTAGGAGGAACCTTCTCTGATGAGTATATTAGAATGTCATCAGAGATATTTTTCTTCTGTATTTGAATGACATATCTCCCACTGGATTTGGGAAGTTTTCTTTTATAACTTTTATTGACTGTCTATTGGGTGTTTTTGACCTGGAAATCTTCCTTCTTGCATGCCCTTAGTTCATGATTTGCTTTTTCAACAGTTTCAAAGAATATGTAAGAACTTTTGCATATTCTGTTCATGAATTTTGAAAACTTTATATTTTTTTTGTTGTTTTTTATTGTTTTTTTCTTTTTTTTCTTTTCTATATTCTTTGATTACATTCCAAATGATTTCTGCTTTCCAGTTTCCCCCCTCCCCATAAGTACCACAAGCCCTCTTCTCTTCTCTAGTTCCCTAATCAACCCCCTCCCACTTCTTTGTTCTGGTAATCCCCTACATTGTTGAATCAAGCCTTTCCTGGACCAGGGCCCTCTCCTTCCTTCTTCTTGGGAATCATTTGATATGTGAATTGTGTCTTGGGTATTCAGAGCTTCTGGGCTAATATCCACTTATTAGTGACTGCTTTCCATGTGTGTTCTTTTATGATTGGGTTACCTCACTTAGGATATTTTCCAGTTCCAACCATTTGCCTAAGAATTTCATGAATTCATTGCTTTTAATTGCTGAGTGAAAACTTTATTTTTGAATGATACAATTCCTTTACTTTATTTTCAAGATCTGGTATTCTGACTTTTACATGGTGTGTTCTGTTGATGAGGCTTTCCACTAAGGGTTTTTGTTTTGCTTTAAATTCGACTTGGTGAGCTTTTCATTTACAGTTTCCTTTCAGTTTGGATTTTCCTTAGTTTTTCTACCTTTATGTTGCAGTTTTCATAGCTTTAGTTTTTCTCATTATTTCACTCAGCCATTTGTGCTTTCATGAACTTCATTTTATTCTTTAACAACATTTAATTATATTGCTTGTTCATGTCCTCTTTGGAGTCCTTGAACTTTGAACATGTTTATATCATTTGTTTTATGATTTCTCAGGACATAGATGCTGTGTTTTGTTAGGTTTATATATAAGTATTATATGTTTTCAGCGATGGCAAATGATGCTAGTGTTTTTTTAAACTACATTTAGTGGTTGAAGATACAAATAAAAATTTTTATTTTACATTTGTCTTGTACCTACAAACTTGCTGAGGTAGCTTTGGATATTTTAAGATTTTTGAAGTTTTATAGGGTCAATGAGGTCTTCAAACAGAGACAGTTATATGTCTTTATTTCTAGCTGGATGGCTGGTTTCTTTGCACTAAGATAGTGAAGATACTCTTGATTTACCTTCTTCCTGAGAAAATGTAAGCTTTCTATGTCCTTTCTCAAGCTCTAGGTTGTTCTCTATTTCAACCTTTCCAAATGATTTTGAAACAATTAATGAGTACTGAATATGGTCATCCATATTTTATATACTTGTTGACATTATCTTGTTACTGTTTCTCTTATAGCAGTTAAGTGGGATGTTACATGAACTGATTTTCAAGAGCTGAACAAAATTGTCATCCTGGGAATCAGATTCATCAGGACATGATGAATTCCTTTTAACACCTCATTGTGGATGAGATTTTTAATTATTAATAAGTGTCAATGATTTTTCTTTTTCTCTTTGCAATATCATCATCTGGTATTGGTATAAAGTAGGCTTCATAAAACATAAAGAATTTTTCCATATATTTGGAGAAAGATGATTGCACAAAATTGGTGTTGATTTATTTTTTATTTGAGTAGAAATGAATTTTGATGCTACCATCTAGCTTTATCTAGCTTTATTTTTTCTTTTCATTAATGGTAGATTGAGATAGCATAAGGGATGAAAACACTTATGGCTCTGCATGTATAAGAAATGGACAGTGTGTGTTCTTCTCACTTTATCCTGATCTAACTCTGGCCGTAATTATTACCTGTCTGCATTTGATGTTTACTATTTTTCCAAATGTCTGAATAATTGGATTGCTAAAAATGATGTGACTAGCTGACATATCAGTCAGATTTATAGTGCTTGATGAGGCTATACATATTGACAAAATGATACTGACAAGATGTCAGAATGGTTCCCTTCAACAACAACCCGAGTATTTGCTCAGTCTGCTCAGGATACAAGTGCAGATGTTGGAAAACATATAAATATATCACATTATACTTGAGAAATGATTCAGCCATATATATTTGGAATAAGGTAACATTTCAACTAAAAACCAAAGCAATGCTAGCACACGAGCAGTCACATTGATCCCAGAGATGCAGATAACTGTTCTCCTGTCAATTATGGCTACTGTGAATTTTGCTAGCAAGAAGTGACTTTACATGGCAGCATGTTTATATCTTCATTTTTCTGTATCTTTTTCATTTTAAATTTTCATTTAAAAATGTTTTGTTTCAGGACTTGGATAGAGTTTACCCTTTTTCATTTGCTTGGTGATAAAAACTTTATAAGCCTATCCAAATTCCTTCAGGGAAAATGCCTTTCTCATATATAAATTAACCGCTGCAGTGTTGAGCAAAAATAGTAAATTAGCAACTCAAGAATTGGTTGAATATAGGTCATTAGCTGAAACAAGAAACAGATAAAACTGACATGAAGAAAAGGACTCCTAACTTTGTTATCAGATTTGCTTTAAAGAATAACAGTTTTTAGAATGCATTATATTTCCTGTGGTTCTCTGTGCTATATTCACTCAATACCACTTTTCCTTCCATTTTAAATTTTATACCAGGATGAAATTATTGATCTTGAATTCTAGTGTTCTTTAAAAAACTCAACGAATCTACATACATTAGAATGGCAACTTTCAAGGGGAAATTGTTACAAATTTTAAAATTTGAAAGGTTATAAAGTTCTTTTTAAAAATATATGTTTGCCATACCAGTTAGCATTTTTCTGTCAAGTTTATGTCCCATAATCTACATCTTTGTAGATGAGACTTTGTAGATGAGACTTTGTCTCATCAGCCTTCTGACAGCCTGAAATTTTAGAGACTTTCTATGTATTTTATTTATTTAAATGATTGTGTTCAAATTCTTACCTGACATTTTAGAAAATATTTCATCATCTTATCACATCAGTGCATCACAAGAGGTAAGCTGTGGCCACTATGGACTGAGAGGTGACTACAGGATGGATATTTTACATACAGTTTCAGGTTAGGCTTCCCAATAATCCTGTTCATCTTACAAGTATAGAAACAGTTTTTATTAGGAGAATTCTGCTATATGCACAGAAGCTCCCTATCACAACCAGATAAAAGATTGATTGGAAAGGTATCTGATTGTACAGAATCTATGCAATATGGACAGACCTGTACATTGCATTCAGAGCTTCTGGTCATAAAAATTGTGAAACAAAGAGAAAGGCCTACTTTTGATAAAAGATGGAGTTATCTTTTAAGGGAAAAGCTAAAAGAAACAGCCTCTGACAACCACTATTCAATTGTATTGAAGACACATTCCATTCATTACACAACACTGTTAAGGTGCCCTCAAACAAGAGGCTAGATTGGTCATTGGCCTACAGTAAATGCTTCTACTATTATTCCACTAAAGGAGCATAGCAAAATGACTTCTAAAGATATGGGTAAGCTTCCATGCATTATAAGTATCAATGTTCCATAAAAGAGGGCATTGCTTAATCCTCATCAGAGAAACTTAACTTTTGCAGTATATGGGAACCAACACAGAGATCTACAATTGGGCAATGTGCAGAGAGTTAAAGATTTTGGAACACTCTGTCCTAAATGGAATGTCTTTCTCAAATCTCTCTTCTCAAGGTTCAATGTTCTATGCCAAAGTAGAGGTACAAAAAAAATTAAGAGCCAGAGATGGTAAATGACTCTAAGGAAAGAGTAGTGTTTACACTGTAGTGAACACTTACAAGACAAAATAAATAAAACAAACTTGTAAGCACGCCTGTTCAAAGTCCTAACATCAAAATATGCTGACATTGGAAATGAGCACCTGCTGTAACTGGCCAAACGCTAGTAATTAGAAGCTCACACTATTAGAAGAAGGAATCAAAAAGTCTGCACAGATTAGCTAAGCTTTCAGAGGCTCTCAAAAGTGGTAAAACCCCAGCTTCCTGCAGCCAAGCAGGTGCTCTCCTCTACTATAGCACAATTCATAGAAGCCATTCAAACTTGGAAAGAGGGACACTTCTGGTAACCACGTCACCATCCAGGATCTCCTACCTCAAACCTGGTTTGGCCTTGGTCACTGTTGAATGTCCAGCACTGTGTCCATAACCATTTAGCATACATCTCTGTCAGGAAACATCTATTCCAGAGCCAGAATCCATTCAATGTCTTTTGCCCACCAGAGGACTCATGTATGTAGTATCTTGTTTTGCATCAGGGCAGTCAGATTTTCAACTCACATTAGCCAACTATACCTGATATCTGTGAGTAAATTCTTTCTGCAGGTACCTGTGACATCACATAGATGTAGATTATTAGTTTGCCAGCTTATTTTGCCAGTCTACTGTTTGAGGTGAGTTGCTTCCCTTTCTTTGAGGTATGATATGTGAACTGTATATTTGAAAAAACACATGGTTATCTGTGTAAGTCATGTTCAAGACAAGACAGACACACATATGAATTCACAGAGACTATGATGGACTATATAAGACCTATATAAATTAAAATCATACAAAATCCCTATGTTGGGAAATGAAAGTAGATACAAAGTTCTACCTCACCCATGAAGCTATTTGCAATGGATACCTTATGGGAAATAGGATATCATTTTTCATGAATAGAGTGTCACTGAATACATCAACCATAGTTCACAACAGTCCCCATGCCCAGGAGCATTTATTGAATTCACAATGTCTTTCAAGTTCTTTTTTTCTGTGTAAATTTGTTTGTTTTGATATTTTTTGTCTTATTAAATTTCTTCCCTTTTGTTTTTTTCTTCTTTTAGAACACAAAATTGGAGGTGAGGAGGATCTGTGAGGACTTGGGAAAACATGATAAAATAAATTGTATGAAAAAAATAAACAAAAATTAGGAGAAAGAGAGAGAATGGATGTGGGGGAAGAATACCTCTGTGTCCAATACCCGTGTTCTTGGTGCTACTTCTCTACCTGGGTTCTTTCAGATACCCTTCCACAAACTTAATCCCTGCTACTTCATGCCACTCTTACCCTCTGCTCCCTGCTGCCTATCACTTTACACTTGTCTTATAGCAAATGGGAGAATGTGAAGCTAGGCAAAACAGTCTTCCATTGCCTGGGCCCACTGGCTTATTGGCCTATTGGCTATTAATGGGGTGGATGTGCCTATGATATCTCCCATCCATATTACGTCTGAACTTTGATTAGGAGGGCAGGGTAGCTGTAGATACATTCCCCCACCAGTGGCTGTCTCTGTGACCCTGTTTTTTTTTTTTTTTTAAGATGTACATGTACTAATGCTATTGTGCATGCATTCATTCTTATTATAAAAGAATTCATTTGGATAATAGTTTTTATATACCAGATTTAATTTTTATCTTCCTAAAGTGCCCGTTGAATTGTAAAACATGGCTTCTCTGTACCTGCGTAGCTATGCAAGCCCATGGGTACACATGGAGAACAAAAACCTAAGTCAGACACACATTTTTATGGTTTTACAGATTTATGAGCATTTTCTCCTTGAATATTTTGTATTATGCTAAGTAAAAACTTTAAAAGTTTTGGGTTTTTTGTTATAATACTTATTTTTACATAAGCAGTATATTCATGATTTAAATATATCCATTTATTGAAACAATGATTTTGAAATAACAATACTGAAAGATGATATAATAGAATTATTTAGGATAAAACTCTCCCATTGACTTGTTTGACACTTGCTCTCATGCTTGATACCAGATATTTCTAGCATTTGTTAAACTAATGAAGTATAAACATTATTTTAAAACCAAATTTCCCCTTTTACCTTGTAAGCCATTATGGAGATCAGCAAGAATGGGAAACTCCAACTTGATAGTGGGAGTGGGCTATCTATGGTAAAGGTCATGCTTATCAAGGAAGCTATGGCTCAATGGTTTAAATGCATTTGCCCACATTGTCTTGTTTCTTTGAATCATTGGTAGGTATTTAAAAGTCCTATACAACATTCATATCAGAAGCTTTGAGATTTTTCTAATTCTATCTGATTTACCTTCCTAGCCATATTATTCATGTAGATAGTAGGTCAGAACTTCTTTTGTTATAATTTAAAATCTATAGCATTAACTATAAATTAAGTTAGTGAACATGAAACAAAATCCATGCCCCAATAGAACACTAACAGTAATAATTCAAAAATGAGTTTTTTTCCTCTTCTTCCTTCTCTTCTCTTTCTCTTTTGCTTCTTCATCATCTTTTAGACATCTTACGTAGTAAGATATAGTATGTGTTACCAGAAAAGGAGCCCAAGATTGAAGATTATGGACGTCAACATGCATTGGTTATTCTGTCCTACTTGGTATACCCTACATTTAAAAAATTAATAAAATAACTTCCAAGTAAGATTTTTTCCACCAGAAGAAGAGATATATCAATGAGTATGGCTTATATTTATTGATTAAAAGAAATTCGGTAACTCATTCTCTAGGCTTGATTTAAAATTATTTATCAATTGTATCCATTAACATCTGATTTCTATTTTTCCCTATCTGATTAGGTATTTCATATTCTTCCACTCATATCATATGTTCCTTTAAGATATCAAACTTATGACCGTCCAGTTTTCTTGAAGACTTTGCATAAAGTGTGTATTTTCATGTCATGTTAATCTTTATTTATTAATTATGTCAAAATTATATTGTTTATATTATTATTAAGCTTATAAAAATATAGTATCGCACTCACCAACATTTATTTAGGTGCTCTTTATCATGTAAAATCTTTGAATGATACAAAAATGTAAACCTATTTTATTATTTTCTAAAGTTCACTATTTATTAGTTTAAACTTTCATTTTTCTAGTGCTTTTTAAAAATTTATGAAACTCTCAGATGTTCAATTATTTATAAGATCTGTAGAAAAACATGCTTTAATTATTTTGAAAAACAAAACAGAACAAAACACATTGTACAATTTAAAGTAACAGGCTTTGTTCAGAGATGTTATTAAGCAATCAAATCTACCTGCCCACTGTCTTTGAGTACGGCTTGCCTTGTTTTGCTATGCACAGAGAAGGTTTTAATGTGGAAAATAGGCAGTGCATTACAATCTCTAAACTGAGAATTGTATTTCATTTAAAGAAAGTTGAAGAATTTATATGTACTATTTATATGTACTATTTATGAAGAATTTATATGCACTAAAAATAAATTGCTAATGACACCCAGTGCTTGCCCTTTTAAAACCAGGGCTTTGGGTTTAATCCTCAGTATTGTAACAAAAATTAGACATTCAGACCAAGATGCATTGATAAGTTTATTATTGTGTTTTAAAAGGCTGAAAAGGAGTAGTCTTCAAATCCTATTCAGCTGCACAGAAACAGAACTTGAACCATTACAAATTTATATGATAACAATGATATAGGGTCAACAGACATTTGCACTGGGGAGCCAGGCTGTTCCACCTCCCACTATGCACTGCCCACCAAGAGAGAGTGATCTTCCAGCAGTGCTTTCACTTCTTGGCACAGAGATGAGATCCCCACTTTCTCTCCAATAGCTGTCCAGTGGGGAATGGCTAGGAGCACACAGGGCCTACAGTGGACCTGGGACAGGAACCTTCAGGTTGCCATATGCAGTCGAGAGCTGAGCAGCTCTACAGCCATCTACACACAAATCCTGGCAGAAGAGAGTTGGTCTCCCAGGACTGCTGACACAGGCTTACAGGCCCACAAGAGGGACAAGCTCCAGCCAGAGAGATCAAGATCAACTAACACTAGAGAT
Organism: Apodemus sylvaticus; assembly: GCF_947179515.1. NCBI lineage: Eukaryota > Metazoa > Chordata > Mammalia > Rodentia > Muridae > Apodemus > Apodemus sylvaticus. The sequence continues at coordinate 13,496,243 of NC_067474.1, read as the reverse complement.
AACTAGCTGGTGAAAGGGAAGCACAAGAACCCTAAAACAGAAACCAAGGCTACTTGGCAACATCAGATCCGTGTTTTCCCATCACAGCGAGTCCTGGATACCACAACACACTGGAAAAGCAAGAGTTGTATTTAAAATAGCATATCATGATAATGATAGAGGAATTTAAGAAGAACATAAATAACTCCCTTAAAAAAAATACAGGACTACACAGGTAAACAGCTAGAAGCACTTAAAGAATTACAGGAAAACAACCAAACAGGTTTTTTTTTTTTTGTATGTTTTCTTTTTTTTTTTTTTATTTGATATAATTTATTTACATTTCAAATGATTTCCCCTTTTCTAGCCCCCCCCCCCCACTCCCCGAAAGTCCCGTAAGCCCCCTTCTCTTCCCCTGTCCTCCCTCCCACCCCTTCCCAATTCCCCGTTCTGGTTTTGCCAAATACTGTTTCACTGAGTCTTTCCAGAACCAGGGACCACTCCTGCTTTCTTCTTGTATCTCATTTGATGTGTGGATTATGTTTTGGGTATTCCAGTTTTCTAGGTTAATAACCACTTATTAGTGAGTGCATACCATGATTCACCTTTTGAGTCTGGGTTACCTCACTTAGTATGATGTTCTCTAGCTCCATCCATTTGCCTAAGAATTTCATGAATTCATTGTTTCTAATGGCTGAATAGTACTCCATTGTGTAGATATACCACATTTTTTGTATCCACTCTTCTGTTGAGGGATACCTGGGTTCTTTCCAGCATCTGGCAATTATAAATAGGGCTGCTATGAACATAGTAGAGCATGTATCCTTATTACATGGTGGGGAATCCTCTGGGTATATGCCCAGGAGTGGTATAGCAGGATCTTCTGGAAGTGAGGTGCCCAGTTTTCGGAGGAACCGCCAGACTGCTTTCCAGAGTGGTTGTACCAATTTGCAACCCCACCAGCAGTGGAGGAGTGTTCCTCTTTCTCCGCACCCTCTCCAACACCTGCTGTCTCCTGAATTTTTAATCTTAGCCATTCTGACTGGTGTAAGATGAAATCTTAGGGTTGTTTTGATTTGCATTTCCCTAATGACTAATGAAGTGGAGCATTTTTTAAGATGCTTTTCCGCCATCCGAAGTTCTTCAGGTGAGAATTCTTTGTTTAACTCTGTACCCCATTTTTTAATAGGGTTGTTCGGTTTTCTGGAGTCTAACTTCTTGAGTTCTTTATATATATTGGATATTAGCCCTCTATCTGATGTAGGATTGGTGAAGATCTTTTCCCAATTTGTTGGTTGCCGATCTGTCCTCTTGATGGTGTCCTTTGCCTTACAGAAACTCTGTAACCTTATGAGGTCCCATTTGTCAATTCTTGCTCTTAGAGCATACGCTATTGGTGTTCTGTTCAGAAACTTTCTCCCTGTACCGATGTCCTCAAGGGTCTTCCCCAGTTTCTTTTCTATTAGCTTCAGAGTGTCTGGCTTTATGTGGAGGTCCTTGATCCATTTGGATTTGAGCTTAGTACAAGGAGACAAGGATGGATCAATTCGCATTCTTCTGCATGCTGACCTCCAGTTGAACCAGCACCATTTGTTGAAAAGGCTATCTTTTTTCCATTGGATGTTTTCAGCTTCTTTGTCGAGGATCAAGTGGCCATAGGTGTGTGGGTTCATTTCTGGATCTTCAATCCTGTTCCATTGATCCTCCTGCCTGTCACTGTACCAATACCATGCAGTTTTTAACACTATTGCTCTGTAGTATTGCTTGAGGTCAGGGATACTGATTCCCCCAGATTTTCTTTTGTTGCTGAGAATAGTTTTAGCTATCCTGGGTTTTTTGTTGTTCCAGATGAATTTGATAATTGCTCTTTCTAACTCTGTGAAGAATTGAGTTGGGATTTTGATGGGTATTGCATTGAATCTGTATAGTGCTTTAGGCAAAATGGCCATTTTAACTATATTGATTCTACCGATCCATGAGCATGGGAGGTTTTCCCATTTTTTGAGGTCTTCTTCCATTTCCTTCTTCAGAGTCTTGAAGTTCTTGCCATACAGATCTTTCGCAACCAAACAGGTTTTTATTTGGATGTAATCGCATGAAGAGAAGTCCAGAGGCTCTCCCAAGGGTCCCAAAAAACCAAAGCAAATCCTGTAGATGATTTAAAGAAGACAAATGGAAGGCATGTTCTACTTGGTCTACATTTGAAATCTGTAAACTTTAAATATATGGTCTTTTGACACCCTGAAGGGGGGGGGGGTAATCAGCAGTAGCCAATATCTCCCCTTTAATCTGTTTATAATTTGTCCAAGTTTCAGCAAAATAAAGTTGACATGCAGAGAGGGATGTTGAGTCTATAGATGTCTGTGGTGTCAGCATTAGTAGGAGGCATCCAAAAGTGCTGAGGACTGAGGCCATTTTTCAATGATTATAATCAGCATCATTCTTTGTCTCAGCATTAGCATACTCTGGCTGCTAGCACGTTCCTTCAGCATCCTGTAGAAAAAACACAAACATTCCCTCTTCTCCATACTCAAAGAGTTCCCTGGCATTAAAATTTTTTAAATTTTTGTGACATACAGAGATATGATTCTCCTGTCTTTTATTATAAAAATATTGTTTTAAAGTTCTATGGGCCTGTTCCACAATATCTTGTCTTGAGGATTATAAGGAATCTCAGTAATATGACTAATATTAAATTGTTAATAAAACATCTCAAATGACTGACTGTAATAGTCAGTTATAATATTTGTCTTAATCTGATTTGGAACATTCAGTATAGAAAAATAACATCTGATGACTAATTTTATTTTACTTTTTGTTTTTTCATGTTAAAACAGTTATAACTAGGAAGCTTGAGAAGCTGTCAATAGTCATATGTATATTTTTAATTAATTTTTAATTGTATTTGCATAAATAATTGTAAATTTTAAGAATTAGTAGAATTTAAAAAGGAAACAATTTAAGCAACAGTAAGACATGAGCTATATAAATATATTATCTATATATAAATTAAATGTTTGATTTTTAACATTTTAAAAATAGCAGCTACAGTACCCAATTCAATTATCTGTGCTGAAGCAAGGGGGAAACTCAAAAGAATAAACATATGACCTAATTATATGAGCTTTACTCCTACTGTAGATGCATTTTTTTAAAGGAGGCATGTATGGAAATATAAAAGTATGTATGGAAGCAAATTTTAATAATTTTTCTTTTGGATAACAATTATTAATTTTGCCTAAAAAGGCTTGTCATGTAATAGATTAACAATTAATAATAATCAATTTAATTGCTGTTTGAAATAAGGAACAAATACTTTATCAGATTCTTAAAAATTCCTTTTAAAAATATTTTTATGATTTTGTCTTGTAATATTTTATTATTACATCAAATCTTTATCAGAGGATGTTAAAACTTTATTTTGAGAGATTTTACATTAATGGTCTCTTTGTCAAGGAATGGAAGTGAATACATGTCATAAACTGTTGACAAATACTTATGGTAGCTTTCTTTCTCCAAGTTATGTCTCTTTATATTTATTTTGCATTTACTTTGAGAACACAAGAGGTTTAAATCCTCTTGTGGCAAGTTTAAAGTAGTGTCTTAGCCAAAAAATTTGTCTTAACACCGTTTGAAAATCATTTACTTAAAAATTCTAGAAGCCTATTGTTAAGAACAAAGGCCTATAATAAAATTTTATAAACTCTCTCTCTCTCTCTCTTCCTCTCTCTCCATATATTTATATATATATAAAAATTATATATATATATATATATATATATATATATATATATATATATATATAAATTTAAGATCTTAGTTTTTTGTATTGAAGTAGAGACAAAAAACATTTTTTCTCCACATAAGATAAGGCTATTAGCCATTTCTTGAGGAAAAACTTTCTAATGAAATTATTTTATTGTTGTATTTTTAAAGTTAGCTTATGCTCTTTTAAGATTAGAAGTAAATGCTTTTACAATTATCAGGATCCACAAAGTAAAAAACAACCCTTTAAATCTATAATTCTGTATGTAGTAGGCAGGCCAAATTTTAATGCCTTTATAATTTCTATATAGCTTTATTAATCTTTCACAGATCTAAGTTTGAACTGTATTTTGAACCACATCTATATGAATCTGTTAAAAATGTTCTCTTGGCCAGAAACTCTTTAGGTGAGGCCTGAAAGATAAGGCCAGACCTACACCTACCAGTCCTGCGAGGAGTAGCCTGTAACTAGACCCCATTGCATGAAGGTCAAAAAACAAAAGGAACCTGTAATATCAAAGCATAACCACAATTTTTGAAAGTAAAACCCAGTTTTAAACAATTTTTTCTCCTTAAAATTAATGGCAAACACATTACTTTCACATGGCAAAGTTTGTCCATCAGCTTGTATGTTTGAATGTATGACAGTATAACTTATTGAAGAGACATTATTTTAAATCTTATTTTTTATAAGTCTAATTTTTAGGATAAGAAGCACATAAAACATTATGCCAATTTAGAAATATCTTAGAGGCCTGTTTTTCTTGGGTTGTGTCATGCCATGTGTTGTTTAAGATAGCTCTAACCATGAATTATCAGTTTTAAACTTACCTTTGTTATCATCATTATACCTAGGAGAAGGCAAGAGAAAAGAGACATGAGAGACAGACAGCAATTCTGATCAAGCTGTCAAATTTTATTTTTTACACAAAGCAATATAAAGGGAATCAAGCAAGATGCAGGGAAGGGTCAAGGGGGTAACAATCTTAGGGTGCTGGCATAATTTCTAAGAAACAGTTTCTCATAATTTCTGGGAAAGGCTAGTTATTGCTGCTGGAATCTTGGCATGATAAAGGGGGTCATGAGGCGGTGAAATGGAAAGGAGTTGCTCTAGTAACCTATCCACAGATGAACTTCAAGAGGAGGGGGTTTTGAGATCTAAGTAAGAATGGCTTCTGGCATCGAGATCTAAGTGAGAATGACTCCGGGTATCGAGATCTCCTAGCATCAAGATCTAGGTGGGTATGGCTCCTGGTATCAAGAGCTCTTGGCATTGAGATCTAAGTGAGGATAGCTCCTGGGAATCATAGATGGAGAAACCAAGATATTCTATGACAAAAACAAATTTACCCAATATCTTTCCACAAATCGAGCCCTTCAAGTATATTGAATAGAAAACACCAACAAAAAGAGGGAAACTACATACTAGAAAATGCAAGAAATTAATCTTCTTTCAACAAACCCAAAAGAAGATAACCACACAAAAATAAATATTACATCAAAATTAATAGGAAACAACAATCACTATTATTCAATATCTCTTAACATCAAAGGATTCAATAAAATGACATAGATTAACAGACTGGATATCTAAACAGGACCCATCATTTCGCTGCATACAGGAAACACATCTCAGTGTCAAAGACATACACTACCTCAGAGTAAAAGGATGGAAAACTTTTCCAAGCAGATGTTTCCAGGAAACCAGATTGGGTAGCCATTCTAATATCAGATAAAATTGACTTTCAATCAAAAGTCATAAAAAAGACATGAAAGGACACTTTATACTCATCAAAAGAAAAATCTACCAAGAACTTTCAATTCTGAACATCTACAAACCAAATGCAAGGGTACACTCATTCATAAAAGAAATTTTACTAAAGCTTAAAACACACACTGTACCTTACACAATAACTGTGGGTGACTTCAACACCCTACTTTCCACAATGGATAGATCATAGAAACACAAACTAAACAGAGACACAATGAAACTAAAAGAAGTTTTTGACCAAATGGTTTTAATAGATATCTATAGAACATTTCATCCTAAATCACAAAAATATACCTTCTTCTGGACACCTCATGCTACCTTCTCCAAACTGACAATATAATTGGTCACAAAACAGTCCTCAACTGATATAAGAAGTTCTAACTCGTCCATATCACTATGGAGTAAGGGTTGTCTTCAATAACAACAAAAACAACAGAAAGTCCACGTATACATGGAAGCTGAACAATGCTATACTCAATGATACCTTGGTCAAGGAAGAAATAAGGAAATAAATCAAAGACTTTTTAGAATTTAATGAAAATGAAGGCACAGCATACCCAAATTTATGGGACACAATAAAAGCAATACTAATAGGAAAACTATTTGGGAATGATATGGTAGTATATTTAGGCATCCCAATAAACTCCAGCAGAGAAATCCTACAGTTGATAAACAACTTCAGCAAACTGGCAGGATATAAAATTAACTCAAACAAATCAGTAGCCTTCTTATACTCAAAGAATAAGCAGGCTGAGAAAGAAACTAGGGAAATGACATCCTTCACAATAGTGACAAACAATATAAAGTATCTTGGTGTGACTCTAACCAAACAAGTGCAAGATCTGTATGGGAAGAATTTCAAGTCTCTCAAGAAAGAAATTGAGAAGATCCCGATTTTCAGAAGATGGAAAGAACTCACATGCTCAAGGATTGGCAAGGTTAATGTAATAAAAATGGTCATCCTGCCAAAAGCAATGTGCAGATTCAATGCAATCCTCATCAAAAGTCAAACTCAGTTCTTCATAGAGCTAGAAAGAACAATTTGCAAATTCATCTGAAATAATAATAATAATCAAAAAATCAGAATAGCGAAAACTGTTCTCAACAATAAAAGAACTTCAGGGGGAATCAGTGTCCTGGACCTCAAGCTATCCTACAGAGCAATAGGGATAAAAAACTGCATGGTATTGGTATAATCACAGGCAGGTAGATCTATGGAATAGAATTGAAGACCCAGAAATGAACCCACACACCTGTTGGCACTTGATCTTTGACAAAGGAGACAAAACTATCCAGTGGAAAAAAGATTGCCTTTTCAACAAATGGTGCTGGCTCAACTGGAGGGCAGCAAGCAGAAGAATGTGAATTAATTCATTCTTATCTCCTTGTACTAAGCTCAACTCCAAGTGGATCAAGGATCTCCACATAAAACCAGATACACTGAAACTAATAGAAAAGAAACTGGGGAAGACCCTTGAGGACATGGGCACAGGAGAAAAGTTCCTGAACAGAACACCAATAGCTTATGCTCTAAGATCAAGAATTGACAAATGGGACTTCATAAAATTGCAAAGCTTCTGTAAGGCAAAGGACATTGTCAATCAGACAAAATGGCAACCAACAGATTGAGACAAGATCTTTACCCATCCTACCTCTGGTAGAGGACTGATGTCCAATGTATACAAAGAACTTAAGAAGTTAGACTCCCGAGAAACAAATAACCCAATTAAAAATGGGGAACAGAGTTAAACAAAGAATTCTCAACTGAGGAATACCAAATAGCTGATAAGTGCCTAAAGAAATGTTCAACATCCTTAATCATCAGGGAAATGCAAATCAAAAGAACCTTGAGATTGCACCTCATAGCAGTCAGAATGGTTAAAACCAAAAACTCAGGTGACAGCAGATGCTGGAGAGGATATAGAGAAAGAGGAACACTCCTCCATTGTTGGTGCGACTGCAAGCTGGTAAAACCACTCTGTAAATCAGTTTGGTGGTTCATCAGAAAATTGGACATAATATTACCAGAGGATCCAGCTATGTCACTCCTGGGCATATACACAGAACATGCTCCAACATGTAGTAAGGACACATTCTCCACTATGTTCATAGCAACCTTTTTTATAATAGCCAGAAGCTGAAAAGAACCCACATGTCCCTCAGCAGAGGAATGGATACAGAAAATGTAGTACATTTATACAATGCTACTTAGCTATTAACAACAATGAATTCTTGAAATTCTTAGGAGAATGAATGGAAATAGAAAATATCATCACGAGTGAGGTAATCCAATCACAAAAGACCACACATGGGATTTACTCCCTGATATGTGGATATTAGCCCAGAAATTTGGAGTACCTACGATATTCACAGACCACTTAAGTTTAAGAAAGAAGACCTAAGTGTATACTTTGGTCCTTCTTAGGTAATGTACAAAATATCCTTGGGAGGAAATGAAGAGGCAGTCTATGGAGTAGAGATGGAAGGAAAGACCATCCAGAAATGGCGCTACCTGGGGATCCATCCCATATACTGTTACCAAACCCAGACACCATTGTGGATGCCAACAAGTGCTTGCTGACAGGAGCCTGATAGAGCTGTTTCCAGGGAGGCCCTGCCAGTGCCTTACAAATAAGCTCTAGGCTAACCATTGAATTGAGCAGAGTCCCCAACTGAGTTGCTAGAGAAAGGACACACGGAACTGAAGGGGTGTACAGCCCCATAGGATGAACAATAATATGAATCAACCAATACCCCCAGAGCTCCCAGGGACTTAGCCACCAACCAAAGTACACATGGATGGACCCATGGCTCCAGCCACATGGGTAGCAAAGGATAGCCTGGTAGGACGTCAGTGAAGAGTGTCAGCCCTTGGACCCATGAAGGCTCATTTTTCCAGGGTAGGGAAATGCCAGGTCAGGGAAGTAGGAATGGATGGGTTGGTGAGCAGGGGGAGGGAGGATTCAATAGGAGGTTCAGAGGGGAAACAAGGAAAGGGGATTGCATTTGAAATGTAATTAAAGAAAATATCTAATAAAAATGTAAAATAATAATAACAATGATATAGAATTTACTCAAACAAAATCATTTTGCTTTGGGGCACATATCCACTGATATAAGAAAAATTAATTTATAACTGAATTTTAAACGAGACAAAATTCAAAGTGTTACAAGTAATTCTTAACTCATTCCAAAGTTTAAAATTGTTTAGATGATCAGATAATTACATTTCTTTCCCCTTTCTTACTCCAAACCCTCCTACATGCTCCTCCAACTCTTTTTCAAATTCATTGTTTCTTTTTTCATTACTTGTCATTACATCTATATTCCTAAACATAACCTGTAAATGCTGTACGTTACTAGTATGCATGATTTCAGAGCCAACTATAGTTTGTATAATGTAACAGAAATGTGGAAGAACATAATTTAGGTTTGAATAATCAATATTTAAGACAAAAAGTATCTAGTTGGGGAAAAAAATAGCCTTTTCAACAAATGGTGCTGGTTCAACTGGTGGTTAGCATGCAGAAGAATGCAAATCGATCCTTTCTTATCTCCTTGTATAAAGCTCAAGTCCAAGTGGATCAAGGACCTTCACATAAAACCAGATACAGTGAAACTAAGAGAAGAGAAAGTGGGGAAGAGCCTCAAGCATATGGGCAAAGGGGAAAATTTCCTTAATGGAGAGCAGTATTATTATGGCAAAATATTTTGGAATGTTTTTCCTCAGGGTCATCATAAAGAAGTAGAAGTGGCCAAAGTTGTGCCTTGTTTTGGAAGCTGAACTTAGTAGTACTGGTTTACCGAGGTTCTACTAGTTTGAAGGCATGAAGAGGTAATGGAAAGCAGCTGAGGACTCGCAATTTAACAGGCCAGGAGAGGACAACAGAGGAGGTACAGCCTCAGTAGAACCTGAAGGTCCAATTGCTGCAGAAGATCCTAGCATTTTGGAGATACCAGTTCCATGGACCACCCACTAAGAATAGTAGCAATAGTGAAATGGAGTCAGCCAGAGCCTAGAAGACAAGGTGAATGCTGCAGAAGGAAGAGCCAGACAGAAGCTAGAATAATCAAAAAGGAGGAAACCTCACCTGAGAAAATGCTTCTAAAAGATCAAGATATAAGACATTTTCTTAATAGTTGATGAAAAAGGACCCAGATAAAGCATCCTGGGTTCTATAAGAAAGCAGGGTGCACAAGCTATGAGCAGAAGCCTGTAAGGTAGCAGAATCCTTTAATGTCCTATGCATGAGTTCCTCCTGCCTTCAGCTCCTGTTTCCAGTTTCTAGTCCTGTTTGATTTGCTGTCCTGTCTTCCTTTGGTGATGGACTACAATGTGAAAGTTTAAACCAAAAAAAAAAAAAAAAATCCATTCCTCCACAACTTGCTTTTGGTCATACTGTTTCATTGCAGCAATAATAACCCTAGCTAGGACAGACACTACTAGCCTATGATCTCAAGTAATTGTAACTCAAGACACATAATGAGATATATCTCACATGTCTTTAGATTAGTTTCCCTAACTTTAATGATCTTAAATTATTTTCTTCAGTTCTACAAATGATCTGAACCACTACTATGTGCTTCTCAATCCACTTATTTGTGTAACACACAAAAATATGTACACTATTGGCCAGAAGTTACTTCCTCTAGAATCGTGAAGATTGTCTAAGTTTATAAACTCCAGGACAGACATTGTGTTTTATTAAATACAAAGGTTGAAATCACTTCTATGCACAAGCTGTGATTCTAGTACCATGAAGGGCAGTGGGATGGGATCATTAAGGAAGAGTCCAGAGCTATCTGTGGAGTTGGGACATTTGTGATGATAGATCTTTCTTTTTCTGTGACTTCTATAAGATACTTCCCAAACTGAATCACATGCACAAGATTCATAGATTCCTTAATTTCTTTTTTTTTCTTTCAAATGTCATGTGCTTTAATTCTTTGAAGAAAGCTTCATGGTCTCAGTGATCTGCTGGCTCAGTTTTGGTACGAAAGTCATCTACAAGCTGTGGAGATTTTGGTCTGTGGAGATTTAGATCATACACTGTAGCTGGCCCAGAATGTGTGAAACAGGATCACTGTGGATCTGGGGAGCTGTGGCTAGCAGGCAGATTTCCTGTGTGGATTTCCTATTGTAGACTCCTGACTGCACCTTCAGCAGAGAATGCTGGGCTTTCTGGCATCTCAAGTGTTAAGGAGTCAATTTACTTCACACTTTTACAAAAGAAAAAAAAATGCAGATATCTAGAGGATCCAGTTTGAGAAAAATTTAAATCCAAAAAATGCTATTTTCTAAATAGACATGTTTTGGTACCTTAGCATCTTTTTGATCAGCCTTGTAAATGCTCAAATAATACCATAAGTTTGCTCAAAATCCCTTCTACTATAGATGTTTATATCTCTCAATAACTTTTTTCAGTATTTAGCTTCTTGTGTATTTTCTCCCAAATCAGAAACCTATTAAAAATAAAATGGTTTAAAAGTTTTCAAATTTTCTGTCTTTCCATTTATGAGATAGATGAGCATAATAGATGAACATGAACACTGTATTCCACGTGTACATCAGCAACTTCCGGAAGTGACATTCATTCTCCTTCAGCTGTGGGCAAAAAAATAATCATGTACTTCCCCAACTCTTAGGTGCTCTGATCAAATTAATTCTCAGTATGTTGATTAGGTTGGTTTAGAGTTCCCCTAGCTAGCAAGGGTTCAAGTAGAATTGTTTGAACCCATGTGAGTAATTGTGTTAACTTGAGTGACAGCAGCTTTAGGTCATTCTGGGTTAATTTTGAGCCTCTAGCCTCAGGTGAAGGATAGTTACATGGGTCTTTGGACTTTAGTATCTTTTATTCATTCTTGTCTGTTAGAAAAAGAAATAATTTTGTGGATAAATTATTCTGAATTCATAGAAATGGGAGGCAATACACATTTAGAGATTTAACATTTCTGTGTATCAAATAGGGATTGTGAAAATGAACCTACTGCTCATATCCATATTTAAGAACCTGAATAATTTTCCCTAAGGAGGAAAACATTGTTATTTAGCCTTTCTTTAATTATTTGTAAAGTTAGTCATCTTTTTTAGAATTTCATTTAATAAAATTTGTTTTAGGTTTTGTCTCAAGAGCATTCTGCTCTAGAAGTGAATTTTGTATTATTTTCTTGCTATCAGTAATGCCAACATAACTGAGAGTCTCCAATTCTTTTGGTATCTACCAAGTTTCTCCTAATTAGCATTAATATTTCTAAATAACCAGGAGCCTCGGTTATTTCTGTGGAACTGGAACACTTTTAGGATGGTAAGGCTGCATGAGATGTAGCTCCAATGCCATACCTGTGCTGATTTTTTGTATTCTGGAGAGTATATTTGTAGTCACTTTTTATTGAAAGAATAGAAAATACAGCCTAACTTTAGCCTTCTAAGGAGCCCCAAACACTTTGTGCTCTTTGTTAGAAACTAGGTAAAAAGCCATATTCTAGAGCCCCGCCCTTTGTTTAGAGCTAGCAAAAAGGCCTTGAATAGGTGATCCTGGCCCGATAAGGTAACTGGAAATGAGCTAAGCTTATCTTGCTTCTGTAAACTGCTTAAGACATTACTCCTATCCAGGAGTTCACACAGCTATAGATATCCAAGGAAATCGGAAACTAATTGGTCCACTGAGTGTGGGCTCCAATAATTTAAACTGATTGGCCTAAAAACTATGGAGTGGTACCAACTAATTGGCTCGCATTTCACGGGCTCTCCATGCTAAGAAATGATTGGTTTGTGATTTGCGGGCTTTGTCAAAAACTTATAAAAGCTGTCACAATTTGGCACTCATGGTCCACAGTCCTCTAACCCTGTGCGGTGTATGGCTGTGGAACCCAGAATTCTGGAATAAAGAAATCCTCATGTTATTGCATCAAGATTGTTTCTCGTGAGTGATTTGGGTGTCCTTCTAGGGCGTGAGGTCCTGGGGCACCCTCGTTTTATGGGGGTCTTACATTATCAGTATTCACACTATGTGTGAGGGCATGCTTTGACCATTTCCTCTATGTTTCCCAGATCTAACCCATATTTGTATCTTCCATTTTGATTAAAATTTGAGATTTGAACTAATGACAGTTATCTGGTTTTTAAAAGTAAGTGAATTCTTGACTGTCCCGCCTGATGGGCTCCAAGAAATTGACAGCCAATTTCGTTTTTCAAAGATCTAATTCTCTTTAGCTGGCTACTAAACTTAGATATTATCAACATTGGACCCAAAAAAGGAAACATTTCAGTCACCTTCCTCAGACGTTCCTCTGCCCTATTCCTACTCTAGTTTATATGTAGCTACCCTAGTTTATACGTGTAAGCCAGGGCACCGCGAAATCACTGAACTAGACCACTCCTTGCATAGAAACAAGATTTAATGAAGATTAAACTGCCAATATTCCCGAGTGGCAAAGAGAAGGAGAAAAACAGCAGAAAACAAGCAGATTTTATGCCAGTTAACAGGGTGTGTAGTTTTGAGCTGATTTAGGCACTAAGGGTTGCTCAGGAACTAGACACCTTTGCCTGAGGTAGTTGACCTATGGGAAAGATTATCAGAAGTTCTCTGTTGGCTTAAGTGAGGCTACTGATAAATAGGAACCTGCATTAAGGCATTAGTTTACCTAAGAACAATCCTGAGTGGCTGGCCAAAGTCCTTCTGTTTATGACATTGTTATCAGTACTGCCAATTTAAGGCTATCTTTGAATCTAACATTCCCGCCTTTTGTTGATGATAAGGGGCATTAAAAAAAAATAGTACTATGGCTACTTTCTGCTGACCTCAGAGGAAGGGTTATAGAATTTTGGCTCAAAGTAGGTGTTCAACCTGGCAGGCAATACTAGGAGACCTGAGGATATTCCATCAAAATCATCTGTTCTACTGACTGGTGGGTTAATTCACTAATTCTCTCCTGAAGAAACCTGAAGAGACAAGGAGATATCATTGTAAGAAGGATATAGACCAATGGGCAGAAGAGATGGAGCTAGGGGCCCTGGGAGAACAAAAAAGAGACCTGTATTGGAGTCTGCCCCTGTAGGTTTTTGAGCCAGTACACATGAGTCTTTAAGCCTCTCTTATAATTGACCAGACTGATCTGCACAGTGGCAATATTCATAACTGAGGAAAAGGCAAGATATTCATGATTCAGAAAGAAGCACGTTTTCCTTTTTCATTGTTAGTCCAGGGCTTGCTGGTTTTGCAAGATCACTGATGCTAGATAGATGGGCTTGTTTTAGAGAAGTTTCAAGGCCACAATGGATTCTTAGATGGTGTCTGTAAGCTCAGTGGGAAATCTGATGGAAGTGTATATACTATGTAAGTACAATAAGTTTAAGGAGAATAGCAGGGATCTTTCTCTTGGATGTATACTTGATATTTCCATCTAAAGTCTCTTGACTATTACAGATGTGTCCATGTCCCAACTCACTAAAGCATTTTTTTTTAACTTGACAAGAGATAAACATTTTAGATATATCCACTATTATCAACACTGAAATTATCACTGTAGAGAAATCAGTTAATATGTCTGTAAATGGCTGGTTAATATTCATGTCTTTAAGCCACAACAAAAATAAAGCTTGAAATGTTATTAATATGATCTAAGAATGAACATTCATCTGTAATGATCAGAAAGACCCTGAAAGGAATGAGAACAAAGGTAAAGTGGAGCTTGAGGCCTAGAAGATGACTATGAGATAAAGAGTAAATATTCTTTTAGATAAAAGTACTGGCTAAATATAGATCAAACAGATATTTCAGCATTGTGAGAAGCATTTTAAGTCTGTATTTAGAAATGAAAACAGCCTTTTGAGCCTGTAACAATGATAAGTTTTTAAGATGCTAGTGCTGATAAATATTATCAATGAATTATTTATCAGAACTGAAGCCTATAGAGTTAGTTTTAGGAAAAGGGGAGACCTGATTTTTACACTTGAAACCAATTTAGTCTGGTTAATAAGTGAGCCTCAGTTTTAAAAACTTTTTATTTAAGAACTCAAGCAATTTAACCTTTCCCTTAGGGCTCTCAAATTTGTTTGATAAGAAGGCAACATTGTACATATTTGAACCCAAGTTATTGCAAGTCCAAAATGTTTTTCAAAATGAAAGCAAGTTTTCTAGCTATGAATAGATTGACCAGGCAGCTGCAGCCTCTGGAAAGGAGCAGGCCATGGCCAGCTTTTTGCTGTAGCAGCAGAAGGCAGGGCTGCTAAATTTTCTGATGAAGGTAAGTCCTGCCATTGGAACTCAGAAAAGGTAGATGTAAGCTTAGAGGAGTCAAAGATAAAATAAGGGAAATGAGGGTAGGGATGTTGGCTAACATCTTAGCAGTACTGTCAGTGAAACCCTTGCCCAAAATTATATCATTTTAGGGAGCTGGCAGGAAAGGGGCAGACTCAGAGGCAACTGTGGTATAATCCTATTTGCAGGAGACAGTGGAGCTGAGAATGGAGTTTCCATCTAAGAACCAGTAAAATCAGGATGTGACAGAAGGAAATAGAAAATTGTGGCATTTTATAGATAAGATTTTTTTTTAAGTGAGTGCAGTAGTAGTGAGTGGAAGTAGGTACAGGTAGTGTCTTTGAGAAGAAGTTTATCAAGGTTTAGAGGAAAGCAGGAATCAAGTGAAATTTTTGGATTTTCTAGGAGGATAATATGAAAAAGTTGAACCTTATAGGAGATAAATTTGAGACACTTTTTTTGTGATAGAAGATCCACCAACCAGTATGGTGGCATCACACACACACACACACACACACACACACACAGAAAGAGAGAGAGAGAGAGAGAGAGAGAGAGAGAGAGAGAGAGAGAGAGAGAGAGAGAGAGTGTAAATATAGGTGAGCTTAGAGGCTTCCTGTACCAATAAGGAGGCTGCTCTTAGCATTTGTTGCCAAGGTTGCCATCCCTAACTTTTGTATCTAGTAGTTTAGAAAGAGGAGAAAAATGAACAAAGGTGGTTCCTCTTATTTGTCCCCAAATTCCTGGACCCATTCCCCAATTTTCAGTAGTATATGGAATAAAGATTTGGTCCGGGTCTGGGAAAGACAAAGCAAGAGCCTGTTGGAGCACTTCTCTGAGATGAGAGCAGGTAGTTGTGATAGACTTAATAGAATTTAGTGGCTCAATTAGAAAACCATTAGCTATGCCATAAAGAGAGCATGCAAGAAAAGATAAATTGGGAATCTAGGTTCTGACGTATCAGACCATGAAAAAAGAGAATTTTTTGTTGTTGTTGTTTCAAGCTTTGAGGGACCACAGTACTGTCTGCCATTAAGAATGAGTTTGTAGCTATTGAGAGCTAAGAGAAAGCCTCAATAATTGACTTTAAGGACAGAAAGTTGAGATTTGGAAGGGGAAACTGTCTCCTTAGATTCCTAGAAAGTTAAGAAGTTGAGTGGTATGATGTTGTAACAGAGAAAGGAGGTGCATAGAAGAAGGCCATCTACATACTGGAATAAAGAGTTTGGAGACGTATCTAAAGAACAGTCAGTGTCCATAGCCTGGCTAGAGAAATTAATTCTATTGTTGAGGTAATTGGCTTGAAGTTATATAGCTAATTAATGATAGATTCCTTACTGGGACATAGTTTGAGGTTGAAAAAACTCACCATACCACCATAACCCTGGAAGTCTCAGGTGTTTTTCAACTAGTCATTCAATTAAACTGTTTTCACTGCACAGTAAGTGGTGCTTTATAATTTCTACAGTAGGGCAATTGTTCATACTTTCAAATTAAACAATATGAGAGTAATGCTTGAATGGTAAAGTTCTCTTTTGGAAACTGAAGTTTGCAGATGTGAGTACAGCTGTTTGGCATTTACTATGTGCTTATGTATTATTAATGAGCATTTAAGATTACTGTGTCATTGTTATCACTGTCTATACTTACCCACAAACTTGCATTTTTAATTTGATGTAATAATAGCTTTAATGTAATTTCTGGTTTTCCATTTTGTTATACTTTACCTGAAATAATGACCAATTCCTTTGTCATGTTGATGTACTGTATTTGTGAATATAATTTTATGACTCCTTTTTGTTTAATGGATACCTTTCTTTCATTATAGAAACTTATGAGAAGTGCTTTCTGCTCTATAATCTGTCATTTGTTGTAGATTAAAGCTTATTTTTCTGTGAATAAAATTTATTCAATAAAGCACTATTAACTAAAATGTTAAAAAAAAAAAAAGAAATGTGATCTATCTTAGAATTCTTACAGGAGTGTACAAGAGAACAGACCACCTAAGCTGAAATACTATTACAGTGTCATGGTCCACATGGATGAAGGAAAGGAAGTCATTTGACTTTGGGCATAAAGAAATGATGAGAAAAGAACATTCTTAAGATCTAGAACAGAAAAGTAAGAAGTAGAAAAATGAATATGAGAAAAGACAGTATAAGGATTAGGTACAAATTCAGACAGTCCACAATAAGCCAACTATCCAACACTCTATACTCAGCACCTTGGTGTTTAAACATACTCCTATCTAAGGGCACAGACAGAATAATAGTAAGTGCTAGAATAAAACTATGAGACCTTGTCTGAAAAAACAAAACAAAACAAACAAACACACAAAATGATTAATTTTACACCTTCCTCATTGCCTGACCCTGCTACTAAGGAAAACTACTATGACTAAATTATGCTTTTTTATTCTTTTCAATCAACCCCTGGAATTTTTTTCTGCAATCCTTTCAGCCTTTAAAGAGTCCTTTTCTACCAGCTGACACCAATAATTCATCCTTATCTTCTCCCAAACTCCTTTATTCCCCCCAGAGTATGGGACAATTCTCCTTCAGTGGCTTCCCATCAAACAGTCCCCATTCAGGGACTTTTCCTTTTACCTGTGTCACTCTCTACATTATATCCCTTTAAAATATAGACATAGATTAACCCCTATCATTCAATTCCATCTTAATAAGGGCATTCTCAAGCCCACTCATGCATGTCTTTCCTAAGACCTGGTAGCTTTCATTGCCTGATTCGGGACCTCAGGATTATTAAGATGCCTGTCCTTTCCACACACAAAAAACCCCAAGTTCTTCCCACTAGTTAAGTCTTTAAAATTTCTTCACTTGCCATACTCAGGTTGCCATCAACTTTAAAGGAAGTTTGTACTTTCTTTTGCTATTTTTGAAGGATGTAATAAAATCTTAGACTGAATCAGAGCCATAGAATGTGGTCCAAATATGATGCCATTTTGGCTTAATAATTTCAAAACAACCATGTCATCTTTGGTCATTGGCTTTTTTATTTACAGGTGATGTTTATAAGATTCTCTCTATAAGGAGTAAGTGATCAGTTAGCACCAGAGGGAACACAAGAGAGGACTTGTATCCCTGGTGTGATGGCTCAGGTTGTTACCGTCTACCATAGAGATCTGATAATTATGAGTTTTACCAAAATAATCTACAGGTATAAACCTAGCAGTTCTCAAGACTATTAAGAATGATAGACTCACTATCTGGACTTCTTCATAGTTGCTGGGGCCAAGGATCTAGGGTAGTATCACTTAGTACCTAGGGCAGTGTAGAGAGCCTTATTGGGATGCTGTGCCAGCTGGAAGGAGCCTGACATTGGCCAAGGAGAAGGAAATGGGCTGCTAGGCAGGAATCTGGCATTAGGGCATAATAGGGAAGTAAGTTAAGGCAGGAATTTTAATCTTAGGGTGGAAAGAAAGAAGCAGGCTTCAGGCAAGATTTTGGGCTTTGACAAGGAAGTAGGCTCAGGTACTTTGGTTACTCTGACAAGCCCTTAGAAACAATTGTCACAGGACTTTGTTTATTGCCTTGACAATTTTGTGTTTACTGTCTTTCTTGTTTTTCATTGTACTACTATCGATCTTAATACTTGCATGCAATTAAATTGGCATAAAAGTGGATTGGAAATTATTAAACCCAGTCTTCAGTCTCAGAATTGACTGGGGTCATGCTGCAATGTTGTCTAATCGTTTTTGTCTTTTTTCTTTTTAATCCTCGCTCCTGCATTGGAGAACCTGGTGACTGAGTGGGCTTGGTCAGGGCAATATCTGTTTTCATTCACCAGGCCCAAAAGATCTAAGAGATATTCCAATCAAGCAACTGACTATGTGACAGAGTGGGACAGTCCATGTGTCCACAGGATGATGAGTGAGGCGTTCCTTTGCCCCAGTGTCCCTTGTACCACACTTGACGCAAAATCCAGATGGAGTCTGATTGTGCCTTGTTTTACTTTGGAGGTGGCCTCAAGGATGCTGCCAAAAGCTGGTGTTACTTTTATGGGAAACCTTTTTTGTTCTTTCCTATTCTTTCCTCCATCAGACACCTTAAATAGCACATCAAAGAATTTGATCAATTATATGGTGACTGACCATTTTAAGCAAACTATGGAGTTCACATGTCCAGCTGCCTTGAAAGACATTGACCATAGGTTTTTCAGGTTAGAGTTAATGGCTCCTGGGTTGCAATATGCCTTCCAGGTCATGAGAAACTGATGAACTTCCTCAGACAGTGAAACATTAAGGCCACTTTATGTTTCACTTTATATTCCCTTAGTAGTTAAGGAAGCACAGAAGCTTGATAAAACAATTGGTCTTAGAAGTTAATCTTGTGTAACCTGTATAGTTTGCAAATTTCATTGTGTCCTGGCAACTACAACTCTATTAATCCTGGCAATTGCTATTTTATTCTGTTTCTGATGAAGGTACAAAAAAATGTGTGATTGCTCCCCATAAAATTGTCACACCCTCGTCTTGATGCAGCCCCTCCAATCCAAGCCTGGTTTCATTCATTGAGGTTATATCAGGTGATTTTGGCCTGGTAAGTGAACAAGGCTGCTCACAACCAGGAACTGATTATATGTCTTAGTTGTCTTCAACAATTTACATGTTAGTAGGTTTTAAAAGATTAAAAGTTAAACCTAAACATTTGTAATTTTGACTTGATGATCCTTTACTGTCAAAATCAACTTTAAACATAAATACAGTTCATAGACTGGGGAAATTTGTTTTCGTTTTATATATATATAAACGAAATATATATATTTGTTTTGTTATATATATATATATATATATATAAATATATATATATATATATATAAAATACTGTCATTTTTGTTTTATAGTTGACTATTTTCTTTCAAATACAGAAAGTTCAATGAAAGCTAAGCCATACATCTTTAAGTCAGTTTCTTCTACACTTAGTAAAGTATTATAACCTTAAGAATGTATAAACCTTGATCATCAAATATATTTTGTTCTTTAAGACTCTGAGGAGTCTTAACTTACTGGAGAGACCCCTGGGTGAAACAAGTAGAGATGGAAATCGATGCAAAAAGCAAAAGGATTTTTATTAATATTCAGCATGCTGAGGTACCCCTGCACATGGAGGGAGAATGACCTCCCCAACCCCCACCTCTGTGTGCCAGAGCTATGCAGGCCTTTATACAGTCCTCAGGGTAGCCACCATTAGGCACAATGTGATTGGCAGAACAGTGTGACCTTTAAACTAATTGGTTGTTAGGGGAAGTAGGTGGCCAATGGACTCTGGACTTTCCTTAGTCACGGGGACCACCCTGTGGTCTGAGGAATATAATTTAGCCTCTTCCTTCTGGGAGGGAAAGCACTTGCCCTTTTGGGTGGAGCCAGTATTCTCTGACCTTTTCAAAGTTTCTGAGTTAACTCTTTCAGTACCTTATCTAAAATATCTTAGAAGCCTGCTATTGTCTTCTTAGTCTAGGAAAAATGAAGTAAAATAAAATCATCTTGGAGACCTGGAATTGACTCCTTATTCTAATAAAAAATATTCTCCTATGTTTTTAAGCAAAAGTTGAATCCAAGTTACATATATATATGCTGTAACAAACTGACATTATCCATACATAGATTTTTAAGTATCAAAAGTTTTTATTACAGTTTTAAGCTGATTTTTTTCTGGTAGATACTTTACAGATTTTATCAAACTACAGCCAAGTAGTCTGAAATCCTGAGAAAAATTAATTTTTTCTTTTAACAAAAACTTTAAAAATATCTATGATCTTGAGAGAGAAATACTTTGGTATCACAGTACAATGATCTTAATGAAATTGAGGTAAAGGAAGTTTACAGTTCAGCAAAACTTTCAAAAATAGTAAACAAAAACCATGAAAAGGGGCCTAGGGAGTGTTTATAATGTTAAGCACCTTATTTACACTTTGCTATTTGCAAGCTCTATTGGAAGTAGTTTACCCCTTAGCTATTCTCAAGCCCAAATGCCTTTTTTCTGGGCTATTTTCTTCTGTTTTCTTTTTCTCTGTCACAGAGTCAGGTAGTCAGCCTCACTGAGGACAGAGACAATCTAGGAAACCAAACCTTGTGATCTAAAGTGGGCCAAATCCCAACTCCATAGCCAGCTTTTTAGTAGTAAAACTGCATGGGAAAATATTTTGGTAGTATCCATTCCTCAAAGATATTGAAATCTCTGTAAGGATAAACCCAGTAATCAGAAGGAGGGAGGGATGAGAGCACAGAATAAAGAAAGCTTAAAGATAAGAGGATTTTTCAATCATTCCTTTGTGTAATGACAGAAATTGTTATAATCTGAACAAATTTGGATACTAAGTTTGTCATGATTTTGACCACTGATACTGATTATGTAGTTTGTACTGAGGCTAAGCTCTTTGTAGGAGGATTGCATACCTTAATGAAGTCTGAGTCTGAGAAGGAAAGAGATTAGATTAGAGAAGAAGAGGAGTGTTCTCAAGTCTAATTCTAAATAGGAAGAACCCATGGTTAGAAACAGTAAACTCCATGAGCAAGTTAGTGACAGAGCAGGTGGCAAGGGAGATACAAAGAATTTTCAGGAGCAGACCAAGGAGGAGATAAGAGAGAAAAGAGTAGTAAATAGGAATCTTACCAGATAATGGATTCCAATAGGGTAGAAATGGAAAGGAAGAAATACAGGTATGTGCTGAGATGACAGAGCCTCAATTTGAGGTTGTCCCTAAGCAGACCAAGACTTGTCAGAAAGACACTCTGAATCACAATGGAAAGGCATCCCTTTCTACATGTTTCCATGTGCCTGTAGTGTAAGGAAGCTGCCTAACACACCAGCATGACCTTTGCTGTGTAAGCTACAGGAGCTGAAAGACAAAGAGAAACAACATCCAGTGAGCCAAAGAGAAAGATTGCTCTGAGGTGACACTTGCAATGTAGGTTGAGAGAGAAAAGTGGACAGAAACAGCTGAAAAGGGAGACTATAAATTTTCAAATTGAA
The DNA here is from genome assembly GCF_947179515.1 of Apodemus sylvaticus. Lineage (NCBI taxonomy): Eukaryota > Metazoa > Chordata > Mammalia > Rodentia > Muridae > Apodemus > Apodemus sylvaticus. Next base: position 13,474,476 of record NC_067474.1, on the reverse strand, counting down.
TGTAGCAGGACATTGTCACCATCACTGCCATTTTGAAAGATGATGAAAAGGTAAGAGAATGTCCAGCTGATGCCCACAGAGAGGACCTGTGTATTTCCTTGGGCCCTGAGCAGGCCTGAACTCTCTTAACTTCTTGTTCACTCACTCCAGTGTCTGTTTTTATTTCTCAGTGAACTTTTGTTCTAGACCATGAGAAAGAAGCCATTACTCAAGTAATCCTGGGGTAAGAATAGGATAACTCTCTCTCTCTCTCTCTCTCTCTCTCTCTCTTTCATGATTTGCAAATTCAGAGCATAAGAACACCCCCAAATATCCCTGCATTTTTCTGGCAAAGGGAGCCAGGCAGCATCACCTCTCTCTGTGCACAGCCTGCCAAGAGAGAGTGATCTCACAGCAGTGCTTTCACTTCTGGATGCCAAGATTGATCTCAATTTTCTAATAACTGTTTGGAGGGGACTGGGTAGGAGCACACAGGGCATATAGTAGAGCAGCTGGGTCAGGATCCTTCTGATCTCCATTTACACCAGGGAGCCAAGCTGCTCCACAGCCATCTGTACACAGATCCTGCCAGAAGACAGTTCTTCTCCCAGAAGTGCTGACACAGGGATACCCCCAGAAGGGACAAGGTTCAGCCAAAGACAGAAAGACCAAATAATACCAGAAATAACCAGACAGTGAAAGGCAAGTGCAACAACCCTACCAATAGAAACCAAGACTATCTGGCAACATCAGAACACCACCACAGCAAGTCCTAGATACCCCAACAGACTGGAAAACCAAGAGTTGGATTTAAAATTGCATCTCATGATGCTGATAAAGGACTTTAAGAAGAACATAAATAACTCCCTTAAGGAATTATAGGAAAACACATGGAAACAGGTAGAAACCTTTAAAAATTCCAGGGAAACACAACCAAACAAGTGAAGGAACTGAATAAAACCATCCAGAATCTAAAAATTGAAGTTGAAACAATAAAAGAAAAATCACAAAGGGAGACAATTCTGGAGATAGAAAACCTAGGAAAGAAATCAGAAATCATAGATGCAAGCATCACCAACAGAACACAGGAGATAGAAGAGAGAGTCTCAGGTACACAAGATACCATAGAAAACATTGACACAACAATGAAAAGAAAATGAAAATGCAAAAACCTCCTAAAGCAAAACATCCAGGAAATACAGGGTACAATGAGAAGACCAAAACTAAGGATAATAGATATAGAAGAGTGTAAAGACTACCTACTTAAAAGGCCAGAAAATACCTTCAACAAAATTATAGAATGAAACTTCCCTAAAGGAAGAGATACCTGAGAGCAGTGGTTTGTCTGTGAGCCAGCCAGGCATGGGTCCTGTGCCCTGCAGGATCCCTGCCAAAATCTTTGCTCCCTGACAGAGCAGAGAGGCAGCACCAGGTTCGGTCCACAGAGACAACCCAAGTATAACATTGTTTGGGGCAGGACACACCAGGGCCTCAACAGCACCCAAGAGGAGGGCAGCAAAACAGCAATCTGTGCCAGGGGAAACTCAGTCATCCAGCTGTGCAGGAAAAAACCTTAACAGGAGGTTCAAGCACCAGCCAGTGACAACAATACAAACTAACACCAGAGATAACCAGATGGCAAAAGGCAAATGTAGGAAACTTACCAATAGAAATCAAGGCAATGTGGCACCATCTGAACCCAACTCTCCAACATCAGCAAGTCTGGGATACCCCAACACACCGGAAAATCAAGATTTTGATGTAACATCACTGGTCATGATGCTCTTAGAGGAACACATGAAGGGCATAAATAAATCTCTTAAAGAAATTCAGGAGAAAAACAGATAAAAGTTAGAAGCCCTTACAAGGGAAACACAAAAATCACTGAAAGAAATGCAGGAGAATATGCGTCAAAAGATAGAAGCCAATAAGGAGGAAATGGAAAAATCACTTAAAAAAATACAGGAGAACTTGGATCAACAGGCAGAAGTCATGAAGGAGGAAACACAAAAATCTCTTAAAGAATTACAGGAAAACACAAACAAGCAATTGAAGGAACTGAGCAAAACCATCCAGTATCTAAAAACAGAAGTAGAAGCAACTAGGAAATCACAAAGAGAGACAACTTTGGAGATAGAAAACCTTGAGAAGAAATCAAAGGCCATAGACACAAATATCAACAACAGAATACAAGAGATAGAAGAAAGAATCTCAGATGCCGAAGATACCATAGAAACCATGGACTGAACAGTCAAAGAAAATGGAAAATGCAAAAAGTTTGTAACTCAAAACATCCAGGAAATCCAAGACACAATGAAAAGTCCAAACCTAAGGATTATAAGTATAGATGAGAGTGAAGATTTGCATCTTAAAGGGCCAGCAAGTATCTTCAACAAAATTATGGAAGAAAAATTTCCTAACATAAAGAGAGAGATGCCCATGAATATACAAGAAGCCTATAGATCTCCAAACAAACTGGACCATAACAGAAATACCTCCTGTCACATAATAATCAAAACCCCAAATGTACTAAACAAAGAAAGAATATTAAAGGCAGTAAGAGAAAAAGGCCAAGTAAAATATAATGGAAGACCTATCAGAATTAACCAGACTTCTTGCCAGAGACCATGAAAGCAAGAAGATCCTTGGCAGATCTCATGCAGACTCTAAGAGAACACAAATGCCAGCCAAAACTACTATACTCAGCTAAACTCTCAATCACCATGGGGAAACCAAGATATTCCATGACAAAACCAAATTTACACAATATCTTTCCACAAACCAAGCCCTACAAAGGATAATAGGGGGAAAACACCAATACAAGGAGGGAAACTTCACCCTAGAAATAGCAAGATAGTAACCTATCATCAAACCCAAAAGAAGATAACCAATCAAATATAAAAAATAACATTGAAAATGACAGGAAGTGATAATCACTATTCCTTAATGTCTCTTAATATCAATGGACTCAGATCCCCAATTAAAAAACATAAACTAACACACTAGATAAGGAAACAGGACCCTACATTTTGCTGCATACAGGAAACACATCTCAGTGTCAAAGACAAATACTACCTTAGAGTAAAAGGCTGGAAGACAAGATAATGGTCTCAGGAAACAAGCCTGAGTAGCCACGCTAATGTCAGATAAATTTGACTTTTAACCTAAATCATCAAAAGAGACATGGAGGTACACTTCTTGCTGGTCAAAGGAAAAATACACCAAGAAGAACTCTCAATCCTGAACATCTATGCTCCAAATTCAAGGGCACCCTCATTCATAAAAGAAACTTTATTAAACCACAAAACACACATTGTACCTAACACAATAATTGTGGGTGACTTCAACACTCCATTCTCCTCAATGGACCGATCAGGAAAACAGAATCTAAACAGGGACACAGTGAAACTAATTGAAGCTTTGGATCTTTTAGATTATATATATATTTAATATATATATAACATTTATCCTAAAGCAAAAGAATATACCGTTTTCTCAGCTCCCCATGGTACCTTCTCCAAAATCAATCATATAATTGGTCACAATACAGACCTCAACAAATATAAGAAGATTGAAATAATCCCATGCTTCCTATCAGATCACTATGGAATGAGAGTGGTCTTCAATAGCAACAAAAACAGCAGAAAGCCCACATATACATGAAAGCTGAATGATACTCTACTTAATGACACCTTGGCCAAAGAAGAAATAAAGAAAGAAATCAGAGACTTTTTTTCCGAATTTAATGAAAATGAAGGCACAGCATACCCAAATCTTTGGGACACAATGAAAGCAATGCTAAGAGGAAAACTAATAGCACTGAATGCCTCCTAAAAGAAACGGGAGAGAGCACACACTAGCAGCTTAATGGCTCATGAAAACAGCTCTGGAACAAAAAGAAGCTACTTCACCCAGGAGGAGAAGACAGGAAATCTTCAAACTCAGGGCTGAAATCAATCAAGTGGAAACAAAGAGAACCATAGAAAGAATCAATGAATCCAGGAGCAGGTTCTTTGAGAAAATCAACAAGATAGATAAACCTTTAGCCAGACTAAAGATAGGGCACAGAGAAAGTATCCAAATTAACAAAATTAGAAATGAAAAGGGAGATATTACAACAGAAACTGAGGAAATTAAAAAAAAAATCATCAGATCCTACTACAAAAGCCTATACTCAACACAACTGGAGAATCTGGAGGAAATGGACAATTTCCTAGACAGATACCAAATACTAAAATTAAATCAGGACCAAATAGATCATCTAAACAGTCCCATAACCCCTAAAGAAATAGAAGGGGTCATAGAAAGCCTTCCAACCAAAAAAAGCACAGGACCAGATGGCTTTAGTGCAGAATTCTATCAGACCTTCATAGAAGACCTAACACCAATACTCTTCAAACTATTCCACAAAATAGAAGCAGAAGGAACACTGCCCAACTCCATCTATGAAGCCACAATTATGCTGATACCAAAACAACACAAAGATCCAACAAAGAAAGAGAACTTCAGACCAAGTTCCCTTTTGAATATCGATGCAAAAATACTCAATAAAATTCTTGCCAACCAAATCCAAGAACATATAAAAACTACCATCCACCATGATCAATAAGCTTTATCCCAGGGATGCAGGGTTGGTTCAATATATGGAAATCCATCAATGCAATCCATTACATAAACTCAAAGAAAAAAACCACATGGTCATTTCATTGGATGCTGAAAAACATTTGACAAAATTCAGCATGCTTTTATGCTTAAAGTCTTGGAAAGAACAGGAATTCAAGGCCCATACCTAAACATTGTAAAAGTAATATACAGAAAACCAGTAGCCAGCATCAAACTAATTAGAGAGAAACTTGAAATAATCCCACTAAAACCACGGACTATACAGGGCTGCCCCTTTTCTCCGTATCTTTTCAATATTGTACATGAGGTACTAGCTAGGGCAATAATACAACATTAGGAAGTTAAAGGGATACAAATTGGAAAGGAAGAAGTCAAATATCATTATTTGCAGATGATATGATAGTCTACCTAAGTGACCCAAAAAACTCCACTAGAGAACTCCTACAGCTGATAAACAGCTTCAGCCAAGTGGCAGGTTATAAAATCAACTCAAGCAAATCAGTAGCCTTCCGATACTCAAAGGGTAAGCAGGCTGACAAAGAAATAAGGGAAATGACCCTCTTCACAATAGCCACAAAAAGTATAAAGTACCTTGGGGTGACTCTTGTCAAACATGTGAAAGATTTGTATGACAAGAACTTCAAGACTCTGAAGAAGGAAATGGAAGAAGACCTCAAAAAAGGTAAAAACCTCCCATGCTCATGGATTGGCAGGATTAATATAGTTAAAATGGCCATTTTGCCAAAAGCAATATACAGATTCAATGCAATACCCATCAAAATCCCAACTCAATTCTTCCTAGAGTTAGAAAGAACAATTCTCAAATTCATCTGGAATAACAAAAAACCCAGGATAGCTAAAAGTATTCTCAACAATAACAGGGTGAAAGTTCCTGGACAGAACACCAATAGCTTATGTTGTAAGATCAAGAATTGACAAATGGAACCTCATAAAATTACAAAGTTTCTGTAAGGCAAAGGACACCATCAAAAGGACAAATCGGCAACCACCAAATTGGGAAAAGATCTTCACCAACCCTACATCAGATAGAGGGCTAATATCCAATATATATAAAGAACTCAAGAAGTTACACTCCAGAAAACCAAACAACCCTATTTAAAAATGGGGTACAGAGTTAAACAAAGAATTCTCACCTGAAGAACTTCGGATGGCAGAGAAGCATCTTAAAAAATGCTCAACTTCATTAGTCATTAGGGAAATGCAAATCAAAACAACCCTGAGATTTCACCTTACACCAGTCAGAATGGCTAAGATTAAAAATTCAGGAGACAGCAGGTGTTGGTGAGGATGTGGAGAAAGAGGAACACTCCTCCACTGCTAGTGGGGTTGCAAATTGGTACAACCACTCTGGAAAGCTGTCTGGCAGTTCCTCAGAAAACTAGGCAAGTCACTTCCAGAGGATCCTGCTATACTACTCCTGGGCATATACCCAGAGGATTCCCCAGCATGTAATAAGGATATGTGCTCTACTATGTTCATAGCAGCCCTATTTATAATAGCCAGAAGCTGGAAAGAACCCCAGTATCCCTCAAGGAAGAATGGATGCAAAAAAATGTGATATATATACACAATGGATACTATTCACCCATTAGAAGCAATGAATTCATGAAATTCTTAGACAAATGGAAGGAGCTGGAGAACATCATACTAAGTGAGGTAACCCAGTCTCAAAAGATCAATCATGGTATGCACTCACTAATAAGTGGATAGTAGCCTAGAAAATTGGAATACCCAAAACATAATCCACACATCAAATGATGTCCAAGAAGAACGGAGGAGTGGCCCTTGGTTCTGCAAAGACTCAGTGTAGCAGTATAGGACAACACCAGAACAGGGAAGTGGGAAAGGGTGGATGGGAGAACAGGGGGAAGATGCGGGCTCATGTAACTTTTGGGGAGTGGGGGACCAGAAAAGGGGAAATCATTTGAAATGTAAATAAAAATATATCAATTAAAAAATATAAAATAAAAAAACAAAATACGGATAGAGAACATTTGGCAATAAAAATTTCTATAGGCTTCTGCACTAGACTTGAAATACAGAAGATTAAACATGTGTCTATTAGAATCATAACTCTAATTATTATAATTAAGGATGGTTGGGCAAAAGGACTTACTCTTTCACTTACCAAACATTCAAATGGTATGTATTAAGTTAGTGAATGGGTTGGTGTCTTAGCATTTCTATTGCTGAGATGAGGCACTATGACCAAAAAGCAAGTAGGTGCGAAAGGGTGTATCTCTTTTTCCATATTGTTGTTCAATATTAAAGGAAGTCAGGATAATAACTCAAACAGGACAGGATTCTGGAGGCAGGAGCTAATGCAGAGGCCTTGGATGGATGCTAATTACTGGCTTGCTTCCCCTTGTTTGCTCAGCCTTCTTTCTTATAGAATCCAGGACCAGTTTTCCAGGAAGGAAGGCACCACCCAAAGTGGGCTTGTCCATCCACAATTGATCACTAATTGAAAATATGCCTTATAGCTAGATTTCATGGAGACATTTCCTCAGCTGAGACCCCTTTCTCTTTGATGGCTCTAGCTTGTATCGATTTGACACGAATCCAGCTAGTACACTTTTCAATTTCTGAGATTTCTGTTATTTCATTGGGAAGGACATTAAGGGTAATTATCAAGAGCATTAAGGGCAATGGTTCCATATAGAGATGTATTTAGGGATAAAAGTATAAGATTGTTGTGGTACTTTGTGTGAAAATGTCTTCTGTAGGTTTGTGTATTTGAATACTTAGTAGCCAGTTTAGTGATGTTAGAGGAAAGTTAGAGAGGTGAGGACTTGTTAAGGAAGTATATCACTAGAAGTGAGCTTTAAAAGCTTAACCACTAGAACCGCTTCTAATTTGATTTCTTGGCTTTGTGCTTTCATGATGCGAACCTTTAGCTTTCTGTTCCTGCCACCATATCTGCCTTTTGCTTCCATGCTTCTCTGCCATGACAGATTTCCCTACGATTTCTTGCCTGGTACTTTCTAGACCTCAAGATTCAAGTTGGGACCCACGACAGCACTGAGGATGCTCGCACGGCCCTTCAACTCTACCGCAAGTATCTGGAGTTAAGCAAGAACAGCACTGAGCCCAAGACCTTCCACCAGCTGTGCAAGGGTCTCTACAAGAAGGGCCGAAAGCTGGACTAGAAGTTGCCTGAGCTGGAAAGCCAGACAAGTCCCAAGAATGCAGCTGTCTTCTCAGTGCTGGCACTGTGAGCTGCCCTCCCTTTCAGTGCTCTGTCCCCAGAACTGAGAGGTGGCTTTTCAAGTCGGCTTTACCCTGTCCACTGTCAGAACTGGATCTGCTCAAGGTCTACAGACGGTGCTATTAATAGAACTCGAAAACAGAAAAATTGTTGCAAATGTTCTAGCTGCTGGATTCCTCCTTTATCCTCTGCAAAACAGTGGGCCAGAAACAAAGCCTAAAGTGACTCAGGTGAAGTGATTAGTGTTTGTAATAAATATCCTGGGTAACTGATATCTACACAAAAGAGCTCTAGAACAGAACTCTGAGCTCCCAGCCAGCTTGAGAACTGAGGTCCTGAACAGTCACAGGGTACAGAGATCGAGCCAGCGCAAGCATCCAGCGGTTGGGTGGACCAGCTCACAGAGTCCCAATGGGCCAATCAAACCAGTGTGGAGGAAGCTGAGCTACTGGTTTCATTCCTGACCACAGTTGGGAACTATCTGTCTTCCATACATTCTATCTCGAGTTTTGTTTTATTTTTTTTAAAAATTTTGCTTAAAACAGCATGTTTTATAAAATAAAATTAATTTTATCTCATTAGAAAAAATATTAATAAAGAATGGCAAGTTCCAGTGCTACCCAACTACTCTCTTCCCTGTTGCTGTCTTGCCACCTCTGTCTCTAAACTAGCCCCCCCGCAGTGATTGATCATGGTATTCCCAGCTCCAGTTTGCTTTTCTCAGTGCTACCTGTACCTTCTCAGCCATAAACCTCAAGCAGTCCCACATTCTAGTCATCCAGTAAAACAAAACTCTAGAAGCTTATAATTAATCAGTCAGATTTATATATCAATAAATTCTCAATACACAAGATGCACACACAATAAATTCAGGGCCAATTGGTAAGGGGACAAGCTGCCCACCTAGATTAGACACATTACCCCAATTATGCTATCCCTATATGATATTATATCTACCTGTGGCTATTTAAAGCCACGAGAAATCTGAATCATCCTGTTCTTCCTCCATCTTGCTTCCTTCCCCTACCTATCTCTTCTCTTTCCATCTTTGGAACTCTTTGCTTCACCTACCTTTTCCGTGTCCCATCACAGGCTTCTTGTTGCATTAATATTTAAAGTTATTGGATGGGAAAATTCTGCCACAGTAGTTAGAGACAGTAGTGGCAGGAAGCTGGTACCACAGTGGCAAGCAGAGCCAAGATCTAGGGATGAATGTTTTAGGAGAGAAAAACTCTTCCCTAGAGTGCTACAGGGCACTCTCAGAGGGTTCTTGGTGGGATATCTTGTGTACTTTATTCCTTGTGGACAAGGACTTTATAAAAACGTAAAGGGTAGGGTGGGATCCAGGGGTAGATGCTCCTGATTGGCTCAGGTCTGAGATGCTAGGGGTGCTTTATTGGCACAGAGAGGGACGTTAGATGTTGCCCCTACATGCCTGAGTGTCATGGTCTTCTCAGTGAGGTGTCATGGTCGTGTGTTCCAGGACAGGTACTCTGGCCAGGAGCTAATTCCACTGACTACCTTCTTAATTATGTGATTTATTGGGGTTTTGAATCTGCTTCAACCTTATAAGTTCTTCTGTCTGGTGACATGTTGGTCCACTATCCCGCACATTCAGGTAGAGCTCATTCACTCAGATATTTCTTCTGACAGTGTCATATTCACAAATCGTTGTTGGCTATAATGAATAGAGTTGATCAATCAAATCTATTGATCATTTTTTATTAATGATTGATCATTATGACACACAGTTGCTCTTTGGTTTTAAGGTTTAAACTTTTTGGTTATTCTCCAGGACATTGGTATAATATCTACATAAATGTGTGGGTCAAAGGGACCCCCCTGGATTTTGGAGCTCCATCATTCTGTGGGAAGGACATTGAGGTATCTGGGAGTATCTGAACAAAATAGTGAAAGGAACATCTAATTAGACTAAAGTATGAGTTTCACTTACAACATATCAGCCAGTAAATCTTCAAATAGGGATCTTATACAGTATTGACATACATCTGCTTATGTGAGCACCAATGACAACTGATTGCTTATCTCTTCCAATGACTAGTTTGCACTGTACCTAGTTACATTGTTCTTGTAGGCAATTGCACTGCCCATGTAGAAAGGCATGAGGTGCAACTACTATCAAGAGATGGGGTTTTATAGCCTCCAGAGTTGGTTATCGTTTCACATCTTTAAGTAGGATAAGCAGTTATGATAAGGTATGGAGCAAGACTCATTGTCCTAGGCCTTTAGATATAGTTTGCAGGAACATCTCAACCAGGAAGGGAACTGTTTTAGTCCATGGTTGACCTATCACACAGGCAGAAGAGTGATTTTTGTTGAAGGAGTTAAAAAAAAAAAACACTCTAAGAATTGCCATCCTGTTCCAACAGACACAATCTTTTTAAAAATCTCTGATCTTCATAGTGGTGACTTTACTGGTATCATTTCTCTAGGGAGAATATTGTGTTGGATGAGAAACAAGGATTTTGGGAATGGGGTCATTAGTGCTTTGAGTCAACTTTATTGATGCAACCTGTAGTCAGTGGGAATTCATACTAATCTGAAAGTAACTTTTAGATCAGCTGTAGTGACACCCACCCCAATTACACAAGTCCTAAAACTTGAAGGCTTTTCTTTTATTATATAGATATTATTAATTATTATTATTATTAATTATTATATATTAATTATTATATAGATATTATTATTATTAAGAGAATAGTATTGTATACAAGGAGCAAGTAGTTGGTAGCTATCTTGTACAAGTTGAAGTTTATCTTTAAGTATCTTGAGTAAATTTAGGTAAATTCCAACCTTCTGGTTGAGTATTCTACAACATGCCATTTTAATATTCACATTAAGGCCCTCAGGAAAGGTCAATATTTTACAAACAGCTTTTTATGAGGCCATATATGAGATACGGGTAGGGATATATGTAGGAGATGTAATATTAAAGTTGTATTAAGTAGCATAAGTTCTTGTCCCCACAGGAGAGAATAAACAAGCACAACATTTAATAGTAGAAGGAGAATTTGTTTACATTGTGTTGATAGTAAAATTATTATTACCTGCTTGAATTAGAATCAATAAATTGTTGTAGTAAGTTCTCTGTAATCTGGCCCCATGACAAGCAAGCCAATAGAGTTTGGTGCATGTCTATTATTCTGAGTTAAAGTTGTAACAAAGAACTGATTTTCAGATAGCAAGAGAAAAGCAGGAATACAAAAATTACAGACATGATAGCAAATATGATACCAAAATACATGTCAGAATAATTGGAATAGGACTATGGAGAAAGTGTAGCATGGCTTTTCAGGGAATTGTCTGTCTTTCAAAACCAGGTGTTTAGTATTACTAGTTCCTTCCTATGTGCCTTTCCAGGCTTGGCCACCCTTGCTGTAGTTTTCCTTTTGGAGATACCTTTTTGGTTTGACCCCTTTCAGCAGTATACTCAGCACTTTCAGAGGTGAGCAGAACTCTGTCAGACCCCTCAAAAATGCCCAGAACACAATCCCTGGATTGATGTTTGTATACAGAATATTTGAGTGGTGCTGTTTGGGCTAATAACCCCTGTTGCCTAAGATAAGCCAGAACCAAAGACAATCAAAATGCATGGTGCCTGATCAATTGATCTTTGGTTTCAAATGACAAGGTATCCTCCATGACACTTAAATATATTAAACTGTAGACTATCACATATGATTATAATCCAATGTCTTTTTGAGGGGTAGCCCAAATTATCAGAAGGGCAATAAGAAGGAATTTGGCCCAGGACAAGTTTTGATTCAAGTAACAATTTTGCTAAATGTTTCCTTAGATTTTATTTCCTCCTACTCTACCAAAGGAAGGAGGATGCCAAGGGATATTGTAGTCCCAATTTATGTCAAAGGTTTAATCAAGTCTCCTGACTGTGGCAGCAATGAAATGAATCACATTATCTAAGTCAACCATTTTTATTATTTTACACGTAAATACTTTGTTCCTAAAGTAGTTTTATTATATTACAAGAAGTAACTGACAATAACAATGTTGCCTGAACCCAATTAATCATTTTTACCTTCATGTAGAATGGTTTATATTTGATGATATATTTATATCTGCCAGGACCCAGTTATGGAAGCCTAAAAACTAGCAGATGATCTTCACCCTGGAATGTAGACTGTGATGAATGAATACTCACAGACAAAACTTAAGAGATGACATTTTAGGATCAATTTCTGATATTTATATGCTTTTACTAATAATAGTAATTTAATATACAATTCCTGGGTATTAGCCCATCCTATTGGGCAGATTTTCTGCAGACCAGTCAAGATGTACTACTGTCTTGTAGTGGTGCTGTACAGATTTCTTATAGCTAATGATGATTCTTTAAGAATTCCTAAAATTATAGTAGTAATTATTAAGCTCATTATATAAAGTCTACAATTAGAATCTCAGGAGACATGAAAACTGCAATTAGAACTCTGCCAGTTTTCACATGTTATGAGTTAATTGCTTCTGAGATAGAAAGTAGGCATCAATTTACAATTTAGGAATACCTTCCTTTGGAGCTGTAAAACAATTAACCAAAGATCATAAAGAGGGACCTAACAATTTGTTGTAAGTTCAAGGACAGAAGATAAAATATTCACTGGTTTTATATATACAAAACTTCAATGTTAACTTTGACACAAAAATTAAAGTTTTAGACTCTCAGTTAACCTGTGGAGCTAGTGACAGATAATGACTGTCTAGCTAGATAATTTGTCTTAATGGAACACATGTAAGCATCTCTGCTGTAAACTTCTTACTCAATTTGTGATTTAAATTTGTCTTTAAACTTACAGTGAACTTGGAAAAGATACTATGTGATCTATTCTCCTAAATCTGTAAAACTTAAGAATGATGATATTAGGGGGCAGAAGGAGAGAACAGAATTTGGAAGAAGAAGAAGAAGAAGAAGAAGAAGAAGAAGAAGAAGAAGAAGAAGAAGAAGAAGAAGAAGAAGAAGAAGAAGAAGAAGAAGAAGAAGAAGAAGAAGAAGAAAGCAGTGTACAGACTTCAGAAAGGAAAAGAGACAAAGACAGATGAAGAGAAAGCAGAAAGAGCAGGAAGGTTGCTTCTTTCTATGGGGTAAAACAAGGTTTTTCTTAACAGCAGGGCAGGATTAGTCTTACTAAAGAGAAAAAACTTTTCTTATAGACTTGGGTTTAATTCACTTAGCAATATAAAGGTAGAAGCTTTTTCTTTATGCAATAAGGGTTGAAGCTTGAAGCTTATTTTTAATCCAGACTGGGCAAGTTCTTTCTGTGCTAGCACTTGGGCTTTTGCTCTATAAGCATATGTAAGTATGTATGCAATTCTTTTTTTTTAATTGTTTGATGTATTCTTTATTTACATTTCAAATGATTTACCCTTTCCTGGATCCCCACTCCCCGAAACTCCCATAAGCCCTCTTCCCTTTCCCTGTTCCACCATCCACCCCTTCCTACTAACCTGTTATGGTATTGCCCTACACTGCTGCACTGAGCCTTTCCAGAACCAGGAGCCACTCCTTCCTTCTTCTTGGACATCATCTACCTTGATCTTTCCATCCTTTCCATATAGAAAGTTCAGGAAGCCTGGGAGCATGAAGTTCAGAAGAGAAGTACATTGTTGACAGCATAGCCATGTCAAGACTTTGGCCTTAGGTCAATGGGTATTTGGCAAAGCCATTATGCATATGGGGTAGGTTCAAGAGAAATGGAAACATTTTCCTTGGAGTCCTAGTATGAGTATTTATGGATGACTGAGCAATGTATGCAATGAGTAGAAACTGTAGCTGCCTTCTCCAGAATCTCTACAGCCTGAGATTTCTTGCTTTTTGAGACCTCAGTGGAGATTTACCAGCCCCTCCAAGAATCCCACCTGAACCAAGCTACTCTGTACTTGGCATGTGTGTGTGTGTGTGTGTGTGTGTGTGTGTGTGTGTGTGTGTGTGTATGTATGTGAAAGAGAGAGGGAGGGAGAGAGAGAAAGAGAGAGAGAGAGAAAGAGAGAGAGAGAGAGAGAGGGAGAGAGAGAGAGAGAGAGAGAGAGAGAGAGAGAGAGAGAGAGAGAGAGAGAGAGAGAGGAGAAAGAAAGAGAGAGAGATTTTTCAGGACAAGGGTACTCTGCCATACAATGGTCACTTGTCAATTTGATGAATGTCCTAATTACTTATTTTGACAAAATATTCTAACTAAAGCAACTTGGGGAGGAAAGGATATACTTATTATCTTAGCTGTCATTTTTTACTGCTACAGTGTAACATCATGAGAAACCGATTTAAACATGAAAGGGGTTATTTTCTCCTTTTTTCTTTTATATGACAATTTATTATCAAAGAAAATCAGACTGAAAACTCAAACAAAGCAAGAACCTGAATGCAGGAGCTGATAGAGAGGCCATGAGGAGTGCTGCTTACTGGCTTGCTTGCCAAGGTTAACCACTGTGCTTTCTTATAAAACTCAGACCCACCAGTCCAGGACTGACCACACCTTTACAAATCCCTCTCTGCTTCGCCCCCTCCCTTTTTCCTCAGAGAAGAGGAATTCCCCTTAGATACTGCCCCTCCCTAGGACATCCAGTCCTAAAAGGACTATGCACAACCTCTCCCACTGAGGCCCAAACAAGCATTCCAGTTAAGGGAAAGTGATTCAGTGGTAGGCAACAGAGTTAGAGACAGCTACACCCCATGCCCCTCCAATTGTTATGGGACCTACATGAAGACAAAGCTGCTCATTTGTTCCAAATATATAGGGGTCCTAGGTCCACTCCAAGCATGTTTTTTGGTTAATGGTTCAGTCTCTGTGAGTGCCCATGGGCCCAGGTTAGTTGACTGTGTAGATCTTTATGTGGTGCCCTTGATGCCTCCAGGTCCCTAATATTCTCCTGTGCCAATATGTTTAAGACTCTTCTAAAAGACTCCATGAGCTCTGCTGGATATTTGACTGTGAGTTGCTGCATCTGTTTCTGTCTGTGTCTAGATGAGACCTCTCAGGAAACAGCTCTGCTAGGTTTCTGTCTATAAGCATAAGTGTCAGGGCTCTCTCTTAAAATGGGTCTCAAGTTGGGGCTGTTATTGGTTGGCCATTCCTTCAGGATTCTCTGTGTTTATTCCTGCATATCTTGTAGGCAGGACAAAATTTGAGCTGAAGGTTGGTTGGTTGATATTCTCTTTCCTCCTTTGAGCATCCTTCCTGGCTATAGGATGTGGCCACTTCAGTTTTCATACAAACCCCTTGTAGGAATCTCAGCTAGGGTTATTGTCATAGACTCCTTAGAGCCTCTCCTATTGTGGGCCTCCAGCAAATTCCAGAAAAGTCTCCCACTGATTCCCAGTCTTACTCACAGCCCTCTCCTGCACTCTCATACCCTTTCACCTTCTTAACCCTTCTCCTACCCTGTTCCTGCTCTCCATATACCTAAGATGATTGTTTTGTTTCTTCTTCTGAGTGATACTCACACATCATCCCTGGGCCCCTCCGTGTTACTGGGTTTGTGGATATTATCAGGGTTATGCTGTACTTTATGGCTAATATCCACTTATAAGTAAGTACATACCATACCTATCTTTCTGGGTCTGGGCTACATCTCTTAGAATATTTTCGCCCATTTGCCTGCAAATTTCATGCTGGGTTTGTTTTTAATAGTTGAATACTATTCCATTGTATAGATTTACCACATTTTTAAAATCCATTCTTCAGTTGAGGGATATCTAGGTTGTTTTCCATTTCTGGTTATTATGAATAAAGTTATTAACATAGCTGAGGAAGTGTTCATGTAAAATAGAAGGAATATGTCCAGGAGTGTTATCGACAAGTCTTTGGGTAGAAGACCCTCTTTTCTTAGAAACTGACAAATCGATTTCCAAAATGGTTGTAAAAATTTGCTCTCTGACCTGCAATGGAGAAATGCTCTCCTTGCTGCACATTTTTACCAGCATGTGCTATCATTTGAGGTTTTGATCTTAGCCATTCTGTGGGGTGAAAGATGGAATCTCAGAGTCATTTTGATTTTATTTCCCTAATGAGTAAAGATATTGAACATTAAAGTGTTTCTTCACCAGTAGAGATGCCTCTATTAAGAATTTTACGTTTAGCTCTATACCCCCATTTTTAATTGGGTTGCTTGGTTTGATGATGTCTAATTTCTTGATTTTTTAATGTATTTTGGATATTCGTCCTCTGTTAGCTGTAGGGTTGGTGAAGATCTTTTCCCATTCTGTATGCTGCCCTTGTATTCTGTTGATTCTATTCATTTGCCTCACAAAAGCTTTTAGTTGCAGAGGATCTATTTATTGTTGATCTTAGTGCCTCAGCTATTGGTGTTTTGTTTAGGAATTTTCTTCTGTGCCAATATGTTCAAAACAGTTCTTCACATTCTCTTCTATTAGATTTATTCTGTCCAGTTCTATGATAAGGTGTTGATCCACATAGACTTGAGTCTTAATGCGCAGTGATTAATATGAATCTATTTGCATCCATCTAATCCAGTTAGACCAGCCCCATTAGTTGAAGATGCTTTAGTTTTTTCTTCCATTGTATGGTTTTGGCTTCTTTGTCAAATATTAAGTATCTTTAGTTATGAGGATTTATTTCTGGGTCTTTGATCCTATTTCTTTGATCAACTTGTTTGTTTTAATAACAATACAATGAAGTTTCATTTTTACTATTGCTTAGTAGTATAATTTGAATTCAGGGATGGTGATACCTCCAAAAATTCTTTTATTTTATTCTTTTAGCTATCCTGAGTTTTTTGTTTTTCCATATGAAATTGAGAATTGTTCTGCCAAGGTCCAGCCTCAGCAAGAGGAGGCAATAGGAGTAGCATAAATTCAATAATGACTCAGTGTCAGTAGTGGATTCAAGCTGTTCATTCTAGTACTTTCTCTGTGTCCAAAGATTCTCATCGTTTTTTCTTCCTCTCCATTCTTCCTTCTCATTCTTCAGTCTCTCTCCTCTCATTTTTTTGCTTCTCCCTTGTCTTGAATTTAACTTCTCCTTCTTGTTCTTTTACTTTCCCCTAACCAGAGATTCTAAACCTGGTCTTTTGTTAACTAAAATTAGCAAGGCTATGATCATTATTAATAGTATTTTAGAAATCCTTATCTATAAATCCTGCAGCATTATTTCCTACCTCTGCTTCCTAAAAACAGAAATGAAACTTAAAGCAAAAGCATGTTTCCTTATAGGTTTACATACCATGTTTTCATCTGTATCTGGACATAGCTCTTGCTATTACCTGATGCAGCAGATAGCAGTCTTTAGTAATAACTTCCATGAAAAACCGAAAGATTACATACTACTAAAATTAAAACAATTCCTTACAAAGTTTAAAATTTATGCATGTAATGTCACTAGCTCTCTCTAATATCTCTTCAGACATTATTATCTCCAATGCTGCAAATAACTAGGAGAACAAAATTCTAACTTTGACCTGGAATTGCTTTTGCGGGTTCTGTGAAGAACTGTGTTAGAATTTTGATGGGATTGTATTGAATCTGCAGATTATCTTTGGTAAGATCGCCATTTTTACTATTTTAATCTTACTCTTCCATGAGCACAGGAGATCTCCATCTTCTGATATCTTCCTCAATTTCCTTCTTCAGAGACTTGAAGTTCTTGTCATGCATGCCTTCTTTCACTTGCTTGGTTACACCAGGAGTTACATTTGTGACTATTGTGAAGGATGTTGTTTCCTTGATTCCCTGTTTCTCAGTACCTTTATCATTAGTAAAATAGGGCTACTGATTTTTTTGGATTAATTTTGTATTCAGACACTTTGCTGAAGATGCTTATTAGTAGTGTCTGGTAGAATTTTTGGGATAATTTATATCTTGTATATATCATATACTAGTGGGAATAGTTATAATTGGTTATTTTCTTTCCAATTTGTATCCCATTGATCTCCTTTAGTTGTCTTATTGCTCTAGCTAGAACTTCTAATACTGTGTTGAATAGATAGGTTAAGAATGAGAAGATGTACTGTGTCCCAATTATTAGTGGAATTGCTTTAACTACTTTCTTTTTATTTATTTTTATGTTGGCTATTGGCTTGCAGTATATTGCTCTTATTATGTTTAGGTATGCCCCTGTGTCACTGGTCTTTCTGAGAATTTTTATCATGAAGAGGTGTTATTTGTTGACAAGGTATATTACTTCTTTAATAAGATGCAAAATATTTATCTTTTCTTTAGATTATGACACTGTTGTACTTGGAAAGGAGTCTCTTCAGACTCTGTCCCAAATCAAAGCATTAAACCACATTTCTTTCTTCTTTCTTTCCTTTTCTTTTTCTCTTTCTCTCTAACTTCCTTCCCTCCCTCCTTCCTTCCTTCCTTCCTTCCTTCCTTCCTTCCTTCCTTCCTTCCTTCCTTCCTTCCTTCCTTCCTTCCTTTCTCTTTCTTTCATTTTCATTCCATCCTCCAGATTCCTTCTTAGTTGCATCTGATTTCCATGAAGCAGATTTCTCCTAGCTAGTGTGACTTTGCACAGGTTATTTCATTTGCCTAAAGAACAACACTTTTTATTTCTCAGTTTGACTAATTCTTTTTCCCTTCTATGGACCCAGGCTAACTTTTTCTCAGTACTTTTATGGCATGTTTTACTTATATAAATCAAACCATTATCATATGTGTCTGTATGTTTATCCTCCTTAGTTAGACTTTTATTGCTGTGAATGTGAATAGACAAAATGACCAAAGCAAATTACAAGGACAATATTTAATTGGGGCTGGCTTACATTTTCAGAGGTTCAGTTCATTATCAAGTTGGGAATATGGCAGCATCCAGGCATGCATGGTTCAGGAGGAGCTGAAATTTCTACATCTTCATCTGAAGTCAATGGGAGAAGACAGTTTCAAGGAAGCTAGGAGGAGAGTCTCAAAACTCACCTCCACAGTGACACACTTCCTGCAATAAGGCCGGATTTACTCCAGTTAGACCACACCTTTATTTCTCAGTTTGACTAATTCTTTTTCCCTTCTATGGACCCAGGCTAACCTCTAAATAATAGTGCCATTCCCTGAGACAAGCATATTCAAGCCACCACAGTTCCATTTTTAATATGGAGGCTTCTTGAAAAAACAAATGTCTCATTGAACTCATTTGATCATGTTTGTCTCTTCTTGAACACTGCTAAGGAGGCAGAATGATTCAAGATATGCATTTACACAT
Organism: Apodemus sylvaticus; assembly: GCF_947179515.1. NCBI lineage: Eukaryota > Metazoa > Chordata > Mammalia > Rodentia > Muridae > Apodemus > Apodemus sylvaticus. The sequence goes on along the minus strand of NC_067474.1, from coordinate 13,455,465 downwards.
TATTTGTTTTGTTATGCTTTTGATTGAAAATTGAAATTTTATAAACAATTCACATAACACACTAAACTAAGTTAAATATTATATAATAAATGCAAAATGAAATTCTGAGATTCTAAAAACTAATATAAACATTGGAATTCGTGTTAAACCTAAATCTGAAAATGGAATTAAGTGTCTATTTTTTAAAGGTTTATTTATTTTATTTATATGCGTATACTGTCATGGTTTTCAGAACAAATCAGGGCATCAGTCCCCATTACAGATGATTGAAAGCCATCATAATGCTGAGAAACATATGCAGGACCTCTGGAAGACCAGTCAGTGCTCTTAAGTGCAGAGTCATCATTCCAGACTTAGTATCAATTTTTTTAATCACATAAGTTTATAGTTTTTTTTTAAATGAGGTCTTACTGAATAAGTAAATTCCCCAGGAGATAATGCTCATGAAAAGAGCATGTATATATAATTACCACGTGGACAACATATAGTTTCTATAGGCAGTCACCATAAGCAGAGCAGAACAGTCCCTATACACAATCATCATGAGGACAATAATACAGTCCTTAGAGATAATCACCATGAGGACAGAAGTTGTGGTGCCTTGTGTCATGACCATGAGGATAGGATTATGGTCCCATGTGTAATTACCATGGGGACATCAGTGGTATGATCCCCTGGTATATTTACCATGAGGACATCAATAGAGTCTCCTGCAGATAATTAACAAGAATATAGCATACCCTATACCATCCCAAACAGTAACTCTTTTACATTTATTTCCACTATTTTCATCTTTCACATATCATCCTGAATCAAGCCTAAGAATTTTTGCTTCTTCCCTGAGAGATATGGAAAGAGTGGTTTTGAAGAAATAGGCCAATAATATTCTTCCAAATATGGGAGAATAAACATTATCAATAGATTGTCAGGTACAATAATAAAAGTAAGTATTAAGAAACAAAAAGTATTATAAAATCTTTGTTTTTCCTTCCTCAAATAAAAGAAAAACTACAGAATCTTCCTATCAAGGATTTTTGTGAAAAAGGTATACTTAGTGGATTCTTACAGGTACATTAACATTGAAATATATTGACTAACTTGTAAATGGCTTTCCAAGCACTTACCAACCATTTATTTTTGTGTTTTTGTTTGTTTTGTTATATTTTTGTTCTTGTGATAGGGTCTTATAGACGTTATTATAAATCTGAGGATGACTTTCATCTCCCAATCCTCCTATTTCTACTTCCAAGTGCTAGGCTAAAAGTCACCATCCTTCATTGTCATTTTTTCCAGTTTCATAATGCAGACTTAAGTTTCCATATAATCAGAGCTTTGAGACAATTCTTCCTGGGTGCGTCATACAGCACTGAGGATAGAGAATCCACATATATGTGAGTCTCAACACTTAGGCTCTCACAAATAGGATGCAGCCCTGCTCTCAGCATGGTATCTCTCTAAAATGATAAAAGGTACAATGATAAAAGTAAGTATTAAGAAGCAAAAGTATTATTAAATCCTTGTTTTTCCTTCCTCAAATAAAAGAAAAATACAGAATCTTCCTATCAAGAGGTTTTGTGAAAAAGGTATACTTAGTGGAATTTTACAGGTACATTAACATTGAAATTATCATTGTATCTTTTATCATATGTAGAAAGAAAACCTGCACCTTCCCAACTTGATTTTAAATCATTTCTGATTGACTACTCCAGCTGCCATTTTCCTGTCAGCTGCTCCATTTTCCCAAAGAGCTGTAGGTGGTCTGCAGAAACTGACTTCCCTGGTGGTAGCCCTGTTTATTGCCAATCTATAGAACCCATTTATTTCTCATCCAAGTAGAGCCGAGATCCATTAGTGTCAGTACTTGTAGCAAGAGAGGCATGCGCAGCCATAAATTAGCTACAATCTCCAATAGTCTTTCCTTAGAAAACCAAGAAACGAGCAGCAGGTACCTGTGATCCTGTCTTGTGACAGTTCCATTAATGGACAGCATCATGCAGTGGATCAAAGAGTGGGAGGTTAACTGTCCTGAAAGTAAATTGACTCTAAGTACAGGTCTCATTAGGTAGTAATAGATTCTTTCAAAGTTGTGCAAAGACATTTTTCTTTGCTAAAATGAAGAGATAGAGCAGAAAGAAGAAAGCAAAGTGAGAGAAAAATGTTATTTGTTTCCTCTTTCCATAGATCAGTCTCTTTTTTGATGTCTTGTGTTTTTAATGATCTAGTAACATTGTCTTCTTTTTAAAATAAAATTAATCACATACTGTACCTCTTCCATACCCTCTCGTCCATAGTAGCCACTGTCTTTTTACGAGAACACAAATTTATGTAACAGACATATACCACTTTAAGAAAATGTGTAAAAATTATGAGCATAAAGTTTTTTAAAAGATTAATGCTTAGAATAGAAGCCACATTGTATAATCATATGAATGAAGCTGTCAAACATTTATAAACATTATCAAAATATTTAGAAAATATGATGTGATATTCACTGATATGCCTCTCTAATTCCATTTTTATGAAATAAGTTCTATAAAAATTTTTAGTAGAGGACCAGAAAGTTGGTTCAGTGGGTAAAAGCAGTTAGCATCAAGCCTACTAATCTCAGTTCAATCTCCAGAACCCACCTAGTGGGAAGAAAAATGACTTAAAAGTGGTCACTTATTTTAAAAATGGATGACATCTGACCTACACAGCATGAGCAGACATAAACAATTTGATATACAGACACAGAGACACAAAGATAAACACATACTTACACACAGACATGCACACATGCATATAAACATACAAGCATGTTCATATACATATTCCAAAAAATATAACTTTGGGCTAGGGAACTGGCTCATTGCATAAGAGTACCAACCATGTACCTATGAAGTATCAAGTTTGAATTTTCCAGCACCTATATAAAAAGCCAGGCATGGTCATATATACCATTGATTCCAGCACTCAGAGCCAAGGGATGGTGTCAGGAAAATCTCTGGGTGTCAGTGGCCAACATATTAGCTGAAATGTTTGAACTCCAGGTTCTGTGAAAAACTTTGTCTCCAAATAAGCAAACGAAAAGTGATATAGAGTATAACACCATGTGCTCTTCTGTTCCCTGGTTAGCAACAGGAATGGAGAGGCATACATACATGCAGACAGCACACACCCCCTAAAAAAGTTAAGTTCATGATTGCTTAATTTATCTTTTTTTTACATTACCTTATTGTGGTTTAATTTGTTTAATTTAATAGATCTATTTTCTTCAATGCTTCATTCTATTTTCTGTACTCACAGGATTCCTTGACACTTCAATTGTCTGGCATTTCATAAAACACTGTAAGGAAGAAAAGATTAGAGGGAAAGGGCAGCCTGAATAAGCTGCATATATTTTCTACCTCTAGGAGCATTAAAAGTGTGACTAGCCAGGGTGATTGCAGAGACATTTTTTTTTTTTTTAGCCTATTTGCTTACACATGAAGGATACTTTATTTTAGTGTTTGAGATAGTATCTAAAAAATCAGGGAAAGCCTGAAACTCTTATGTCATATAATTCAGTTAAAATTATGATGACCATATTTGCAAATGTTTTTTAGGATCAATTAAGAAGTAACTATTGTTAAGACTTGAAACAGTTATTGTGCCTTATTTCCTAATAAGTCTTGATCTTGTTGATAGCTCCCTACCTTAGATACAGATTTTACAAGCACAGGCACTTTATTCCTTAACACCTAACTCGCAGGATTGCTAATTTGACTGTATAGTCTATATGTGGAAGAGTAGTAATTATTCGCATTTTGGTTGCCATAATCAAACAGTAGAGGCATAATAACTTTATAAAGTGACCTATTTAGCCTACAACTTTGCAGGTTCAACGACATGGCTCAGGCTTTGCCTCATCTCTAGTGTGAGCCCTTTTTGTATATATTACACCACAGCCTACAGCAATGGTAGGAATTGGTGTCATGAAAGATCCCATTCAGACAGCATGTCAGAAGGAGATTCTGGCTTTGTAACAACTCATCAAGTTTAAGACATTCCCAACAACTTGATCTTAGAAGAACTTAGGTAGCTCTCTCAATGATCTAAGGAATGTAAACCTCTGAAATAATCAGCTCTCCTGTCAGCACCCTGGTCACCTAAGTTTTGTTACACTTCTGTTGCTGTGCTAAAACACCATGAACAAATGCAATTTGGGGTAGAGAGGGCCTAGCAAGCAGGAAAGTCAGGGCAAGAACTTAAGAAAGGAACCTGAATTTCATGAATTCATTGTTTTTAATGGCTGAATAGTACTCCATTGTGTATATATACCACATTTTCTGTATCTATTCCTCTGTTGTAGGACATCTGGGTTCTTTCCAGTGAATATCATCCTAAATGAGGTAACCCAGTCACAAAAGAACATTCATGGTATGCACTCACTGATAAGTGGATATTAGTCTAGAAGCTTTGAATACCCAAGACACAATTCATGTATCAAATGATACCCAAGAAGAAGGAAGGAGAGGCCTCTGGTGCTGAAAATGCTCAGTACAGCAGCACCAGAGTATACCAGGACAGAGAAGTGGGAAGGGGTGGATTGGGGGACAGGGGTAGGGAAGAGGGCTTATAGAACTTTCTGGGAGGGGGGATCCAGGAAAGTGGAAATCATTTGAAATGTAAATAAAGAATATATCGAATTAAAAAAAAAAAAGAAAGGAACCTGAAGCAGGAACTGCTTCAGAGGCTGCTGATGGGCTCATTCTTCTGGTTTGCTTACCTTGCTTTTTTGTAGCACCCAGAACCATCTACTCAGGAGTGATACCATCTGGAGTTAGTGGGCCCTACCATATCAATCTTCAATGAAATAAATGTACAACCAACTTGCCCACTGACTAATCTTGTGTGGAGCATTTTCTCAATTGAGGTTTCCTCTTCCAAATTCCTATAATTTGTGTCAAGTTGACATAAAAGTAGCTGGTATACCACTCTAATAGACTAGTAGGGAGAGACATTTAGACTATCTCCAAACTACTAAGTAGACATACAACAACCACAGGATCCATGTGTCTAGAAGATCTTCCGAGGTATGTGATTACATGACAAATGGAATAGATGACATCTCCTTGTAGACTCTGGGTCAGGATAAGGACTCCACAATCTCTTTGGCTGTAGATATGGGGATTTGTACTCCAGAGCACTTCTAAGGGAGAAGAATGGAACTGTGTTACAAATGTAGAATGAGAATGAATTTTCCTACAAGCAAAGATGTCACTCATGCAGTTTTTTCAGCTGCAGCTTGTCAGCTCACTACCTGCTCCTTAGCTCCTTACATTTTGTTAATACCTCAGACACAGTGTCTGTGCAAAAACAAAACAAAACAACAACAACAAAAAAACTACCCACCACAGTTAACATGAGCCAATTAATCAAAGATTCTAGTGCAGTGAAGAGCAATGATATTAGTTATTGTCTTTTAGAGCCATGAGTTGGTGCTTTCTCTTAGAGAAAGTTAAATTGAGAAATGACATTCTTAACTTGGTTTCTATAATTTATTCAAGATGTAGTGGTACTACTATTTATCATTGGAGCTGCATTTTTTGCACCTCAAAAAAATGACCCCAAGTAGATATGGCCATTTCTTATTAACCTTTGATACTTCTGTGTGTATTACTTTAATTTAGGATTAATAGAATTTCTTCAACTTTGTTGTTAGCTGCAGAAAAGGGAGTGTTTTGTTGTCTATCTTGTCTCATTTTATATAAGATTTTAAACATGGATTTCTTTGTTTTAATAGTCCTTTATGTTGAAAATATGAAGAAAGTAGTTGAGATCTTTTCCTTACAGGACAATAAATTAATAGTTTCTTTGCCATTGTCTTATTAACTCTTATTAACTTTCTCAAGAACATATGATTTTTAATTGAAGAACGAAAATTTGATATGAATCCATGATTCTCAGTTTTATCCTTTAGCCATTGAGGCTATTATAACTAATTTCCAGAAATATGTCCTTGAAACAATGTAGATTTATTATCTTATAGTTTCCGAGGTCTGGAGTTTGTAATGGACTATAAAAGAGCTTCACAGGACAATGCCCACTTGCAGAGGCTTCAAGGAACCATTTATTCCCTTACTTCTCTAACTCTAGAATGTTAACACTTAGGTCTAATCTCATACTTCTTCATTCCTTTCATTTTTCAGGGAGCGCCAAATTTAAATCACAATCTTCCAATTAAATAGGTAGTGTTCTTCCAGTACTAGATATTTCACCAGCTCTAAGGGTTAGACGTCTGGCATTTTTGAGGATTAGATTGGGGGCACATAATCACTATGCAGAGTTTACCATTCCCAGTGATGTCTTGTTTTAATTTTGCTCCAGTTAAGAGCAAAAGGAGATTGGGGATTACAACACAGCACCTACAGAAGTTGTTACAAAAGCACTAATAGTATGCCACAGGAATTCACAGACACTGTGCATCCTTTGGCAAGCTTTTCTTGTCTCATATTCATATCTTTAAAATTAGAGCATGTGTATAACCATCTCATTTATTTACCAAGACGAAATCATTTCATGAATGTCAAACAGCCAAGATCTTCAAAACTAACTGCATATATCACTGTCACATTTTAGAGATCTAGAGTCTTGAACTGTGTGCATCACTGTTTCACAAAAACTAGAGACTTGATCTAAGCAAAGGTAGAAAATTTGCCTCTCTTGAGCTGGAAGTTCTCTCTTTCCTCTTTCAAAGTAGCACAGTTTGGCATGTGGACTATATTCTAGAATGGAAATGCAGGATTGGCTTTTAAAGGCACAACTGTCATTCCAGGTAAAGTATAACTACATATTTCCTTTCATGCAGGGAATGTGAATGATATTCATTTATACACTTTATATTTTCATTTTATATTTAGATAATTTTTGACATTCATTTCTATGAATATTCTACTTTAAAAGATAAATAGCACTACTCTCAGTGTTGAAAATTTGTTCTTTGTGTCATCACTGTTTGCTTGAAACCTCATCAAACAAAGAGACTTAAGAGACTGAATCTATTCTTCACTATTAATGGGAACAAGGGAAAGCAATTGCTCTTTTTTAGGTTTTAATACATAAAGAATATTAATATGAACATTGAACTTACTGTGCAAAAGATATAGAATATACAGAAAGCATTTAGAAGTATTTTTAAAGTATAACAAAATTTTTAGAGAGCAGGTGATGCTTATATTAGGCTGATATACAAACAATATTTAGTAAGTAAAAAATATTAAGACATGATAATATATACTGTAGTTTTACTTGGTTTAGAGGAACTAATGATTTTAGGCAATTTGCCCTGTTTATATAGGTTTCAATTATAACCAGGCATATAATTTACTGTTTTACATACAAACAGTATTATAAAATATTTCTAACTGGTTTTCCAAATATTCCTCTTAGACAACATCTAAGGCCAGGGCAGACAAAAACCAGTTTGAATCAGTTTGAAATCCTTTAAAAGTGAAGTAGGACAGCAATCAGTTCTGTCTGTATGATGTCAAACATTCTAGGTTGGTCCATGTTCTTGTTTTCTTACTAGCAATGGGCAGTCCTTCCAGTTATTAGATAAAATAGCCTTTTAAATGGTTTATGCATTCAATGAAATCATTTGCTAATTTTCTCTTTTTAATTGAAACAATGTTTGAAAATGCATTCAGATATATAAACTGCCCTTTATATATTGAGATATTTGCTTTGCTTTGCTTCTTTTTCTAATTAGAAAATATGGCATTAAAAAAAAAGGTAGATGGACACCTGGGAGCCAGGCAGCTCCACAGTCTTCTGTGCATGGCCTGCCAGGAAAGAGTGATCTCCCAGCAGTGCTTTCACTTCTGAGCTTTGAGGTAGGATCTCCACCTTCTCTCTGGAGGGGGAACAGCTAGGAATACACTGGGCATATGATCAGTGGAGCAGCTAGGACAGATGTCTTCCCACCATCATTTGCACTGGTAAGGCATTTGCCTCCACAACCTTCTGCGCACAGACCCTACCAGAAGAGGGTTGGTCTCCCAGGAGTATGGACACAGACTTACAGGCCAACAGGAGGGACAAGCTCCAGCCAGAAACAGCAAGACCAACTAACACCAAAGATAACCAGGTGGTGAAAGGCAAGCACAAGAACCCTACCAACAGAAACCAAGGCTACTTGGCAACATCAGAATGCAGTTCTCACCACCACACCAAGCCCCATATACCCCAATACACTGAAAAAGCAAGAGTTGGATTTAAAATCATATCTCATGATGCTGATAGTGGGCTTCAAGAAGGACTTAAATAACCCCCTTAAAGAAATACAAGAGAACATGAGTCAACAGGAAAAAACCCTTAAAGAAGAAACACAAAAGTCCCTTAAAGAATTACAGGAAAACACAATCAAGTGAAGGAACTGAACAAAACATTAGAGGATCTAAAGTAGAAACAATAAAGAAATCACAAGGTGAGACAACATCTCTAGAGACAGAAAACCTTGGAAAGAATTCAAGAGTCATAGATGCAAGCATCAACAACAGAATACAAGAGCTAGAAGAAAGAATCTCAGGTAGTGAAGATACCATAGAAAACATTGACTCAATAGCCAAAAAAAAAAAAAAAAAAAAAAAAAATGCAAAATGCATAAAGCTTGTGGCTCGAAACATCCAGGAAATCCAGGACACATTGAGAAGACCAAACCTAAGGATTATAGGTTCGAATAGAACGAAGATTTACGACTTAAAGGGCCAGTAAATACCTTTAATAAAATTATAGAAGAAAACCTCCCTAACCTAAAGAAAGAGATGCCCATGAACATACAAGAAGCCTACAGAACTCCAATCAGACTGGACCAGAACAGAAAGTCCTTCCAGCACATAATAATCGAAACATCAAATGTACTAAACAAAGAAAGTATATTAAAAGCATTAAGGGAAAAAGGGAAAGTAACTTATAAAGGCAGACATATCAGAATCACACCAGACTTCTCACCAGAGATGTTGAAAGCTGGAAGATCCTGGGAAGACCTTATACAGACCCTAAGAGAACACAAATGCCATCCCAGACTACTATACCCAGCAAAACTCTCAATGTCACCATAGATGGAGAAACCAAGATAGTCCATGACAAAATCAAATATGTACAATATCTTCGCACAAATACAGGGCTACAAAGGATAATAGGTGGAAAACACCAACACAAGGAGGGAAACTGCACCCTAGAGAAGGCAAGAAAGCAATCTTCCAACAAATGAAAAAGAAGATAACCACACAAACATAAAAATGACATAAAAAATAACAGGAAGCAACAATCACTATTCCTTAATTCCTCTTAACATCAATGGACTCAATTCCCCAATAAAAACACATAGACTAACAGAAATACTTTTCATGTAAAACTTCAATTTTATCAGAAAATGTTTGTAATTCCTCCTTTGATTAATTTAGTAATTGTTTTTAGCTTTACCATTTTATTTGCATTATTTTTCATGATAATCTTCAATTTTAACATATTTTTGTATATATTTCTTCTATTTTATTAGAAATGTTTTCCATGTAAATCTTTTATTTTCTAACAAAATGTTTTTAATTCCATCTTCAATAAATTTAGAAAAGTTTATGTCTACCATTTTATCTGTATGAGTTTCTAAGAATAGTCAATTTTTATGTGTTTTTCTATATATTTCTTGAATTTTTTCAGAAATATTTTCCATGTAAATCTTCAGTTTTGCCAGGAAATGTTTATAATTCTACTTTCAATAATTTAGAATTATTTTATGCATACTGTTTTATCTGTATAATTTTTCATGTCAACCTTCAATTTTAACATGTTTTCCTATATATTTCTTCAATTTTATCAGAAATATTTTCCATATAAATCTTCAACTTTATCAGAAAATGTTTATAATTCCACTTTCAATTAAATTAGGAATACTTTTATGCCTACCATTATTATATCTATATAAAATTTTCCATGATAATCTTCAATTTTAACATTTTTCTACATTTTCCACAATTTTATCAGAAATATTTTTCTTGTAAATCTTCGATTCTATCATAAAATGTTTCTACTTCCTTTTTCAATTAATTTAGCAATCTTTTTTATGTCTACCACTTTACTCTTTACTTTTCCATGAAAATTGTCAATTTTAACGTGTTTTTCTATGTATCTCTTCTACTTTATCAAAAATATTTTCCATGTAAATCTTAAATTTTATCATAAAATGTTTTTCCTTCCTTTTTCAATAAAAGAACATGTTTTTTAAAAAAGGAGGTAGTTGGTGTATCATATAAACCATTTGAATAATGTCTCCTTTAGTGACAGTATATAACCAAGAAAACTTCTTTCCAAATCATCAGTTCAGTAGACTAATCCTTTTTAACTATAAACTGTTAGCACTATTGAAGAAGTAACAAAAATGAGTTACATTATCAATAAATAGATCAAAGGAAAATAATTCCTTTTTTTTAAGATTCAGTTATTGATGGAGGATGGCATATGCTTTCCACATGCATTTGTGGGGGACAGATGGCACTTTTGGTATTGTTTCCTCCTTCACCATGATGGTTTCAGAGATTGAACTATGTCCTTTCTCATTGAGTCATCCTTATGGTCCAAGAAAGGACAATTCTTACAAAACACAATGGAAACAAAAAGCAAAGAGTCAAAGGAACACTAGGACCTATTGCTCGCTTGGCCCATGAATTATGTGCATAGGAAAGTTGGTGACATTTTAATCTACATATGTGCTATGAATGGCTGAAGTTTGAATATTTTAAAATGATAAATTAGTGTTATAATTGAATGGGAAAACTATGAATCCCTAGAGAGGTTGTTAGAAGCTATTGAGAGACCTTATGTAGATACTGCCACATGGCAGTGCCTGCTTACACTATCAGAAGTTATTGTACCATCCCATGAAGGCACTGCCACATGATGATGCCTGCTTATACTCACAGAAGACATTGAGAAACACTCTGTAGGTACTGTCACACATGGGTGCCTGCTCACTCTCACAGATCTTTGGAGACACCCTGTATACTTTGTTACATGTGGGTGTCAGCTCACATTGTCTCTTACCATTTATAGAAGTTTCATGATTTGAAAAAAAAAGCCAAGAAATAGGCTTAATTTGAGTACACAGTAAAACAGCTTTTGCTTTTGAAATTAAGATAAAATGTTTGCCATCTAGGTCTCCTGTACAGAATCTTTTTAGTGCCTACTCAGAATCTATCTATCATCATCTTCCTAATAAGCATCAATTTATCTCTCATCTGTTATCAATCATGTCTATTTCTGCTGTTGTCTAATTAAACTATGGTGAAGAGTCTCTGTTTAGGAAATGCATGGCTGTAACAGTCGACTATCTGTTATTTATTAGGTTTCTATCTTCAATATAAAAATACACTAAAATTTATTGGTTATATGTTAAAAAGGGATTTAACTTTAGTAGTTGTCATCCTGTAAAATGTTCTGCTAGTTGTTATTACTTTGTGTAAGAAACACCTGAGATAAATAAACTTAGAAAACAGGAAGGTTTTCTTCTTAGGGGGTGGCATTGATACATAGTCTTGAAGTCTAACATTGGTTGGCTCCACTTACTTTGTCCTGGGATACAATAATAAAGTAGGGTTAAAGAAGGGAATACTAGTCTGCTCATTATAGTAAGAATGCAGAAGGAGAAGATAGGGAGGAAATAAGGGAGAAAGAAATACATTGCTACACATACACACACATGCAAACATGCACAAACATGTGAACATGCACACACATACACATCTTGGTGGAAAAAATTAATGTCTTTAAAATATTTGAGGAAAGATTTGACATCACAAAAAACTGTGAAGTATTTTGCTTTCTAATATAGTATCTCTCTCTCTCTCTCTCTCTCTCTCTCTTTCTGTGTGTGTGTGTGTGTGTGTGTGTATGTGTAACTATAAAAACCATGCAGTTCTTTTGTTCAGTGTTTCTGGGTCTCTGTGCTATTAGGCATGATGGCCTCATTGTTTTAATTTCTCATAAACCAAGCCTCATCTGTTTCTAAATGGAAGCAGGCATCCCAAGGCAGGAGACATCTTCTTTTGTAGGAGAATACTCAAGGAGTTTGCTTATGTGAAGGACATGTTTCAAGTATTTTTCCCTCTCTAAAAGCCACTAAATGATCTTATTTGCTTTGAGAACTCAAAAGTCTTTCTAAAAACTTTTCTACAAGGACATTTTTTTTTATCACAGAGCATCATTCCTTCATATTTATGAAAATGGATTTTATTGTTTCATCAAAACTGTACAGTGCCACATTTCCTGGCTTTAACTCTCTAAACTGAGTAAGTACATATAGTCCCCAGATGTCCACAAGCGCCTTCTGCCCTGCCTTCTGGTGTGCCCGCTGAATGGAAGTTATTGTTATCCATCTTGCTAAAGTCAAACAAAAGTCAAACTGTCATTATGAGATTAGTTACAGATTGATACTGAGGCCTTTGTGGCATGAAATGTTTTGTTTTAAGGTCTGATTTTTTTCCAACTCTGCAAATCAAAATGCTTACAGAAGCCTCATCCTTAAATCTGGCTTGAACCGGCTTTCCACATTAATCTACCTATAAAATAAGAAATACAAGAAGGCAAATGTAACCCAGTTCAGTGTTATATTGGCAGAAGGATGCTTATGCTGACAATTTCATAATGCTTTGGAACAGCATTGCTCAATGTCATACTTACAGGGCAGCTGTAGTCTCTTCTTTTAGGCAAAAGCCATAGTGTGTACTCTGAAAATAGTTAGGGAACAGTGTTAGGGAATAGTGGTTCACTTGGTGTGTTTAATTTCAGAATTTAAGAGGAAGAGTAGGAGTATCACAGCAAATCTGAGACCACCTAGTGGGTTAAGACCTTTCAGTATGGGGCAAATATTGTATATTAGTTTGACAGAGGCATAGTCTCAAATGAAGTGACCCATGAAGGCCTTTAAAAAGGATTGCTTCAGTTCTTACCAATGACAAATCATAACCAAGAGAGAAGAATGTCTGCAATAGAAAAGGTTTTGCAAACTGAATTGATGTTCTCCTGAATTATGAAAATAAATTGATAACAAGTGTTCTGAGAAGTAATTGATCCCTGATGCCTCTCAGAGGAGGTTGATGTTAATTTACCTTCCCTGACACATGTCATGCACAGTTAATAAGTTACTCAATATGGGACTTATAAACCTCATTGAAAGGCTCCCAACACTTCTTGGAACCACCTTGTGAGCCACAATAAAAATGATAGTCAGTTGTGGGCATAGGAAGGTTTAATGTTTAGCTCAATATTTTAAAGGCAAGGAACAGATTAATATTAGAGGACTGAAATACATAAAACCTAGATTATACTATCTAAGGTTGGTGAAGATCCTTTCCCAATCTGTTGGTTGACATTTTGTCCTTTTGACAGTGTCCTTTGCCTTACAGAAACTTTGTAGTTTTATGAGGTCCCATTTGTCAATTCTTGATCTTAGAGCATAAGCTATTGGTGTTCTATTCAGGAACTTTTCCCCTGTGCCCATGTCCTCCAGGGTCTTCCCCAGTTTCTTTTTGATTAGTTTCAGTGTGTCAGGTTTTATGTACAGGTCCTTGATCCATTTGGAGTTGAGCTTAGTACAAGGAGACAAGGATGGATCAATTCACATTCTTCTGCATGCTGACCTCCAATTGAACCAGCACCATTTGTTGAAAAGACTATCTTTTTTCCACTGGATGCTTTTAGCTCCTTTGTCAAAGATCAAGTGACCATAGGTGTGTTGGTTCATTTCTGGGTCTTCAATCCTATTCCATTGATACGCTTGCCTGTTATTGTACCAATACCAAGTAGTTTTTACCAATATTGCTCTGTAGAAAAGTTTAAAGTCTGGGATACTGAATCCCCCTGAAGTTCTTTTACTGTTGAGAATAGTTTTAGCTATCCTGGGTTTTTTGTTATTCCAGATGAATTTGAGAATTGCTCTTTCTAGCTCTATGCAGAACTGGGTTGGCATTTTTATGGGGATAGCACTGAATCTGTAGATTGCCTTTGGCAAGATGGCCATTTTAACTATATTAATTCTGCCAATCCACGAGCATGGAAGATTTTTCCATTTTCTGAGATCTTCTTCGATTTCCTTCTTCAGAGATCTGTCCTAAATCCAACAGAGTGCTAATATCTAATATATACAAAGAACTCAAGAAAGTAGAACCCAGACAACCAAATAACCCCATTAAAAAGTGGGGTACAGAGCTAAACAAAGAATTTTCCCATGAAGAAATTTGGAGAGCTGAGAAACACCTTAAGAAATGTTCAACATCATTAATCATTAGGGAAATGCAAATCAAAACAACTCTGGGATTTCACCTCACACCAGTCAGAATGGCTAAGGTAAAAAACTCAGGAGACATCAGGTGTTGGCGAGGATGTGGAGAAAGAGGAACACTCCTCACTGCTGGTGGGATTGCAAGATTGTACTATCTAAGGAAGTTTAATGCTCTTGCTTTGAAAGTCTCCACTTGACATCTGTTCTGGGTATTCAGCAAGTTGTAAGAGATAAACTGAGCTCAGTTTTCCTGAGTTCTACTTTCCAGTATTTTTCATATTTTGTATAATTTAATTTTACCCTTGCAGAACACAGCACTTATTATGATGTTCAACTAAATAGCTATAACTTTTTCTCCTTGTTTTTGTGAACCTATAACTTCTCTAAAATTGAAAAAAATATATTACATTTTCAATTTTTAAGTAGAGGAGAGTGAACTCTGTCTGTAGTGTTTGCTTTACAAGCTTGAGAACCCACATAAAAGAATTGATTCTCTAAAACCCACATATAAAGAAACAACTGTATAGTGGCACACACTTGTAGTTTCAGTGCTTGGAAGTAGAGACAGGCAGATCTGAGGGCCTTGCTGGCAAGTCAGTCTAGCCTATTGTCTGAAGTATCACACCATCTCACTGCTTTACTGAGCAAGGTTTTGTTGATTCGTAGATAAGCTCTTTGCCTATGTGCAGAGAGTATCTTCTCTGCAAGGTGGAATGGGTTAGTAGTTACAATGAACATGGAATACCTTATACAGCTGTAACATTTACTGCCTGGTCCTTCATGTAAAACATTTCCAATGCTTTATATAGAGAAACGGTCTTGTACACATGAAGGAATTAGTGGGAGTTCTCATGGAATTCAAACCGAAAACCTCACAAATGTTCATGAATAGTAGGATAGAAAATCAACTCAGGATACTTTTCTACAATACTGCTATAGTATAGAGAGGATTTTAGAAGGTATGCATGCTTGCAAGACAAGATACCATCGCTAAGGAAACGAATGGTTAGAAAACAGGGACTGAGGACAGTTTGCTTTGTACCATGATTAAAATAAGCAAAGCTAAGTCATCTATACACTAGGTAGTGACAAGCTTGTAACACAGTGATAAGCAAGGGACAGATGAAATTTTTGCAATGTTTATTGTCTAGGAGCAGGTTAACCATTAGGGTGGCTTCAACTTAGAGTCTAGGTCACATTTTTCTTCCTATATATAGGTGTGTGGTGAATCCAAACCTGCTTAAGTTTGTTGATCCCACTAGATGAGACTAAGACCACTACCACAAATTTTGAGCTAAATTTGAAGCAAGCCTTATTAACTACTGGTCAGAATGATAGACACTAGCCAGGATTCCCAGAGAAGGGCCACAAGTTATATTAGTCTGCTGCTTATAAAAGAAAAACCAACAAGGCCCTGTACTTCCCACCTTTGTCCAATAGGGATCAAGCATACATCCTGATGTACTTCCTGCCCACTCACTTCCCATGCTATCAAGCACATCCTGTGCAGGTGGGACAACCAACACTGTTTACAGACATGAAAACATGTAGCTTGTTATTTTGCATGAGTGATGACTTTCAGCATCCCAGGAGGTTATTTGTCATTAGACAAGTGGGACATACAAGCTAGAAGCATTTTTGTCTTACAGATTTTTAAGCACAGTAATTTAAACTTAAAACATACCATTAGCCCTCACAAGATTTTATTACCATGTAAATTGAGCATTAAACTTTTTTTGCTTAGTTTAAAAGATTGTTTCAAATCTAAGATCAAGTGATAATTGCCTTTTTTATCAAAAGGAAATTTTGAATGAAACTTCATAATTTCACTGGTATTCATTGGCATACCTGTTTATGCAATGCTTATCTTTCACACAATTCTGGAAGAATTAGTTGGATACATTTAAATATATGAAATAAATAAATAAATAAATGAATACATAAACTTATGCAAATGTATTATATTCCATATCATTACAGAATAGCTATCAAAGGTCATAATAGTAGGGCTTTTCTTCTGCTGTTAATGCTTCTGTCAGTCATGGTTCTGTTTTCCATATGCCATCAACGTGTGCCTCTTTGTTTTAGTTACTTTTCTATTTCTGTGAGAAGACAGAAACATACAAAGGAAAACATTTAATTGGCAGCCTGTTTACAGTTTTAGATGCTTAGTCCATAATCTTCATGGTGGGGAGCATGGCATTAGGCAGGCAAGCATGGCACTACGGTAGTAGAGAGATCACAATTGGTCCACAAACATGGGCAAAGAGACTAACCCTGGCTTAAGGTTTTAACCTTTATCACCCCAGTGACATACCACAAGACCATACTGCTACACCATTTCATTAACTGTGGATCAAACAGTTAATCTGTGGTATCTGTATGATCGTTCTCATTCAAACTATCATACCTTCTCATTATGGTTGAATACCTTATTCCTGGTATAAAACTGGGAATAATGTATAAGTATTATGTACTTATTTGTTATTCTGTTTCAATGACTAGGAAATAGAAACAGATAGAAGGTTATCTCTTATATTTACTAAAAAGTAGTAAGGTTTTCTTTCATGTCAAATATATACTATGACAGTGGTGTCATAATTTATGTGCTTTCAAACGTATTAATCTTAATGAGAACATTTGTTTTCAGGACTTTTCTGGACACTATTGTTATCAACTACTATTAAATTTTCTATTTTTATATGACCAAAAGAAAAAAATGTCCTAGAACTATATAACAATCAGTGGTCAAGAGAATGTGAACCAGACTACCCAGGGTACACTGATCTGAATGTGCATACTATAACCAAAACTGTTTACCTATAAATCAGGTTTTCAGATTTCAGATTCCTTATCCATAATGTATGTGCTGTACCAATTCTGCAGAAATTGGGAGCATACAGAGGCTCCTCTATATTTACTGAGAAACTCTAGATGACATGACTCATCCTAAAAATCTATGATTAGTGCTTTGACCCATGGAGAGATAAAGAATAGTGCTTCCTCAAAATTCCTTGGTTTATCCAAGGTATTTATCATAAATAAATTGTCTTTTCAAGATAATTGGAGTTAATTGTTTGAAGAATGTGAACTAGTGATGTAATTTTTTTTTTACTATAGCATGGCTACTCTAGGTGAACATTTAAGAGGCACAAAAGTCTGCAATGGCTCTTATGTGCCAGATGTAGTCCAAGAGACTGTGTCTTGCATAGTAGTGCTGCCTAGTGTTAACTAAGAGCTGGAACCATTGGGGTCTGTGCAATAATCTATTATTTTTTTAATTTGTTGCAGGGAGAATGCCCCTGAACTATGAAGCACAGCCTAGATTTAATTTCGATGAAATCTATTTTCAAAAATGTTCTTACCAATCTTTTTATACATTAAAAAGTAGAGGAATACATTATTCCATTCATTATACACTGGCAACTATTAATAGTATATTTTACTACTAATGATAATAATTAATAATTACATTTTGGGAATTATCTTTAGCATTCTAGATATTATGTTGCATATGATTGGGTTAATATATTTATAATTGTAGTCAACAACTGGATAAATCTGACAAACTGGCTTGGGATACATTATTTTTCTGTATGAGCTGGTTTGATACAATGGCTGTAACTAATGACCACAGTCTAAGTATAGCTCAAATGAAAGAGATTGATATTTTTTACACTTTTGATCATTAGAACTTTAAAATAAGACCCATTTCTATTGAGCAACCCATTTCTATTGAGCACCCCTTTCCCAGATTGTAATTATCTACCTTACTCTGTTTCCACAAGTGGTCCTTCTGTGTGTGCGAATCTAAGTTAACATTTTTCTGCTTAAAGGACAGTGGTCATAGTGTATTAGGGCTCACCCAAAAGCAATAATTGTACTCAAATTATCTCCATCAAAGTAAAAATAGGTTAATTTTTAAAGCATGCACTGGATAGGATAAAAGAGCAGCTCTCATTCTGTGGGCCATGAGTCCTTTGGAAATACAATGACTTTTCACAGGGTTAACCTAAGATAATCAGAAAAAACAGATATTTATATTACAATTATAAGACTAACAAAATTGCAGTTATGAAGTGACAACAAAAATAATTTTATAGTTGGAGAGTCACAACAATATAAATTGTATTAAATGATAGCAGCATTAGGAAGTTTGAGAACCACTGTGATAAGCGATGCTATAAAAATCTTAAGTCATATAAAATCTTGTGTAGACAGTAGTAATATGGAATATGGTTCTTTAAGAACCTTGTCTGTTTAGGAGGGACTTAGAAGTATGTATATAGCTGGGTGGTGGTGGCACATGCCTGTAATCCCAGCACTTGGGAGGCAGAGGCAGGCAGATTTCTGAGTCTGAGGCCAGCCTGGTCTACAAAGTGAGTTTCAGGACAGCCATACAGAGAAACCCTGTCTCGAAAAAACCAAATCCAAAAAAAAACCTTAAAAAAAAAAAAAAAAAAAGAAGTATGTATATTTCATTGAAGAATAAACAAAACCTTTCAGTATTCTTTGGCTTGACATAACTTACCCTTTTATGTTGACCTACATGCAGCTCAAATTTAAAGACAAAGACTCAAGAGAGCATCTTTATTTTTTGATTGTCAGATTATTGTTTGAAAACCTTGAAGTGTTTATCCCAGCACAATCCATTCAACTAAAACAGGTGTCATGAAGCCATGTGCTTTGTGATAGTGATAACATTTGACAGATATAGGCAGATGTCTTTGTAAAGGCAGAATCCCCTCAGGAGCAACATGGGATACAATTAGATTTCAAAGATGGTTTTGAGGACCTGGTAAAACTGCTGTGACTTCCTATATGACTTTATTAGCACCCCTTTTTTGTCCTTATGTATGCACATGTGCACACTCATATATGTTCACATTAACATATATACATATGTGTTTACATTATATGTGTGTGTAAATGTGTGTGCACATATGTGTATATATTGCAAGCATCCATAATTCACTGAAGAATGATACCACATACTCAAATAGTATGCAAACTCAAAGAGCGTTTTATTCTGCAGTAGTCTAGCATGCTGGGCTCTTCCATTATTTATATAGAGTCAATCAAGTGAGCGTATAGGCTCATTCTAAAGCACATTGAAGCTCTGAGGTAGATGAGCTTACCTTACTCTATCTATAGGCATTCAGAAACATTATCGGGGTATGAAGGCTGGAGCCTGTGTTCCCCCCCCCCCCCATTAATAATTGACTTGCTTGAGCTTGCCTGAACTTGCCTAGTTCTTAGGCCTAGTATTTTTTTTTGCTTTATTTTTAATTGGATATTTTAGTTATTTGCATTTCAGATGTTACCCCTTTTCCTAGTTTCTCCTATGCATACCCCCTACCCTATTCCCCTCACCCTGCTTCCATGAAGGTGCTCTCCCAATTACTCACCCATTTCCACCTCACTGCCCTAGCATTCTCTATACTCGATGCCAGATTAAGGCCTCTTCAGGTCCTTCAGTCCTTCCCCTAACTCATTGGGGGGTTTCTGTAATCAGTCTGATGGTTGGCTATGAGCAACAGATCTATATTGGTCAGGATCTGGCAGAGCCTCTCTAGAGATAGCTGTATCAGGCTCCTATCAGCAAGCACTTCTTGGCATCAGAAACAGTGTCTAGGTTTGGTGTCAGCATGTGGGATGAATCTACTGGTGGGGCAGTCTTTGGATGGCCTTTCCTTCAGTCTCTGCTCCACACTTTGCTCCTGTATTTACCTTAGACAGGAACAATTCTGGGTTCAAATTTTGGAGATGGATCTGTGGCACCATCCTTCAAACAGGGGGCCATGCCTATACTCTGGATATGGTCTCAACAGGTTCTCCTTCTTATTTGTGGGGTATTTCAGCTAATGTCACTCCTGTGGGATCCTGGGAAGCTCTTGCTTTCCTGGAGTCTGGTACTTTCTGGTTGCTACCCCCAGTTCCCCATACCCTATTGCTACACACCTCTCTTTAATTTCCTGACCTGTTCATCTCCTCCATCTCTTCCCATATCTGAATCTTCCCCCCTTTCACCTCCTCCTCTTCCCTTTCTCCAAAGACCTTTCTACCCCCTACTTGCCTTGATTATTTTGTTCCCCCTTCTATGTAGGACTAAAGCATCCACGCTTTTGTTTTTCTTCTTCTTGAGCTTCATGTGGTCTTGAGTTGCATTGTGGGTATTTCATGCTCTTAGCCTAATATCCACTTTATCAGTGAGTACATATCATGTGTGTTCTTTTGTGACTCAGTTACCTACCTCCAGATGATATTTTCTAGATCCATTCATTTGCCTGTGAATTACATGAAATTATTGATTTTAATAGCTCTGTAATATTCAATTTCATAAATATACAACATTTTCTGCATCCATTACTCTGGTGAGGAACATCTGGGTTGTTTCCAGCTTCTGGTTATTATAAACAAGGCTGCTATGAACATAGTGGAGCATGTGCCCTTATTACATGTTGGAGCTTCTTCTGAGTATATGCCCAGGAGTGGTATAACAGGATCCTCTTGTAGTATCATGTCCAGTTTTCTGAGGAACCACCAGACTGATTTCCAGAGTAGTTGTACCATAGTTGTACCAGCTTGAAATTCCACCAGCAGTGGAGGTGTATTGTCACCTGAGTTTTTGATCTTATCCATTCTGACTGGTATAAGGTGGAATCTGAGGATTGTTTTGATTTGTATTTTCCTGATGGCTAAGGATGTTGACCATTTCCTTAAGTGATTCTGAAACATTACTATTTCCTCAATTGAGAATTATCTGTATAGCTCAAAACCCCATCTTAATAGAGTTATTTGGTTCTCTGGAGTCTAACTTCTTGATTTCTTTGTATTTATTGGATATTAACCCTCTATAGGATGGAGGATTGGTAAAAATCTTTTCCCAATCTGTTGGTTGCCAATTGGTAATACTAACAGTGTCCTTTGACTTACAGAAGGTTTTAAATTTTATGAGGTTTAATTTCTTAATTCTTTTTTTTTATATTTTTATTTTCTATATTCTTTGTTTACATTCCAAATGATTTCCCCTTTCCCGGATCCCCCCTCCCCATATGTCCCATAAACATTATTCTCTCCATCCCTTTTCCAGTCACCTCCTTCCTTTTTCTCTGTCCTTATATTCCCTTCCCATGTTAGATCAATCCTTTCCAGGATCAGGACCCTCTCCATACTTCTTCATGGGAGTCATTTGTTATGCAATTTGTGCCTTGGGTATTCAGAGCTTCTGGGCTAATTAATATCCACTTATCAGAGATTGCATTCCATGTATATTCTTTTGTGATTGGGTTACCTCACTTAGGATGGTATTTTCCAGATCAAAGCATTTGCCTAAAAATTTTGTGAATTCATTGTTTCTAATTGCTGAATAGTATTCCATTGTGTAAATATACCACATTTTCTGTATCCATTCCTCCTTTGAGGGGCATCTGGGTTCTTTCCAGCTTCTGGCTATTATAAATAAGGCTGCTATGAATGCAATGGAGCATGTGTCTTTATTGCATGCTGGGGAATCCTGAATCTTAGAGCATAAGCTATTAGTGTTTTGTTCAGGAAATGCTCCCCTGTGTCATTGTGTTTGAGGCTTTCCCCAAAATTCTCTTCTATTATCTGGTTTTATATAGAGGTTCTTGGTCCACTTGGAGGTAAGCTTTGTACAGGGAGATAAGAATGGATCCATTTTCATTCTTCTACATGCTGACTGGCAGTTGAAACAGCACCACTTGTTTAAAATGCTATTTTTTTTTTATCTGAATGATTTTAGCTCTTTTGTGAAAGATGAAGTGACCATAGTTGTGTGGGTTCATTTCTGGGTCTTCAATTCTATTCCATTGATCTACCTCCCTATCACTGTACCAATAACATGCAGTTTTCATCACTATTGCTCTGTAGCACACTTTAAGGTCAGGGATGGTCATTCTGCTTGAAGTTCTCTTATTGTTGAGAATAGTTTTTGCTCTCCTGGATATTTTATTATTCCAAATGAATTTGAGAATTGCTCTTTTTAACTCTATAAGGAATTGTGTTGGGATTTTGATGGAGATTTCATTGAATCTGTAGGTTGCTTTCAGCAATATGGCCATTTTTGCTATATTAATCCTGCCAGTCCATTAGCATGGGAGATCTTTCCATCTTCTGAGGTCTTCTTCGATTTCTTTATTCAGAGACTTGAAGTTCTTGTAGTACTGATCTTTTAAGTGTTCTGTTAGAGTCACACCAAGATATTTTATATAGTTCATGATTTTTGTGAAGGGTGTCATTTCCCTTATTTCTTTCTTAGTTTATCCTTGAGTATAGGAAGGCTACTGATTTGAGTTAATTATATATGTGGCTACTTTGCTGAAGTTGTTTATCAACTGTATCAACTGTAGGAGTTCTCTGATGAAATTATTAGGGTCACTTAGTTATATTATCATATCATCTGCAAATAGTGATATTTGACTTCTTCTTTTCCAATTTGTATCTCTTTGACTTTCTTTTGTTGTCTAATTGCTCTCGCTAGAATTTCAAGTACTATACAGAATAGATAGGAGGAGACCAGAGACTATAAAAGCCAGAAGTTCCTTGGCAGATATAATACAGACCTTAAGAGAACACAAATGCCAGCCCAGGCTACTATACTAACTCTCAATTGCCATTCATGGGAACACCAAGATATTTCATGATAAAACTAAATTTACACAATATCTTCCAACAAATCCAGCTTTACAAAGGATAATTGATGAAAATCTCTAACACAAAGATTGAAACTATACTCTAGAAAAAGCAAGAACATAATCTTCTGTCAACAAACCCAAAATAAAATAGCCAAACAAACAGAATTCCCCCTCTAACAACAAAAATAACGGGAAGCAACAATCACTATTCCTCAATATCTCTTAACATAAATTGACTCAATTCCCCAATAAGAAGATATAGACCAACAGACTGAATATGTAAACATGACCCAGCACTTTGATGCATACAAGAATCTTACTTCAGTGACAAATACAGATACTACCTCACAGTTAAAGACTGCAAAACTATTTTCCAAGCAAATGGTCCCAAGCAAACATGGTGGAGTACCAATTTTAATATGGAATAAAATTGACCTTCAACCAAAACTTATCAAAATATAGGGAAGGACACTTCATATTCATCAAAGGAAAAATCTAAGATGAACTCCCAATTTTGAACATCTATGCTCCAAAAGCAAAGGCACCCACATTCACAGAAGAAACCTTACTAAAGCTCAAAGTACACATTGCATCTCACACAATCAGAGCGGGAGATTTCAACACCCCACTCTCATCAATGGACTGATCATGGAAACACAAACTAAACAGAGACTCACTGAAACTGAGAGAAATTATAAACCAAATGGATTTAACAGATGCCTATAGAATATTTTATCCTTAAAACAAAAGAATCTACTTCCTCCTTGGTATCTATGCTACCTTCTCCAAAATTGGTGATATATATGGTCACAAAACAGACCTCAAGAACGTTGAACTAACCCATTGCATCCTATCAAATCACCACAGACTAAGGCTGGTCTTCAATAAGAACAAGAACAGAAAGTTTACATACAAGTGGAAGATGAACAATGCTGTACTGAATGATGTCTTTGTCACCAAAGAAATTAAGGACTTTTTAGAATTTAATAAAAATGAAGGCACAAAATGCCAAAACTCATGAGATGAAATGAAAGCAATGCTAAGAGAAAAACTCATAGCTCTGAGTGCCTCCAAAAAGAAACTGGAGAGAGCATGCAATATCGGCATTACAGGACACCTAAAAGCTCTAGAACAAAAATGAAGCGAACATACCCAAGAAGAGTAGATGGAAGGAAATAGTCAAACTCGGGGCTAAAATAAGCCAAGCAGAAGGAAATAGAACTATACGAAGAATCAACAAAACCAGGAGCTGGTTCTTTGATAATATCAACAAGATAAATGAACCCTTAGCCAGAATAACCATAGGGCACAGAGACAGTATCCAAATTAACAAATCCAAAATGAAAAGGAAGATATAACAACAGAAACAGAGGAAAATAAAAAAAAATCATCATATCCTACTAGAAACATCTATATCCAATAAAACGGGAACATCTGGGTGAAATGAGCAATTTTGTAGATAGACACCAGATACCAAAGTTAAATCAAGATCAGATAAATCAATAGAAGCAGTCATTAAAAGTTTCACAACAACAACAACAACAACAACAACAACAAATCCCAGGACAAGGTGGGTTTAGTGCAGAATTCTGTCAGACCTTCAAAGAATAGCTCATACTAATATTCCACAAAATAGAAATAGAAGGGACAGTATCCAATTCATTATGTGAAGCCACAGTTACACTGGCACCAAAACCACACAAAGACCCAACAAAGAAAGATAATTTCAGGACAATATCTTCCATGAATATTTGGTGGAAAAATAATATAATTTTTCAAACTGAATCAAGGAATACATCAACATGATCTGCAGGGCTGGTTCAATATATGGTAATCCATCAACATAATCCACGACATAAACAAACTCAAAAACAACAACAAAAAACATCCACATGATCACTTTATTAGTTTTTGAAAAAAACATTTGACAAATTCAACATCCCTTCATGTTAAAAGTCTCAGAAAGATCAGGAATTCAAGACCTATACTTAAGCATAGTAAAAGCAATATTCAGCAAACCAGTAGCCAACATCAAACTAAATAGAGTGAAACTTGAAGCAATCCTACTAAAATTAGGCCTAGTATGCTTAATTGCCAATTTGAAGTCTGTCATGGAATCATTCTAGTCTTTCAATATTTGTGTGTGTGTGTGTGTGTGTGTGTGTGTGTGTGTGTATGTGAATGTGAGCATGTGAGCATTTTTAGTCCCAGACTGAGACTAAATCCACTAGTACAAGTTAAAGCCAAATTTGAAGCAAGCTTTAAAATTCTGGATATGTGGATGGGCTCTGGCTAGGTCTATCTCAGGTATCTAGGCCCAAAATGGCCATGCATCATATCTTGAAAAGACTTAAAAAGACAAACCGACTAGGCCACCATATTTCCCATCAGGTTCAATCAGGGGCAATCATATATACTCACATAATTCCTGATAACATACCTCCAGCCTCTCAAGAGTAACTGTACATCCTAATGTGTTTCCAGCCCACACACCTTCTGCATTATGAATAATTATTACTGAGAAGAATCATTGCAAAGCAAATTCTTTTAAATAAAGGAGAAGTAAGAAGTTACATCTGAAACTTGTTTATCCTTTAATATGAAACATGTTAGCAAGGCAAGCCTGTCTACTTTTCTCAGAAGGAGAACTAGTAGCTCTAAAAAAAGCAAGGCCAAATTTTTTACACATGAAAGAAGTAATAAGGTGTCTGCAGCCTTGGGGAAGAACTTTGTTGACAGCTGTTGCCAAGCTGACAGAGCTTTAGCTGCTCTAGCTGTCAATGCCTTGAGAGACCTAAGCAGAATTTTAGCAGAAAGTATAATCCAAATGGACTATGTGTCAATTAAAATAAAATACTTACCAATTACATAGATGCTCACCCCACCAGGTTCCTGTGTTCTCCAGGGCTTTGCTTGGGGCAGAGGTCCCAGGGCAGCATCAGCCTTCAGCTGCCAGGCACAGAAGACCTGAGAGACTGTTGTGTGTAAAGGAACTTGGAGGACTGACTGTATTTGTCTGTGCTAAGTGGGGCAATCAAGTCTCCATTGCCCTACATGTCTACAGTTTGGGCATGGTACTTGTGGTAGCAAGGCATGGGACAGTTTTTCCTAGGTGTTAGCATTACCACAATCCAGGTGAAGTTGTCCTCAGACCCCTTCACCTTCTTTGAAGACCTTGGAGTTACTGATACATAGTGGGGGCTCTGTCATAGTAAGATTTTCCATTAATCATTTTAAATGCCGTATTCAGCAGATCTATGACAAGTCTGAGGATCATTATCTGTCTAAGCTAAAGAAACTTTGCTTGACTTTAGTTACCTTGTTTTAGGCTTAGCCTTGAAAACACAAACAGAAGACTAAATAAAGATTTTTCCTATAATTAATGTCAGTAGTTTTGTGTTTTATTAAAAAAGCCAAGGATTTGCTTTGCAAAACCAGGTATGGTTAGGTGGGAGGGTTGCTTCAGCAGCCCGTGCTGAGGCATCTCTCTCCCATGACATATCAGCCATACAATAGGTATAGTAGAGAATATATTTAGAGCATGGGAAGGGGAATTGAGAAAGGAGGAGGGACAGAGAATGACAGATAAGCAGAGAGAGAGAGAGACACAAAGAGAGAGACACACACAGAGAGAGAGAGAGAGAGAGAGAGAGAGAGAGAGAGAGAGAGAGAGAGAGAGAGAGAGAGACAGAGAGAGGCACAGAGATGAGGAGGAAGAAGAAGAGGAAGAGAAGAAGGAGGAGAAAGAGGAAGGGGAGGAGGAGGGACAGACTATCCAGGAATACTTAGTGACAGAGAGGGGAGGGGATGGATTAGAGAGGGAGAAAGGGGTCAAGGAGAGAAGAGAGTCAGAGAGAGAAGGGCCAGGGAGAGGAAGGAGGGGCAAACATACCCTTTTAAAGCAACCTAGGCCTACCGAGCTGTTGTTTGGTAACTGTTGGGTGGAGCATAGACGGCATGCCAACAACTAGTATTTAGCATGAAGATAAGTGTAGTTTTTCACATATTAAAGATTTTGATCATTTATAAGGTGATTGACCATTAACCTATGTGTCTTAATTATCTTTAACAGTTTAAATAAAATTAATAACTTTCATAAGATTAAAATTTTACAGCTTTATTCCTTTTGACTCTTAAAAATGACAAATTCTGAATCAAATGATTTTTAAAATCCAAATAAAGTGTTAACTCATAAATACAGTCCATAAGAAGACTGGCAACTTTACTCTCCTAATTATTTCATAGTACAAGAGTACAGGTTTAACAGTTTCTTTAATGCCTCGGTTTACCAAAATATCTTAAGCTTAACACAATTTACAATAGCAAGTGGGACAGATATAAATTCTTAAGCCCAAATACAATTAGATAAAGAGAGAGCATTCTCAAAGCCAATGGTTCTTAACCTTCCTAATGCTACAACCCTTTCACACAGTTTTCCATGCTGTGATGCCTCAACTATAAAATCATTCTAATGTCTATTTTAGAACTACAATTTTGACAATGTTATAAATAATAGTACAAACATTTGGTATGCAATCAGTCTTAGCCTGCCTCTGCAAAGGTCTTATAACTTCCTAAGGGTCACAGCCTGTAAGTGGAGATATGCTGCTGAAAGTACTTTTCCAGACTACATGGGTCATTGTTTTGCTGCATCATAAAATAGGTACACCCCAGGCTCTAATGTTTGTATTTGGTGCTCACAGCTATGGCCTTTATTTTTAAGCTTTTTTTTTTCTGAGATCACATATTAAAATATAAAACCTTGTATAAACTTAAGATGTCCCATAACCTTATAAATTAAAATATTTGGCTAGACATTCCTTTTAAAATGTCATTATTTTTATTTAAATTTTCTGAAAATATTCAGCACTTCCTCTTTTCTTAGCTGTGTGGTCCTGCCATGTCAAAAAATAAAGTATGTATTTTACTTCAGGAATGTAGATATTTGCACAACCATAATGTACTCAAAGCAAACCCAAGCTCCAACAGTGCAAACAATTCAATGATCAATTTCTGACATTCACTTACAATCCTTTGCAGCTTGGGTCACCTCTCTGGCTAACCCTCTGCAGCATACACAGCCTTGCTTCTGGGTCCCAACTGGTGACTAACACATGGTATTGATATCTTCAAAACTGCTACAGTCCCCTATTGCAACTGGGCTCTTTTTAGGACTCTAGCCCTGTCAGAGACTGGCAAGCCTTACCTGTTCTTCATGACTCCTTTATATCTTTGAAAACAGGGTCAACTGGTGATCACTATATTATAAAATTTGGCTTCCAGCTTTGTCATAGGCAGTAGATGGCTATTGAACTGCCAAGCTTGTGTTTTCTTTCTTCTTTCTTGACACATTGGCCTTCTGTCTCAAACCCATGGCTACTATACACTTAGAGAAGCTCTGATGCTACATGACAGTGAATTTACAGTTTCTATCACAGGAACTATAGGATCTGCAGCCTACTCAATAAGGGATCAGGATGTTAGCCTTCAAATCTAGCGTGGCTACTTGACATAGATGAATGCCTAATCCCTTCAAACAGTTGTCCAAGGACTTTGAACATTGATGTCTTGCCAGAGTATAAGACATCATATAAGATATCCAGAACTGGGTATGTGGTTCCATTACACTCACTGTGGAACAGTTACTGGAGTTCTGTGATAGATCATATGTGTAAGCACCTATCTCATATGTTCCCCATGGATAATTCAAAGCATGTATAATTATTGCCACTTCCCAGGTGTATACAATGAGACTGCAAGAAAGCTGAGCATAACTTTTGTGATCACAGCAGACCTGCAAGCCTAAGTAGACCTCTGCCCTACTCTCTCTGATTGTACATGCTGGGCAGTACACAATTCCAGCACAGTGAGTGTGTGTTCAGGATGTGTAGAGTTCTGTGTTGCTCTTCATTGTGATGCACTGTTATACATCCATGAAATGGAGAAAAACATTCTCTGGTTACTTATGTGGAATACATCTCTTATAAGCCATGTTTCTTAAGGAAAATAATATGCCAAGGTTTATTATATTTTTGTGACCCTTAACTATAGGAAGAAATACATTTTTCTAAACACACTTTTTGAAACTGTATCTTGGAATCAATTAGCTATTATTTAAATTGTGCCAAGGATGTGGAAGTCAACATTGTGAAGGAAAAAATAGGATGGAGAGAGAGAAGGTATAACAGGCTCCTACAATTTTCAAAGAATTGTGATTTGCAGTATACAAAGTTAGATCTCAGATGGCTTCTGGAACACCAGTGAGACAACAAAAAGGAACTGAGGCTAGAGACTGACTGCTTCTCCCATCTTCATGGAAGTCATAACAGGTGATGACGCTTCCATGAATCTTTGTGATTCTGGATCTTAAAATTAAAAGAGCTTAAAAATAAACTTGGAAGGAAAGTTGAGTGCCATTTTATTCAAGTTTTAGAGAAAAATAAGTAAGATAGACAAAATGGAGATCTTAGTGAAGACTAAGAAGTAGGAGTAGATAAAAGGAGAGAGAAATCCATGCTCTTTAAATCATACCAGCAAGGCAGAGAGACTCGAACTGAAGTCTAGAAAGAAGTGCTTGGTATGCAGAGTGCCAGATATGTTGCCAAAAATGTGAGGGAATACCACAGAAGAAAGTAGGCTTTGGATGTCAACTGAACAGGAGGCTAGGAAGAGGACAATGAAAACTTATTCTTTTGGACTTAGAATGTAAAAATTCAGGCATAGTTAACAATGAAAATGTGTAAGCAACTGTATCAAAAGAGTAGCTTCTGTGGTCTATAAGGGATAATTATTCTCCAAGACATTTTTCCTGAGGAGCTTTTCCAGGTGATTGGCAGTCCCATTTGTAAATTTTTAGGGAAGAGAAATCAATGTGTTTATAATCTTTTTAAATTTTTTCATTTTTTTATTCGATATATTTTTTATTTACATTTCAAATGATTTCTGCTTTTCTGGCACCCCACTCCGCAAAAGTCCCATAAGCCCTCTTCTCCCATCCACCCCTTCCCACTTCCCTGTTCTGGTTTTGCCATATACTGCTACACTGAGTCTTTCCAGAACAAGGCTACTCCTCCGTTCTTCTTGTACATCATTTGATGTGTGGATTATGTTTTGGGTATTCCAATTTTCTAGGCTAATATCCACTTATTAATGAGTGCATACCATGATTAATCATTTGAGACTGGGTTAGCTCACTTAGTATGATGGTCTCCAGCTCCATCCATTTGTCTAAGAATTTCATGAATTCATTGTTTCTAATGGTTGAATAGTACTCCATTGTGTATATATATCACATTTTTTGCATTCATTCTGTTGAGGGATACCTGGGTTCTTTCCAGGTTCTGACTATTATAAATAGGGCTGCTATGAAAATAGTGGAGCACGTATCCTTATTACCTGCTGGAGAAGCCTCTGGGTATATGCCCAGGAGTGGTATAGCAGGATCCTCTGGAAGTGACTTGCCCAATTTTCTGAGGAACTGCCAGACTGATTTCCAGAGTGGTTGTACCAGTTTGCAACCCCACCAGCAGTGGAGGAGTGTTCCTCTTTCTCCACATCCTCGCCAACAACTGCTGTCTCCTGAGTTTTTAATCTTAGCCATTCTGACTGATGTAAGGTGAAATCTCAGGGCTGTTTTGATTTGCATTTCCCTAATGACTAATGAAGTTGAGCATTTTTTAAGATGATTCTCAGCCTTCCAAAGTTCTTCGGGTGAAAATTCTTTGTTTAGCTTTGTACCCCTTTATTTAATAGGGTTATTTGGCTTTCTGGGGTCTAACTTCCTGAGTTCTTTGTATATATTGGATATTAGCCCTCTATCTGATGTAGGGTTGGTGAAGATCTTTTTCCAATTTGTTGGTTGCCGATTTGTCCTTTTGATGGTGTCCTTTGCTTTACAGAAACTTTGTAGTTTTATGAGGTCCCATTTGTCTATTCTTGATCTAAGAGAATATGCTATTGGTATTCTGTTCAGGAACTTTCCCCCTGTATCGATGTTTTCAAGGGTCTTCCCCAGTTTCTTTTCTATTAGCTTCAGAGTGTCTGGCTTTATGTAGAGGTCCTTGATGTATTTGGAGTTGAGCATAGTACAAGGAGATAAGGATGGATCAATTTACATTCTTCTGCATGCTGACCTCCAGCACCATTTGTTGAAAAGGGTATCTTTCTTTCACTGGATGGTTTCAGGTCCTTTGCCGAGGATCAAGTGGCTATAGGTATGTAGGTTCATTTCTGGACATTTAATCCTATTCCACTTGCCTGTCACTGTACCAATACCATGCAGTTTTTAATACTATTGCTCTGTAGTATTGCTTGAGGTCAGGGATACTGATTCTCCCAGAATTTCTTTTGTTGTTGAGAATAGTTTTTAGCTATCCTGGGTTTTTTGTAATTCCAGATGAATTTGAGAATTGCACTTTCTAACTCTATGAAGACTGAGTTAGGATTTTGATGGGTATTTTGTTGAATCTGTATATTGCTTTTGGCAAAATGGCAATTTTAACTATATTAATCCTGCCAATCCATGAGCATGGGAGATTTTTCCATTTTCTGAGGTCTTCTTCCATTTCCTTCTTCAGAGTCTTGAAGTTCTTTTCATACAGATTTTTCACTTGTTTGGTCAGTCACCCCAAGGTACTTTATACTGTTTGTGGCTATTGTGAAGGGTGTCATTTCTTTAATTTCTTTCTCAGCCTGCTTATCCTTTGAGTATAGGAAAGCTACTGATTTGCTTGAGTTGATTTTATAACCTGCCACTTTGCTGAAGTTGTTTATCAGCTGTAGGAGTTCTCTAGTGGATTTTTTGGGTCACTCAGGTAGACTATCATATCATCACCAAAGAGTGATAGTTTGACTTCTTCGTTTCCAATTCATATCCCCTTGACTTCCTTATGTTCTCTAATTGCCCGAACGAAATATTGAAAAGTACAATATTGAAAAGGAGAGAGGGAGCAGCCTTGTCTAGTCACTGATTTTAGTGGGATTGCTTCAAGTTTCTCTCCATTTAGTTTGATGTTGGCTACGGGTTTGCTGTATATTGCTTTTACTATGTTTAGATATGGGCCTTGAATTCCGGTTCTTTCCAAGACATTAAGCATGAAAGGATGCTGAATTTTATCAAATGCTTTTTCAGCATCGAATAAAATGAACATGTGTTTTTTTTCTTTGAGTTTGTTTATGTAGTGGACTGCATTGATGGATTTCTGTATACTGAACCATCCCTGCATCCTTGGGATAAAGCCTACTTGATCATGGTTGATGATCGCTTTTATGTGTTCTTGGATTTGGTTGGCAAGAATTTTATTGAGTATTTTTGCATCGATGTTCATAAGGGAAATTGGTCTGAAGTTCTCTTTCTTTGTTGGATCTTTGTGTGCTTTTGGTATCAGCCTAATTGTGGCTTCCTAGAAGGAGTTGGGTAATGTTCCTTCCATTTCTATTTTGTGGAATAATTTGAAGAGTATTGGTGTTAGGTCTTCTTTAAAGGTCTGATAGAATTCTGCACTGAAGCCATCTGGTCCTGTGATTTTTTTTGGTTGGAAAACATTCTATGACCCCTTCTATTTCTTTAGGAGTTATGGGACTGTTTAGATGATCTATTTGGTCCTGATTTAATTTTGGTGTTTTATATCTGTCTAGGAAATTGTTCCTCCAGATTCTCCAGTTGTGTTGAGTATAGTCTTCTTTGAAGGTCTGATAATATTCTGCACTGAAGCCATCTGGTCCTGTGCTTTTTTTGGTTGGAAAACATTCTATGACCCCTTCTATTTCTTTAGGGGTTATGGGACTGTTTAGATGATCTATTTGGTCCTGATTTAATTTTGGTGTTTTATATCTATCTAGGAAATTGTTTATTTCCTCCAGATTCTCCAGTTGTGTTGAGTATAGGCTTTTGTAGTAGCATCTGATGATTTTTTGAATTTCCTCAGTTTCTGTTGTCATATCACCCTTTTCATTTCTAATTTTGTTAATTTGGATACTTTCTCTGTGCCCTATGGTCATTCTAGCTAAGGGTTTATCTATCTTGTTGATTTTCTCAAAGAACCAGCTCCTGGATTCATTGATTCTTTGTATGGTTTTCTTTGTTTCCACTTGATTGATTTCAGACCTGCGTTTGATGATTTCCTGTCTTCTACTCCTCCTGGGTGAATTAGCTTCTTTTTGTTCCAGAGCTTTCACATGTGCCATTAAGCTGCTAGCGTATGCTCTCTCCTGTTTCTTTTTGGATGCATTCACGGCTGTGAGTTTTTCTCTTATCATTTCTTTCTTTGTGTCCCAATGATTTAGGTATGTTGTGCCCTCATTTTCATTAAATTAAAAAAAGTCTCTGATTTCTTTCTTTATTTCTTCTATGGCCAAGGTGTCATTGAGTAGAGTATTGTTCAGTTTCCATGTGTATGTGGGTTTTCTGTTGTTTTTGTTGCTATTGAAGACCACTCTTACTCCATAGTGATCTGATAGGAGGCATGGGATTAGTTTGATCTTTTTATATTTGTAGAAGTCTGTCTTCTGACCTATGTTCGATTTTGGAAAGGTACCATGAGGTGCTGAGAAAAAGGTATATTCTTTTGCTTTAGGGTGAAATGTTCTATAAATATCAGTCAAATCCAATTGGTCCAAAGTTTCAATTAGTTTTACTGTGTCCCTGTTTATTTTTTGTTTTCCTGATTGGTCCATTGATAATAGTAGAGTGTTGAAGTTACCCACAATTATTGTGTTAGGTGCAATGTGTGCTTTGAGCTTTAGTAATGTATCTTTTATGAATGAGGGTGTCCTTGTGTTTGGTGTGCAAATGTTCAGAATTGAGAGTTCTTCTTGGTGGATTTTTCCTTTGACCAGCAAGAAGTATCCTTCCATGTCTCTTTTTCAACTTTAGGTTGAAAGTCAATTCTATCTGATATTAGAATGGCTACTCCGGCTCGTTTCCTAAGACCATTGGCTTGTAAAATTGTCTTCTAGCATTTTACTCTAAGGTAGTTTTTGTCTTTGACACTGAGGTGTGTTTCCTGTATGCAGCAAAATGTAGGGTCCTGTTTCCTTATCCAGTCTGTTAGTCTATGTCTTTTTATTGGGGAATTGATTCCATTGATGTTAAGAGATATTAAGGAATAGTGATTATTACTTCCTGTCATTTTTGATGTTATTTTTATATTTGAGTGGTTATCTTCTTTTGGGTTCGATGAAAGAAGGTTACTATCTCGCTTTTCCAGGGTGTAGTTTCCCTTCTTGTATTGGAGTTTTCCCCCTATTATTCTTTGTAGGGCTGGGTTTGTGGAAAGACATTGTGTCAATTTGGTTTTGTCATGGAATATCTTGGTTTCTCCATCTATGCTCCAATACATACATTTTCCCCCTATTATTCTTTGTAGGGCTGGGTTTGTGGAAAGACATTGTGTCAATTTGGTTTTGTCATGGAATATCTTGGTTTCTCCATCTATGGTGATTGAGAGTTTTGCTGTGTATACTAATCTTGGCTGACATTTGTTTTCTCTTAGAGTCTGTATGAGCTCTGCCTAGGATCTTCTAGTTTCCTGGTCTCTGGTGAGAAGTCTGCTGTGATTCTGATAGATCTTCTTTTATATGTTACTTGACCTTTTCCTCTTATTGCCTTTAATATTCTTTTTTTGTTTAGTGCACTTGGGGTTTTGATTATTATTTGATGGGAAGTATTTCTGCTCGGGTCCAGTTTGTTTGGCGTTCTGAAGGCTTCTTGCATATTCATGGGCATCTCTCTCTTTAGGTTAGGGAAGTTTTCTTCCATAATTTTGTTGAAGATATTTGCTGGCCCTTTAAGTTGTAAATCTCTACTCTCATCTATACCTATAATCCTTAGGTTTGATCTTCTCATTGTGTCCTGGATTTCCTGGATGTTCTGAGATACAAGCTTTTTGCATTTTGCATTTTCTTTGACTGTTGAGTCAATAGTTTCTATGGTATCTTTGTCACCTGAGATTCTTTCTACCATCTCTTGTATTCTGTTGTTGATATTTGCATCTATGGCCCCTGATTTCTTCACAAGGTTTTCTATCTCCAAAGTTGTCTCCCCCTGTGATTTCTTAGTTGTTTCTACTTCTGTTTTTAGATCCAGGATGGTTTTGCTTAGTTCCTTCATTTGTTTGTTTGTGTTTTCCTTTAATTCTTTAAGAGATTTTTGTGTTTCCTCTTTCATGACTTCTGCCTGTTGACTCAAGTTCTCCTGAATTTCTTTAAGTTTTTTTTTCCATTTCTTCTTTATTGGCTTCTATCTCTTGAGCCTTATTCTCCTGAATTTTTTAAAGTGATTTTTGTGTTTCCATTATATGGGTTTCTAGCTTATTCATGTTCCCCTGTATTTCTTTAAGAGATTCATTTATGTCCTTTTTGTGTTCCTCTAGTAGCATCATGACCAGTAATTTCAAATCCAAATCTTATTTTTCTGGTGTGTTGGGGTATCCAGGACTTGCTCTTTTTAGAGAGTTTGGTTCAGACACTGTCATATTGCCTAGATTTCTGTTGGTAGTGTTCTTACGTTTGCCTTTTGCCATATTGTTATCTCTGGTGTTAGTTGGTCTTGTCTCTGGCTGGTGTTTGAGCCTCCTGTGAGGCTGTCAGGCTATTTTCGCAACACTGGATGGCTGGGTTTTCCCTGTCACCGATTGCTGATGTGCTGCCCTCCTCTTGGGTGTCCTTGGAGTCCTAGTGTGCCTTGCCCCAGATTGTCTCTTTAAACCAGGTGATGCCGTTTGTTCCTTTAGGGAGTGCTGATGGTATATGCTGTGGGGACCTCAAGTGCTGATCACTCTGCTGGGCAGCCGATCCCCCAACCAGGTTGGTGCACACAAGGTCAGCCTAGCTGCTCAAGCCCTGAGTCCAGGCAAAAGCCTGGGACACTTAGGTCTGAGCAATGTTCGCCTAGGGATTTGACTGCTAATTGGTTCTGTCAGATAGCCAAGATGGTGCTGAGCACACCCTCTGCAAGTCCCCGGACAGTCTGCTGGGCTGATAACTTCCTGGTCGGGTTGGCACACAAATGGCCCACCAGACAGCCCAGGGACTGGGTGCAGTCCATCGCCTGTTGTGTTTACACCCCTGTGATGTTGGTCTCGGGCTATGACTCTTAGCTGGCTTTGCCTGCTAGAACTCTCTGGCATCCTATAGCCAAAATGGCAGTGTGTGCTTCCTTTAAGTGCTGGGACAGACTGCTGCCAAACAACCTCCTGGCCAGGTTGGCACACTGATGGCCCCCCAATGTCTGTTGGGCTTAGACCCCCACGATGTTGGCCTCAGGCTAAGTCTGCATACCTTGGGCTGTGGTTCTCTCTGGCGTCCGAGAGCCAAGATGGTAGAGAGCCTCTCATAACTGACTGGCAGGAGGCAGAGTTCTGATGTGGCTTCAGTGCGTGAAAAGCACTGTAACTCTGCCACTTACAGCCTGGCTGGCCAGTGATGGTCAGTGGTAGCAGGTGCAGGGCCTGCCAGGACCCTGCCACCTTGGTTCCACTGACGGTGGCCCTTCTGCTGGACCATGTCTTTATAATCTTATAGTCTTTTGGATTTTTAGAATGGTATGTCTTCACATATGGCCAGACATAGAACTCATATACCATATGACCAACGTCAATACTGATGAAGTTGAGATTCCTTTTTTATTGATAAACAAATTTTTATACTCAAGGGCATGTGTGAGGAGCAAGTTTCATAAGTTTTTGAGAAAAGATCAAGGCAAGCATACTGAAAATCTGATGCTGCTAATAAGAGGAAGATGGAGAAGACAGGAGGGCTCAAAAAAGTGGGAATAGGGTCATCAAGAAATTGCTTAAAGTTTATCATTTAACAAACATGCTTGAAGACATCAAAATCTATGCAGCCATACACATTTACATATATCAGTGCATGTCTCCATTGGTAACTTTAAAAAAGAATTCCAAAAGAACTTCTTGATGAATGTTTTATTAAATTTAAGATACCATGATAATTTCTAAATGTATATGTATTACTTAAAACATAAATGTTATAAAAAATCTAGGGTTTATTTTCTGGTTGTTAGTCTCCTTAATAATTATTTTAAAACATTACACTAGGGTGCTTGCATATTATTTTATTGGAGTTTGAAAGAAAAACAAGTGAGACAAGTGATAAATCTCAGCAGCTCCCATGTGGAACAGAATCACACTTTTGAATTAGGAGTTAAGGAAGCTGCATGCTCTGCAATGGAGCTCTCCAAGCAGCTGTCTGTTTTGGGCAGTGGAAAGAAGTTTAGTGAACCAGTACAAAGGTCAAGAGTGTTATGGAAAGCACACTTGGCTTTTCAGTCAATTTTGAAAGCAGGAAAAAAATGACTTTATGCTCTTTGAATAACAAAAGCTGGCAGGCTTATTAGTGCTTCATGATGGGAACTTTGTAAGTAGCCTCATGAGAAAAGGGCTTATGGAAAAGTAAAAATACGTTTCTAATTAAGAGTATAATTATTTCTACTATCTCTTTAGCATGGCCTCAGAGGAATCTGTGTTTCTAGGAGAGATGGGGTCTCCACATCAGCTGATTGATAGGTCCAGCTGCATTAACTCTTAAGAGAAGAGACAATAGTATGTGGTGTTCTGAACTTTGGAGCAAACCAAAATGTCACATCTCCACCTAGGGTCAGCAGTAGTACTCAGATTGCATTTTTTGTTTGTTTGTTGTTTGTTTGTTTGTTTTTACCAGTGAGAAGTATCCTTCCCTAAAGAGGTCCAACCAATACCTACAACTTTTCAAATGGTGTTTTAAATTTTAAAGAGTTATAAACCAATTCTCTTTCCAGCAATTCTGTAGGCAGGTATGGCCAGGAGCACCGGAAACACCAGAGTGGCAGAGTAGCTGGGACAGGCTCCCTCTGGATCTACTTGCATCCAGGAGTTGGGCTGCTCTACAGCCATCTGAGATCCTGTCCTTCCAGAGAAGAACTGTTCTGCAGGGACTGATTTGACTCTCAAATTTGGAGGTGAGACCACCACTTTCAGGTGACTGTGCAAGGCAGGAACACAGGAGTGGCGGAGCAGCTGGGACAGGGTCCTTCTAGGCTCCATCTGCATGGAGGAGCTGGGCTGACACATAGCCCTCTGAGCCAGAAGAGAGCTTGTCTCCTAGGGGTACTGAGACCGGCATTCAGGCCCATAGGAAGGACAAGCTTCAGCCAGAGACAGCAGTAACACCAGAGATAACCAGACAGTAAAAGGCAAACACAGGTATATTACCAACAGAAATCAAGGCAACATGGTACCATCTGAACCCATTTGTTCCACAACAGAAAGTCCTGGATACCCCAACACACCAGAAAAGCAAGATCTGGATTTAAAAACACACCTCATGATGCTGATAGAGAACTTCAAGAAGGACCTAAATAACTCCCTTAAAAAAACACAGGAGAACAGAGGTAAACAAGTAGAAGCCCATAAAGGATCACAGGAAAGTATAGTCAAACAGGTGAAGGTATTGAACAAAACCATCCAGGAACTAAAAATGGAGGTAGAAACAATAAAGAAATCACAAAGGGAAACAACTCTGGACATAGAAAACCTAAGAAAGAAGTCAGGAGTCATAGATGCAAGCATCAACAACAGACTACAACAGAAAGTAGAGAATCTCAGGTGCAGAAGATACAATAGAAAGAGTGACACAACAAAGAAAATGAAAAATGCAAAAAGCTCCTAACCAAAAAATCCAGAAAATCCAGGACAAAATGAGAAGACCAAACCTAAGGATTATAGGTATAGAAGAGAGAGAAGATTTCTAGCTTAAAGGGCTAGTAAATGTCTTCAACAAAATTATAGCAGAAATCTTCCCTAATCTAAGAAAAGAGATGCCAATGAACATAAAAGAAGTCTACAGAACTAAAAATAGATGGGACCAGAAAAAAATTCCTCCTGTAATATAATAATTAAAACACCAAATGCACTAAACAAAGAATGAATATTAAAAGCAGTAAGGGGAAAAGGTCAAGTAACATATAGGCAGACCTATCAGAATTAAACCAGACTTCCTGCCAGAGACTATGGAAGCCAGAAGATGATCGGCAGGTGTCATACGGACCCTAAGGGAACACAAATGCCATCCCAGGCTACTATACCCAGCAAAACTATCAATTACCATAGATGGAGAAATCAAGGTATTCAATGACAAAAACAAATTTAAGCACCAAATTTCCACAAATCCAGTCCTTCAAAGGATAATGAATGAAAACACCAACAAAAAGAGGGAAACTACACAGTAGAAATAGCAAGAAAATAATCTTCTTTTAACAAACCAAAAAGAAGAGAGGCACACACACACAAATCCACCTCTAGTAACAAATATAACAGGCAGCAACAATTACTTCTCCTTAATATTTCTTAATATGAATGGACTCAATACCCCAATAGAAAGATATAGACTAACATACTGGATACATAAAGAGGACCCAACATTTTGCTGTATATAGGAAACTCACCCCAGGCACAAAGACAGATACTACCTCTGAGTGAAAGGCTGGAAAAGAAGTTTTCAAGCATATGGCCCCAAGAAACAAGCTGGTGTAGCCATTCTGATATAGAATAACATCGACTTTCAAGCTAAAGTAATCAAAAAATATAAGGAAGGACACTTCATACTCATCAAAGGAAAAATCTACCAAGTTGAACTCTCAATTCTGAACGTCTATGTGCCAAATACAAGGGCATCCACATTTATAAAAGAAACTTTAATAAAATTCAAAGCACGCATTTCACCTCACAAAATAGTTGTGGGAATCTTCAACACCCCAATCTCATCAATGGACAGATAAGGGAAAGACAAACTAAATAGAGGCACAGTGAAACTAACAGAAGTTATGAACCAAATGGATTTAACAGATATCTACAGAACAATTTATCGTTAAAAGAAAAGAAAATACCTTCTCAGCAACTCATAGTACCTTCTTCAAAATTGACCATACTCAGTCACAAAACAACAAAACAGACCTCA
The DNA here is from genome assembly GCF_947179515.1 of Apodemus sylvaticus. NCBI lineage: Eukaryota > Metazoa > Chordata > Mammalia > Rodentia > Muridae > Apodemus > Apodemus sylvaticus. The sequence continues at coordinate 13,415,562 of NC_067474.1, read as the reverse complement.
ACAGATACAAGAAAATTGAAATAATTCCATGTACCCTATCAGATCACCATGGACTAAGGATGTTCCTCGATAACAAAAAAAAAAAAAAAAAAAAAAAAAAAAAAAAAAAAAAACCAGAAAGCTGAACAATTCTCTACTCAGTGATACCTTAGTCAAGGAAGAAATAAGAAAAGAAATCAAGGACTTTTTAGAATATAATGAAAATGAAGGCACAACATACCCAAACATATGGGACACAATGAAAGCAGTGCTAAGAGGAAAACTCATAGCTCTGTGTGCCTCCAAAAAGAAACTGGAAACAGCACACACTAACAGCCTGGCGGAACATCTGAAGGCTCTAAGACAGAAAGAAGCAAATATACCCAAGAGCAGTAGAAGTTAGGAAATCATCAAACACAGGGCTGAATCAAGTAAGTAGAAACAAAATGAACTATACAAAGAAGAAACCAAATGAGGAGCTGGTTCTTTGAAAAAAAAAAAAAACAACAACAAGATAGATAAACCCTCAGCCAAACTAACCAGAGAACACAGAGACAGTATCCAAATCAGCAAATTCAGAAATGAAAAGGGAGTGATAATAACAGATACTCAAGAAATCCAAAAAGTTGTCAAATCCTACTACAAAAGTCTATATTCAGTGAAACTGAAAAAAAAAAAACTAGATGAAATGGGCAATTTTCTAGAGAGATACCAGCTACCAGAATTAAATCAGGGTCAGATAAATGATCTAAACAATCCCATAACCCCTAAAGAAATAGAAGCAATCATTAAGTCTCCCAACCAAAAAAAAAAAAAAAAAAAAAAAAAAAAAAGCCCAGGACCAGATGGGTTCAATGCAGTTCTATCAGACCTTCAAAGAAGACTTAGTACCAATACTCTTCAAACTATTCCACAAAATATAAACTTAAAAAACACTACCCAATTCATTCTACATTTATTATATAATAAGCCAAAATTATTTCTGATACCTAATTACACAAAGACTAAACAGTGAAAGAGAATTTCAGACCAATTTCCCTTATGAATATTGAAGCAAATTTACTCAATAAAATTCTTGCCAACTGAATCCAAGAACATATAAAACAATTATCCTCCATGATCAAGTAGGCTACATTCCAGGGATGCGGGGAGAGTTCAATATAAAGAAATCCATCAATGTAATCCATTATATAAGTAAACTCAAAGAGAAAAACCACATGATCATTTCATTAGATGCTGAGAAAGCCTTTGAAAAAAATATAACACCTCTTCATTTAAAAAGTCTCAGAAAGATCAGGAATTCATGGCCCATACCTAAACATAGTAAAAGCAATGTACAGCAAACCAGTAGCCAGCATCAAACGAAATGCAGAGAAACTTGAAGCCATCCCACTGAAATCCAGGACCAGACAAAGCTGTCCAATCTCTCCCTACTTGTTCAATGTAGTAGTTGAAATCCTAGCCAGAGCAATTAGACAACAAAAGGAGGTCAAAAGGAAACAATGTGGAAAGGAAGAAGTCAAAATATCACTATTTGCAAACGATATGATAGTATACTTAAGTGATCTTAAAAGCTACACCAGGGAACACCTAAAGTTTATAAACAACTTCAGTAAAGTGGCTGAATATAAATTAATTCAAACAAATCAGTAGCTTTCCTATACTCAAAGGTTGAAGATGCTGAGAAGGAAATTAGGGAAACAAAACCCACCCTTCACAATAGTCACAAATAATACAAAATACCTTTGTGTGACTCTAACCAAGCAAGTGAAAGATCTGCATGACAAGAACTTCAAGCCTCTGAAGAAAGAAATTGAAGATCTCAGAAGATGTAAAGTTCTCCCTTGCTCATGGGTTGGCAGGGTTAATATAGTAAAGATGCCCATCTTGCCTAAAGTAATCTACAGATTCAATGCAATCCCCAGCAAAATTCCAACTCAATTATTCATAGAGTTAGAAAGAGCAATTTACAAATTTATCTGGAATAACAAAAAACCCAGGATATTGAACATTATTCTCAATAATAAAAAAACATCTGGCAGAATCACCATCCTTGCCCTTAAGCTATACTACAGAGCAATAGGGATAAACATTGCATAGTATTGGTACAGTGACAGGCAGGGAGATCAATGGAATAGAATTGAAGACTCTGAAATGAACCCACACACCTATGGTCAGTTGATTTTGATAAAGGAGCTAAAACCATCCAGTGGAAAAAGACAACATTTTTAATGAATGGTGCTCAGTCAACTGGCAATCAACATGTAGAAGGAGGCAATTTGATCACCCTGTGCAAAGTTCAAGTCCAAGTAGATCAAGGATCTCCGCATAAAACCAGATATACTGAATCTAACAGAAAAGGAGGAATGGATACAGAAAATGAGGTATATATACACAATGGAGTACTATTCGGCAATTAAAAACAATGAATTCATGAATTTTTTTAGGCAAATGGATGGAACTGGAAAATATCATCCAAGTGAGGTAACACAATCACAAAAGAATACACAAGGAATGCAATCATTGATAAGTGGATATTAATTAGCTCTGAAGCTCTGAATACTGAAGATACAATTAGCAAAACAAATGATTCCCACGAAGAAGGAAGAAGAGGGCCCTAATCCTGGAAAGGCTTGATCCAGCATTGTAGGGGAGTACCAGGACAAAGAAAAGGGAGGGGGAAAGATAGGAGAATGGGTGGGGAGAAGACGACTTATGGGACATATGGGGAGGGGGGAACTGGGAAAGGGGAAAGCTTTTGGATTGTAAGCAAAAAATATACAAAATAAAAAATATATACCAAATAAAAAAATTATGGTTGAGGTCACCACGACATAAGGAACAGTATTAAAGGGTCACAGCATTGAGAAGATTGAAGAAAGAAAAAAGAATGTTGGGAAGAACCTGGAGCACATGGGCACAGGGAAAGAAATCCTGAACAGAAGGAATATCAATAGCTTATACTCTAGGATCAAGAGTTGACAAATGAGACCTCATCAAACTGCAAATCTTCTATTAGTCAACGGACACTGGCAATAGGACAAAATGGCAACCAACAGATTGTGAAAGGATCTTTACCAATCGTACATCCAACAGAGGGCTAATATCCAATATATACAGAGAACTCAAGAAGTTAGACTCCAGAGAACCAAATAACCCTACTAAAAATGAGGTACAAAGCTAAACCAAAAATTCTCAGAGGAATACTAGATGCCTGAGAAACACCTAAAGAAATGTTCAGCATCCTTAATCATCAGGGAAATGCAAATCCAAACAGCCCAGGGATTCAATTTCAAACCAGTCAGAATGGCCAAGATCAAAAACTCAGGGGACAGCAAATGCTGGAGAGGATGTCGAGAAAGATGAACACTCCACCATTTCTGGTGGGATTGCAAGCTGGTAAAACCACTCTGGAAGTCAGTTTGGCAGTTCCTCAGAAAATTGGACATAGCACTACCTGAATATAGGACCCAACTATATTTCTCCTGGGTATATACCCAGAAAAAGCTCCAACATGCAATAAGGACACATGTTCCACTATGTTCATAGCATCCTTATTTATAATAGCCAGAAGCTAGAAAGAACACACATGTCCCTCAACAGAGGAACATTTACAAAGTGGTATACCATTAAAACAATGGATTCATGAAATTCTTAGGCAAATGGATGGACCTAGAAAATATCTTGAGTGAGGTAACCCAATCACAAAAGAACACACAAGGTATCCAATCGCTGATAAGTGAATATTAGCTATGAATCTTAGAATACCCAAGATACAACTCACAGAGCATATGATGCTCAAGAAGAAGGAAGGGGATACTTTGATCCTTATTGGAAAGTGGATCAAAATACCCGTAAGTTCACAACCAACCAATAGACTGAGCATAGGTTCCCCAATGGAGCAGCTAGAGAATGAACTCATGGAGATGAAGACATATGCAGCACCACAAATAGTGCAATAATATGTATCAACCAGTATCTCCAGATCTCCCAGGGACTAAAACACCAGCCAAAGGGTACATATGGGGTGTCCCATGGCTCTAGCTACATATGTAGTCAAGGATGGTCATTTCAGTCTACAGTGAGAAGGGAGGCCATTTGTCCTTGATGCCCCAGTGTAGGGGAATGCCAGGTCAGAAAAGGGAGGTTTGGTAAGCAGGGTGGCAGTGATAGAGGGTGGTTTTTGGAGGTATAAAGAGGAATGAGGAAATTACATGTATTATTTGTATAGTACAAGTATTATCATTTTTCAAATTATATTTGAAATGTAAATAAGGAAAATGTCTAATAAAAAAGAGTTACAAGCCTTATATTTACTTTTCTGGTGTGACTTTGGAAGTGCAAGGAGGAGTCCAAAGAGGGAAGAGCCTATACTCAATGTCCCCTTCTTGTTATGCAATTTAGCTGTGTAGGAAGAAAGAAAAGGTAACAGGGCAGCAAAGTCATTTTCAGCATTTCTAGCCTCTGGCAAAGACAGAACCCATGTTGTTTCCAGATTCTGGCCAATCACAAGATTCAAGGTCCTTGCTATACAAGACTGCCTTTCTAGTTTTTGCCTTTTCCTTTTTTGGCCTTTACAGTGATTGTTACAGTAGTTGCTTTCATGATAATTTAGTGAGTAAAAACTTGCTTATCTAAAGATTATTTTAAATTCACACTATCTATTTTTATTTTTTAAGCAACTTTCCCTATAGCTATTGGTTTAGGAACTTTTTTCTCTGTTCATTGTGTGCTTATAGACTGTCTTTCTGTCAATATGTAGGACTACACTGTAGATTCCACTTGATAGCACTGTTGAAATTGGCCCTCCCAGGCTTGTTCTAGAATTGAAACAATTTTATTATTCACCTGCAGAAAAATATTTGACTTTATACATGTAAATTTCTTTATAGAAAAATACCTCTCTTTTATTCTGTGCACCGTATCTTTAATAGAAGCACTTTCTAGTTTCTCCAAGATGCTTCACCTGCCTGTGTATTGTGTGCCACATGTCTTAGTTTACAGTGGCTTTTGAAATACAGTCACTGTCTTTATTGTCAGTTTGATCTTGTAGGTCACTGTTCTTTATCAGGTATATTTTATATATTTATATTTAAATACATGAGAAATATTTTATACAGTTTTATACATAAGAGGAGCTTTGAACTAGAATGGCTCACCACAAGATGTTATCACCCAAGTGTACATATAGTTTTATAGTTGGTCCCCAGTTGGTAGAACTGTTTGAAAAGCATTAGGAAGTGTAGCATGAGATGGGGGTCAGCTTTGAGATTTCGAAACCTCACACCATTCCCAAGTTAGGTCTTGCTCATGAATTCATCCTCTGAAATTTAAGTACCCCATAAACTTTTTTTAATAAGTTGCCTTGGTCATGATGTTTTAGCATGGTAATAAAAAAGTAACTAAGAGTTGGATGTATAGTTGTATTCATAAATAAATTGTGTATATACACGTGTATGAGTTCATGACTAGGTTCCTGAATATGTTTACATGCACATATGATAACATGTATAAGTGTATAATTTATACATTATACATTTATAGGGATTTGCATGTATAAGTATATATATTCATAGCTGAAAATGCATAAATGTCTTCACATACACACATGTATAGGTGTAGCTGAACACATGTATTCATATATGTGTATGCATGATATGTGTACTTATGGGTGATTGCCTGTATAAATGTGCACATATATAAATGTGATCCTGCATAGTATACTCACATATGGATGTGTGGATTTCTAGGAGTAAACTTTTGCTCATAACTGTTTTCTTTCTTCATTTCTCTAAAATAATCTCCCCTGTTTTAGGGTTCTCTAGTTTTTTTTCTCAAGTGATACTTTATTACTTATACAAACATAATGCAAAATAATTTTTAATTTTAAAACTCATGTGTTTGAAAGTTAGAGTCATGTTATATTTACTGGATTCTTGATGATGATTTATCACAATGCAGGATGGTTGCCTGTTCTGGTATCAAATGCTTACCCTGAATTTAGAAATGTTGGGGGCAATCTGTTTTTTTTTAACTGCTTATGTTATTGTTTTTCAGACTCAACTGGATTCCTATAAGATGTTTTGCCTTGTTTGGAGTTCTGACTCCAAAAGTAATTGCTATTTCTGGAGTTGGATTTCATACTGTAGTATAGGCTGGGTAGGATCTCTCTAGGATTCTAGGTAGGCTTTTAACTACTTCACACTACCTCAGGTATCCTATTTTTTTCCTTGATTCATTCAGAATTTTGGAATTATATTAAAACATACCTAATGTAACTATTGGAAAGTGACAGATATTGAGAATGAATCTTTTTGTCTCTTTAGATTTTAATATCTTTAATTGTTTAATTTGACCATTTGATGTTTAAAGAAACAAAAAGAGGACATGGAGTTGGATGAGTGGGAAAGTGGAGAAGGTCTGGGAGGATATGGTTAAATCAAGGTTAGAATACTTCATATACATATTTAATAGAGATAAAATATAAAATATTTTAATATATTTTTTGAATATCAGGTACTATGGAAGAGCACAGTAAATAAGTCATATCTGCTATATATGTGCCAGTGGCCTCAGATAAGCCCTCTTTGGTTGGTGGCTTAGTCTCTGGGAGCTCCCAGGGGTCCAGGTTAGTTGATACTCTTGTTCTTCTTATGGTGTTGTCATCCTCTTTATTTCCCTCAGTTGTTCCCCTAACACTTCCATATGGAACTCTGATTTCTGTCCAGTGGTTGCTTGTAATTATTTACACTTGTGTCTGTCAACTACTAGTAGAAACTTAAGAGAACAGCTATGCTAGACTCCTGTCTGTAAGCACAACATAGCATCAGTAACAGTGGCAAGGTTTGGTGCCCACCAATGGGAGGGATCCCAGATTAGACCGGTTACTGGTATGTCATTCATTCAGTCCCTGTTCCATTTTTGTCTCTGTATTTCTTTCAGGCAGGAACAAGTTTGGGTCAAAACTTTTGAAGGCAAGTTGGTGTCCCCATCCCTCCAATGGGAACCCTGTCTAACTACTATAGGTGGTTTCTTCAGGTTTCCTATCCCTGCTGTTGGGCATTTCAGCTAAGGTCACCGACACTGAGTCTTGGAAACCTTCACCATCCCAGGTCTCTGGGACTTTCTAGGCATTCCCTTCATCCCACTCCAGACAGTTGAATATTTCCATTCATTTCTCCTGGCCCTCTGGGCTAAACTCGTGTCTCCCTCCATACTTGATCCAGCCCTTTCGCCTATCCTGTCCACTCTCCCACCCAGATGTCTCCCTTCTTCTGCCTCCTATGATTGTTTTGTTCTTCCTTCTACGTGGGATTAAAACATCCTCACTTGAGCCTTTCTCCTTGTTTACCTTCTTAGGGTCTGTGGGGTATAATACGGTTGTTCTGTACTTTTTGGGTAATATCCACTTATCATTGAGTACATACCATTCATGAACTTTTGGGTCTGGGTTACCTCACTCAGGATATTGTCTTGTTCTATTCATTTATCTGCAAAATTCATGATGTATTTTTTGATAGCTGAATAGTGTTCTATTATATAAATGAACCACATTTTCGGTATCCATTCTTCCACTGAGGAACATCTGGATTGCTTCCAGTTCCTAGTTGTTACAAATAAGGCTGCTATGATCATAGTAGAGCATGTGACACTGTGATATTGTGATCTACTAAATCTTAATCATCCATATAGTCTAGTATTTCTGAGACTCTGGCTTTTGTTCTTTTTCTGGTATCCTTCAGAATCATTATACATCTAATGAGAGTAGGTTGAAAGGCTGCTATCTACAGATTTCTATTCACAAGACTTTAAGCTGGGCAGGCATAAATCATGCTGGATCATTTTTCTTCTCCTCCCCATTGTTCCATTACTTTATCAAGCCTTGACAGTAATAGATATTACAACAGTATATATATTTAATTCCTTTTATTTTGGTCCTTCCACAGGGGCAAGATAGGCTAATATGGATGATTTAAAATTTAATTTATGCTGAAATTGTAGCATCTTTAAGTCCTTGATAAAGTCAATCACTAAGGTAGAGGAATAAGCTAATGACATGAAGTGTGAAAAAGGAAACCAGAATTGGATAGCAAGACAAAGAGCAACCTAGAAGGAACATGACTATGGTCAGTTCTGAACTGTAGGAAGATTGTGACACCATGGCCACCAGCATTCACTAAATGTCACTAAATCATACCACCATAATGCTTGTTAGTGATGAGTTTAAAACAGAGCTGTTGGAAGTGATTACCTTCAGACACATGAGTTTGCACTATTCTATCTTAATGATAGTTGAAGCTATCAGAGCCTCTTTCTTTACATAGTTTATACACAAGGTTATTTAATACCCATTCTAGTAAACTAGCTAATCTTGCCCTGTAGCAGTAGATCTCCAGGACCCTGTGCTATAGCTCCATAGCACACATGAGGGTAGCAACTGTCTGACAATAAAGAAACACAATTTGAACTATGTTTAGGAATTCTGAATTAAAAAAAAAATACTTCTGCCCCCTGACATCATCATTAACATCATTAACAGCAACAATCAATAGTAGTTCAATAAGTTTATTGTTACCAGAAACATAGTAAGCCATTGCTACAGTATATATTACAGGCCATGAAGGAATTGAAGAGTCAATGAGAACATCAGCCTCTTCCAACCACCATTATGGATGAAATTCCAATAGACTATGTAGAATATTCTCATGTTGAGTTTCTTGTGCATAACTGACTATGTCCTCAACAACCTGGACATTTTTAGATCCCAGCATAACCAAACTTAGGGCTAGGCCAGATGGTTCTTCCAACATTCCAATAATGGTTTTTTAAAATTTTTGTACAATCTGAAGTTTAGTTCCCATGGCAGCCAAACCAAGACTCAGGTCACCACCGGCACTCTTGAGTTGATTAAGCAGACATGCAATTATATTATCATCATGAGTGGTATGAATAAGGCCAAATACAGAGACTTCTATTATGCTGATTTATTAAAAGGAAAACTTCAGAATGCTTCACAAATTTTCATATAATCCTTGCACAATTGCCATGCTGTCTAAGAAATCACTTAGTAACTGTTTTAATTCATTGATTTATAGTTTTTCTTCCATGATAAAAAATTTATTTCTGATATTTCTTTAATCATAGATGTTCTTCCCAGGATATTTTTATTAAATATCAGGAGATTTACTCCACATAGCCACACATTTTATATATTTACTGAGTATTCTGGTATAATGTTTTTTTTGTGAATGTCTGAATTCATTGATTAACTTCATGAGGTTCCCCCTCTGAATTTGTTAATATAACTTTGTAGAACCAATATTATTCATTTATGTTTTAGTGGCTTTTTCTGCAATGCTCATGATATAATACCTAAATTGATTAAATATCCAGTTATAGAACCTCATGGCTAGATCAATATAGTTTATATGCACATATGATCATATATATGGATAAGTGATTTATAGATAATGCACATGTAAGAGTGTATATATATATATATATATATATATATATACATACATACATACATACACACATATTAGGGGCAGAGATAAAGAGAGAATGGGGGAGAGAGAGATCAAAAGAGCAGGGGAGAGAGATTATATAATGTACATATACTTTTTGATTTCTGTAGTAGGATTTTTCTGTAGCTCTGGCTGGCCAGAAAGTTACTGCAGAGACCAGGCTTGCCTCAAACTCAGAGATCAACTGCCCCCAACTCCCTTGTGCTTGTATTAAAGACATTCACTATCATGCCTGTCAAATATATATTTTAAAAGTAGTTTTAAAAATTATCTTTTTAGATGGTACACAGAATGCTGAGTTTCATTGTCCTATTTTCACATTTAACAGGGACTCCTGTTGGTCCCACTTTTCACATCATATAATCCTCTTTTGCATTCACATTTCAAGTTAGAGAAAAACCTATGATATTTTGTCTATTTGGTCTTCTTAAGTCACCAGATTCTTCTGTTGTTTCCCTTGAACCTCTTCCTTCCTCATACAGTCTTACTTCTGATCTCTCTGTCTCTGTCGGTTTCTCTCTCTCTCTCTTCTTACCTTGCTCTCCCTCTTCCTCTCCTCTACCTCCCCTTTTCCTCCCACAAACACACTGTGTGTACAGGTATAGATGGGTGAATATGAATGTGGGGATGTGTGCTTAAGTGTGTGCATGCACAGCTGTGCATTCATTAGCACGTGTGTACACATGAATGTTAATGTGTATGGAAATGTGTATACATGTGTAAATCAGCCTGCATATATGAAAGAAGGATGTAATATTTGCCTTTCTAAGTCTAGGAATTTAATTGCTTATTTCCAATTTCATCCATTTTGCCAGAGATGACAAAATTTCATTCTTTTGCCTAAATCCAGCTCCATTGTCTATTTGTATGTATATACTTATACACACAACATTTTTTTTAACCAACCATCCCTGTCTCTTCTGTTTTCAGTGCATATTTTATTTTACTTATCATCTCCTCTTACTGCTCTATTTCTCTAAATAAGAAGTTGCTTTTGCTCTTTAGTCTATGGGGTTCACATAAGGATGTAAGGAGGGGAACCCTACAGTAGGGTCACAGTGGAATGATAGAGACTGGTTGCATTGGTTTGTAGCATCTACAATCTCTGACTCTGCCAGGAAAATAATCTTTTTGTTCAACTCCTTCTTGGTGTCCTTAATGCTGGAAACATTTGGGATGGTTTAGGTATCAATAAAATCATGGAAGCCCCAGAATCAAGTCTTTGCAAAGCTAAAATTCTCTTAGTCCCAGCTGCGATAGACATGATTTCTAAGACTCCAGTCCCATTGGAAGAATCCCTTGTTCCAACTCAGGGTGATTGCAATACTCTGTCCTGGGAACACAGACACTCACAATTCTATATGGTTTGCCATGGTAGAGGGCTATATCTGGGGTTGATGCTTAATGTAGAGGTGAAAACCCCTCTTCAGTGTGCCCCTCTTCTGAAATCTGTATACTCTGAATTGAGAGCTTCTTCCAGATCCTATAGCTCCTGGGATAAAAGAAGAATCAATCCACATAGCAATGTCAACACCTTTCCTCTTGACTTGTTGAGAGGTATTTTTATCATCATCTAAGACCTATGCAGGAGTGTTCTCTGGTTTTCTGTCCTTCACAGCAACACAGAATAGAAGCAGTGCTTCATGACTGTCAAAGACAATTGTCTTTAAGCATTAAATGCACACTGCTGTGTAAATGGAATACAAACTGAATCAAGCCTGGAAGAATCTACTTAGATGTGAAGGTACAGGCGGTCCTGGGGTGTGGTAAAGAAAGACAGCGTCTTTGAAGATGGAAAGAGTTTCTGTAAAAGTCTGCAGGAACCAATTAAGGAAAAAGTAAAACAGGCATTAGCTGTTTACTGAGTCATCTGTCACTGTCCTGTCATCCAATCTCGGAAGAGGAAAACAAAAGAGAATCCAATGGGCCCTCATTCTAAGTATTCATTTTATCTATTCAAAGACAAGGTATTAGGACTCAGTTTCAATCTCTTATTAAGGTGAGACTATGTATGAAAGCCTTCCCGTGTCAGTATTCTTTGATAGAGCAAGGCATTAAGTCTTGGAGAATGGTTTTCTTGAGCTCAGGGACACTTTCTTTTTGTACTGAACTGACATCTTTGAACCAATTTTTTTTTCTGATACCTGATTTAAAAATTTCTCCAAAATTTATATTTTTCAGCATTTGGTTTCTTTGAACAGTATAGCTTTTGGGGAATATTGAAGAAAATATGAAATTTACAAGTTAGTACTGATATCCTAGGTTGTTGAAGGTGTTGGACTATATTATCTCTTTCAACTTAACAATAAACATTCATGTCCTCTGTTGAAAATATGCAATTCATTTAAAATATCCAGTGAATTTCCTTTCCCTGTCACCACAGCTATCCATTCAGCCACTGCTAAGTCCTTATCTTGCCTTCTGGGCTTAATTCTTTGTGTGAAAGATTTTAACATGTAGGTTAAACTATCTGCTGCTTGCTGTCATTGATTCTGTTAAGATTATTGAATATCTTCAAAATATGTGTAGACAAAACTTGAAATGGTTTCAATGATTTCACTCAATTATTAGCAGAGGGTACCAAATGCCACTTAGGTCTAGAACTTGCTTAGCAAGTATGAGGCTTGGTTTCCATCATCAGCACTGGATACCCATAAGCAAATAAGTAAATAGGAGCGGATACCCATAACTAACTAAATAAATAAAACAGCTAACAATGATAGAACTCAAATCCCAACTTCTAGCACCCTAATTTTGTAATTTTCCTATCCCACTATGTGATCTCACAACTATTTTTCCTTTCTTCTGATATTGTAAAATGTATTCAAAGTCTCTTTTATAATGCTTAAACTGGGAATTTATTACTTATTACATGACTTCCCCTTTTAGAATCTTGTGCTAAGGAATTATAGAAGCAATATTCTTACCATTTTAACACCAATTCAAATTACTTTTCAGAATAAGGTGATCATTAGAGCAACAGGTTTTGTATAATACTGTAAGACATCACAGAAACAACTATACAGCATTCACAAGTCCTTATTATGAACCCAATTATTTCAGTAAACTGTAATTGGTACATTTGTTTGTGTCATAAATCAAATCAAAATTCTATAGATAGAATTTACTTTGAAAAAAGTATAAAGTACTATTTGAATATGTATGAAAAAATGATGCACTTTTCATTTATTTCAGAAATAAAAAGTTAGACAAGTGGTACATTTCTTAACACAAGAAAAAGGATATGTCAAGGAACTATGGCACTCAATTAAATATTACTTCCCTGAAATAAAACGCTGGCACAGTCAACAGATGTGAATTTACTTGGGGATTTATCAACCATCTGTGCTTGTCATATCCAGCTGCAGGCTTCACATTAAGTTTCATTTTTAAAGCATTGAGTAATTGTAAATACAGTAGATTTTATGTACAAATATAAATAGATTTAGGTTTACTCATGAGTTTCTCTCAAATAAATTGTGCTTATGTTTGTAAACTTGTGAAAATTTAATTTCCTCCATAAGAGACTAATTTTATTGCTGTGATATTTCACAATGATGTGCTGTTTGTGTTTAGCTTATAAATGACTTCTGAGTATCAGAGCAGTAGTAGAATTTCAGCAACTTCTCAAATGAACCAATTATCTTGCATTGTGTCCTCAAGTTTGCCTTTAGAATCTGATGCTATTTTCAATTGTTTTCCCTTAAATCCATCTTCTCTTTCCTTGATGATGATAATATAGCTTACATAAGTTTGTTGGGTTTAATGTGAAAACAAACATTGCAGCAGGGAAAGTGTCTTAAGTAGCCTAAAGTGATAAGAAACAAAAGTGATAGGTAATAATCAAATGCTACTCATGATATTGCACTTTCCATAGCTTTAGAACATTCCTGTGAAAATACGTTTTATCTATGCCCTAGGGTAAGTTGTCATCAAATCAGCATTCTGCACTTTCATACAGCCTGTGATGTCCTACATGGAAACACTTTCCCATCAGAAGTTAGTAATTCACACATAGTGCTCCTTTAAATATTTAAGTTTTGTTTCAAAATAAATTGTTTCAAAATAAATGATTGATCTTCCATCAGAGAGTGCCGTGAATTACCACTGTGAAAAGTTTTTACTCCCATTAAATTTAGAATTATTCATACTGTTATTGTATTAACATTGATAATTGATGAAATTTTATTCTAGATGTAATCTTATGAAATGGAAAATATGCAGTTAAAAGAGAATGAATGCTCACAAGATCAAAGATCATTAGAGTATTAATCATGTAGAAGCTAAAGGAAATATTAAAAAAATATGAATTTAAAAGTGTGGTTAAGATTTAAATGTTTACAAAGCATTGTTAACAAATAACTATTCTTTGTTACATATAAGCTTTACACAACTTGCAAAGTATTTACAACAATCAAAATCAAATATATGAGCTAACTTTGACTCAAAGTATGCTAGACAGAAACAAATGGAACAGTCATAATATTAAGGAAAGCTGAATTTAAGCAAGAAAGACATCCATTAAGATAGGTTTATCTCATGTCTTTCCAGAAATATCTTAGAATATAGCTAGCAATCTTTAAAAGAACCATTTATCCTTTAAATATGTAAGAAATCTGCCCAATATGTGAAAACTATACTTAATTTTAATGACAAATAAACTTTTCTATTTTCAAATATTCTCTCATAAGGATATAAGAAAGTTGCAAGAACAAACTTTACATATATTACAATTTTTCACTATACTCATATTCATATCATCCATACAAATCCATATTCCCCAAATGCTGTTTTGTTTCTTGAAATTATTTGGCCAAATGGATATTTGTGTCAGTAAGTCAATGGAAATTAAGTGTAATACTTAAAATGTTAATATCATTTGAGTAAAAATGATGGGAAACAGTGACACCTAAGTCAATAGCAAAGTGCCCTTAGGCATCCATGATGAAATGGGTTCTATCGATAGGCACACTCACTACGTTGCAGTGAAGCGTCCATAAAATGGAGCCTGGCTGACACTGTGACTGTGATACTTGAGAGTCTTAGTAAAGAATCATCCATATGCATATGGCATTCTTCCTGAGCACATATCTCTGTCCTCACTGAGCTTATTTATATGGGAACCATCGTGCCCTATTAAATGGGTGTTTCCTCTTCCAGTGTGGCTCTAGTGTGATGACCCTAGGACTATATAAAGTTGTATTCTGTGATACTAGGGGTTAGGATTTCAACAATTGAATTTTAAGGGACATAATTTGTCTCACAAAATGCATCAATATTATAAAAGCTACTGATTTGTTCATAAATACTCTAAAGCAATAAAAAGAAACCTGTTAAGACTATAGAAACACCAGTGGTATTCTCCTAGGTCTTCAGAACAGTTGAGGTGGTATTTCCTCACCAATTCTAATCCAAGCTAACTATCACCATCACCTAAAAGCATGAGTTATTAAACAACACACATAGTAGTTTCCTAAAATTTTTTATTTCTTTTTATCATATGTGTATGGGTAGTTTGCCTGCATGTACATGTGTGTAGCTCATGAGTGCAATGTCCGTGAAAACTAGGAGAGTCAGATCCTTTGAAACTAGAGTTGTAGAAATCAGTTGTTAGCCACATTATGTGTATTTGGAAATAATTCTTTGGGGGAAAAACCCTCTTATTTTAGAAACATCTTTTCAGTATTACTAGACCCCTTTACAAGAACTTGAAATATTTTACTAACTTGTGTGACAGAATTGTAAAACTAAGATATTGAATATATCTTTTACAGAATTGTAAAACTAAGATATTAAGTATATCATCTACCTCCAATTTATTATCCTTTTTATGGGTTTACTTGAAATATTTGTATTCTTTTCATATTAAAATCTGATTATAGGTCCAGTGAAATAGCTTCATAAATAAAAGTATTTGCTGTGACAATCTGATCAAAGTTTAGGCTGATAATCTGAGTTCTATTATAAGAACCCTGTCCTAGACTTCAATGATAATGTCTCTGTATGAATCTAAGACACAATGAGCAGTTAATGATCATGGTTGCTTTAATGGGATGTGGCAATGTTGCTTTGTCGTAGAACATTTGCACTGCATGTATAAGGCCATGGCTTGATCCCATCCTGAAAACAAACTATCATGAAGGAGAAGATATATGATCTCTCTCTCTCTCTCTCTCTCTCTCTCTCTCTCTCTCTCTCTCTCTCTCTCTCTCTCTCCCTCTCCCTCCCTCCCTCTCTCTCTCTGTCTCTCTCTCTTTCTCTCTCTTTCTCTCTCTCTGCTTCCCTCCCCCTCCCCCTCTGTCTCTCTATGTCTCTGTCTCTCTCTGTCTCTCTCTCTCTTTCACACACACACACACACAAAACACATCACATCACATAATGATCCTTTTTATGTTTTTTATTGCATATTTCTTTATTTACATTTCAAATGTTATCCCCTTACCAGGTTCCCCTGCCCCCACTTCTATGAGGGTGTTCCTCCACCCACCCCACTCACACCTCCCTGCCCTTGATTCCCCTAACATCTCCCCCCCCTTTTTTTATAAGCGGGTCACATGGCTCCTGTCTTAGGTTGTCCCCTGTCTGGGGAATCTTACCCATCTCTGAATACCATGTGTCATTCCCTCTCAATGGAAATGTTCCATGACCTGTCTTAGGGTTGTCTCAGCACAACTGAGATATTACCTATCATTGGTCAAATGGAGAGCTGTTGGGGGTCACTCATACTCTGAGGGTCAATTGTATGTTGATCTTGACTCTCGGGACATGAGCCTTTAATAATGGACCTTGACCTGATGAAGCCTTATAGCCTCTAAACTCTGTTGGATGAATTGTATGATCTTATTAAGTAAATAGGACCCCACCATGAGAGGAAAAAGAAGGAGGAGGGGAACCAGGATGGGAAGTAGAGAGAGCGGGAAGCCATCGAGGCCAGTCCACAGTGGGCTGTCATGAAACTCCCTTCTTCTCTAAGTCTTCTTGGAGCAGATAATTGATCCCACATCAATCTCTTGGAGGATCTTCCTTGTCACTGACAGGGGAGTCTTCATTCTTGTTTCTTGATAAGTCTGTGGAGGAAGTAGGAGGAGGGCTCTCGTGGATGGGAATTTCCCTGGAGTGATTATTATCATCATCCCCCTGTTAGGGAAACTATTGTATGTTTCTTGCTGGTATCCAGATTGGTCTTTTTTTCATTTTCAGGAAAGACACAGTCAAACCCTCTTCTGGCTGTCAAGAGCAGGTCTGGCCCTCTCCAAGCTCCAGTCAGTGGGTCTCTTCACCTGACCCAATTGAAACTGTAGTAAACCAAAGAAGACCAATGTTTTTGAAATGGGGACAGATGTGGATCCTTTTTTAGAAAAATTTAAAATATTTAAGATAAAAATTATCTAAGTTAACTGGTACCTTTTTCAGTTGATATATGGGGGTAGAAACACCCCTCTTTTGTTTATGTAATTGAGTCTTAAGGAGTTGGTTAAAGTGTTCTACAATGATTTGTCCCCTGGGATTATATGGAATCCCTGTTGAGTGTGTAATCTTCATGACTGGCTGTGCCAGTGCCTCTGCCCTTCACATTCCCTGTGCTCCCCAGGCCTGTGCACCACCCCAGGGCAGGGGGAGGAAGTGCTGGCAGTGGGCTGGCTAAACCTGAAGGAGGTTGTGAGTGCTGGGCCATGCGGGGAGCCACCTGTGCAGCCCAATAACTGGACACGGCCACACCATGGGCCCTGCTGCTGCCCTGCACCAACGTGTACACCTGCTGGACGTCCAGGGCTGCCACAGAGTTGCCTTCGTGGTCACCACCAGGGACCTGAGTCCAGCCCATGGCAGTCCATGCTAGCACTAGCAGCAGAGAAGGCACCTTTGGGGGGGGGGCAGGTGGCAGCAGGGGACCCACTCAGGATGCTCACCAGCACCATGCCCAGTGCCAGGCAGGTGGGCACCTCAGTGCCAGCCCCAGTCCACCCAGGGTCGGGGGGAGGGCAAAGGAAAATGCACCCAGATGTCCATCAGGGTAAATGATCATTTTGATGTGTACTTGGATTTGGTTTGTGAGAATTTTATTATTTTTGCATAGATATTCATTAGGAAAATTAATCTGAAGTTCTCTTTTTTATTGGATCTTTATGTGGTTTTGGTATCAGCGTAATTATGTCTTCATAGAATGAGTTGGGTAGTGTTCCTTCTGTTTCTATTTTATGGAATAGCTTTAAGAGTATTGCTTTTCTTTCTTTCTTTCTTTTTTATTATGAGATGTTTGCTTTATTTACATTTCAAATGGTATCCCCTTTCTGAGTTACCACTCTGAAAACCTTCTATCCTACCATCTGGTTCTGGGCGTTTTTTGGTTGGGAGACTTCCAATGACTGCTTCTATTTCTTTAGGGGTCATGGGACTGTTTAGATGGCCTATCTGATCCTGATTTACATTTGGTATTTGTTATCTGTCTAGAAAATCGTCCATTTCATCTAGATTTTTCAGTTGTGTTGAGTATAGGCTTTTGTAGTAGGATCTGATGATTTTTTGAATTTCCTCAGTTTCTGTTGTTATATCACCATTTTCCTCTCTGACTTTGTTAATTTGGATACTGTCTCTGCCCTCTGATTTGTCTGGATAAGGTTTTATCTATCTTGTTGATTTTCTCAAAGAACCAGCTCCTGGTTTTGTTTATTCTTTGTATAGTTCTTTTTGTTTCTTCTTGGTTGATATCAGCCTTGAGTTTAGTTATTTTCTAAAGTCTACTCCTCTAGGATGTATTTGTTTTTTGTTTTAAAGCTTTCAGGTGTGATTTCAAGCTGCTACTGTATGTACTCTCTAAGCACTCAGAGGTATGAGTTTTCCTCTTAGCACTGTTTTCATTGTGTTCCATGAGTTTGGGTGTACTGTGCCTTCACTTTTCATTTAATTTAAAAAGTCTTTACTTTATTTCTTCTGTGACCAGGTTATCACTGAGTAGGGTATTGTTCAGCTTCCATGTCTTTTTTTGTCTTTCTGGGTTTTTGTTGTTGTTGTTGCTTTAGAGGAATAGCCTTAGTTTGTGATGATCTGAACTGATAGGATACACAAGATTATTTCAATGGTCTTGTATCTGTTGAGATCATTTTTGTGACTAATTATATGGCCAAATTTGGAGAAGTTAAGATGGGGTGCTGGGAAGAAGATATATTCCTTTTTTGTGGTAATATGATCTATAAATATCTGGTAAGTTCATTTGGTCCATAACTTCAGTTAGTTTCATTTTTCTCTAGTTTGTGTTTCTATGATCTTCTTATCAATTAGTGTGAGGTGTTGAAGTTTCCCACTATCATTTTGTGAGGTAAAATGTGTGCTTTGATCTTTAGTAAAGTTTCTTTTATGAATGTGAATTCCCTTGAATTCAGAGCATAGATGATCAGAATTGAGAGTTCATCTTGGTAAACTTTTCCTTTCATGAGTATGAAATGTTCTTCTTTATCTTTTTTGATAACTTTGGGTTGAAAGTTGATTTTATTCGATATTAGAATGCCTACTCCAGTTTTTTCTTTGGAGAATTTGCTTGGAAAATTGCTTTCCATCCCTTTACTGTGAGGTAGTGTCTGTCTTTGAAAATGAGGTTCATTTCTTGTATGCAGCAAAATGCATTGTGTATCCAGTCTGTTAGTCTATGTCTTTATATTGCAAAATTGAGTACATTTAATGTTAAGTGATATTAATGAGTAGTGATTGTTGCTTCCTGTTATTTTTGATATTATGTTTTTTCTTTTTTGATGACTGATAGGTTTTATAAATCTTTTTTTTTTTTTTTTTTTTTTTTTTTTTGGAAAAGCAGCTGGGTAGTTAGAAGGTGTAAAAAAGAGAAGTCCTTGAAAATGAGAATGTTAAAAGTCAAAACTCAACAACAATGATTCTAAAACATATTCCTAAGCCCAACAAGCTGGCTGGGTATTGGCAATGGGGAGATACTAGACTCTTTTGGAATCTAAGATCACACCATCAAATATATTTTTAGCCAAGATTTCAACCATTGAGAAATTCCATAGAAGAATATTCAACAGGTCTGGAGACAGTTCTCAAATCTCTCCAATGAAACATTGTCATTAATCATCTTCAAGTCAGCCTTAGACTGCTTTTGGCTATGATTTGATCTTTTCCTTTATTGAAGACATTGGCAATTTCTATACCCTCAGCTTTCCTCTATATGAAGAAAGTATCTTTTAAAAACTCAACATGTCTCCTAACCTATGCATAATGCTAAGAGAAGCCTACGGCTGAATCTTGCCCCTTCAGGACTATGTACCAGTGTGGAGTTCTAGTAATGGCAGTTTTTATAACAGAATAGTTAATAATGTTTGCTTATTTGGTAATTGCTCATTTAACAAATTTGGTCATTATTTTTGCTTTTAATTCTTCATATAACACAGAAGGTATTCTTGTGGAAAACTTTTCTGACTAGAGGTTAATTAAACAAATTTGTAAATAGACAAAAATCAAAGTTGCCTTTATATTTATGTTTTAAAAGCTTAATGATCCTTTTATAGTTTCAACAATAAACCTAGGAAATTGCCTCATCTTTCATACTTAAGTACACATCTTACTTGCTGATCAACAAGTTTCAGAATAAGATGTTTTCACTTGTGCTTTTATATATGACCAGCCCAAATCTATTTGGATTCCTGCCAGAAATGTCTAATAACACCTCACCAACCAGGAAGGTGGCCTGCCTCTTGCTAGCAGATCAAGGACAGAGGAAGAGGATGAAGAAGAGGGAGAGGGAGAGGGAGTGGCAGAGGCAGAAAAAACACCACATCCAGAGGGACAGCAATATTTCCTGGAAAGACATTCACAACTTGATGACTGGTACACAGGCCATGCGTCCTCTACAAGCCTCCTTCTCCTCTACTTGTTTTTTGAGTATCAATATTAAATATAAATATTTAATAAATAAAATTGGTTTCAAAAAATCTAATGACAAAAAGCACTCTCACGTTGGACTGTATTCCATTGTTTGATTGGATTTATCTAAGCTACTCAACACTTAGAATGTTGTTAAAACAAGAGAAGTTACTAAACAGATTTTGAAGAGTATAGGCAGTCAGATATAAAATAACTCATCATCCTTATGCTGATATATATATTTGATGTTAACTTAATCCAATATGTTGTCTAAACTGTTTATAAAGCTGGGTGGTAGTAAGTACCTATAATCTCAGCAATTGAGAGTTGGAAACAAGATCATGAGGAGTTCAAGGGCAGCCCAAGCTACAGGAGACCTGGACTCAAAAATAATGCTCACTAATAAAATTTTAAAAATAAAAACATATCCACTCATCACCAAAAGCTCAAGATTAACTGAATCAGAATCACATTTAAAAGAAATGTTTTTCCTCTGAACTTTTTAGTAGCTCATTTGTGATTTGCAACTAACATTTTGTGTCTATTTTAAGTTATTTATTTATTTTTCAACATAACTACCAAGTTTAAGACAGGTAAGACTATCGGTAGAAAATTAAATTCAATCATCAAAAATATGTAAAGTCCCTATAAGGTTCCTGGTAAAAAATGTTGCAAAATAAAGATATGCACCTCGACAGTGTGTCATAGCATCAAAGAATCAAAATGCCCTATTAGAGGCAAAGAGGAGGGGGGATGGGATGGGAGGTTTGTGGAGAGGAGACCATGAAGGAAGTCACCGTTTGAACTGTAAGCAAATAAAATAATCAAGAAAAAAGAATTTTCCAAAAGACTGAGAAATTCTGCAAGGAGAGGAAAGCAAGGCATAAGGATGCACTGAGGAAAGCAGACAAGACAAAGGGGTGATTTAAGTTCAAACTAGTGTAACCACGGAAGAACTGATTTCAATCAGCTGTCATCTGTGTTAACTCAACATGTATGCTATTCAAGTTAGAAAATCTCACTGTACTTTTGATATAATTATTCATAATCTATTTAAAAGCTACATATGTAGCAAAGGATGGCCTTTTCAGGTATCACTGAGAAGAGAGACCATTGGTTCTGTGAAGGCTTGATGCCCCAGTGTAGGGGAATGCCAAGTCAGGAAAGGGGGTGTAATCAAAATGAGAGGGGATGGGATAGTGTATTGTGGGAGGTGTAATGAGAAAAGAGAATAGCATTTGAAATGTAAATAAATCAAATATCTACTAAAAAAAGAAAAAAATGTGTACTTCAAAACACACAATTTTCATACATGTGCATACAATTAGTAACTTTTCAAAATATGAAGTTCCATGCAATTGCCAATTGTTACAAGATACTTCACATAATTATCTTTCAAGGTATTTTTGGATTCTGGCCAGACCTATGCTTGCAAAGTAAAGTAGATAATCTAAGTTATTATGTGGGAAATTCAGCATGAAATGTTGTCCATAACTTCTGTTTGTTTCAATGTGTCTCTGTTTAGTTTGTGTTTCCATGATCTGTCCATTGATGAAAGTGGAGTGTTGAAGTCTCTCACTATTATTGTGTGAGGTGCAATCTGTGCTTTGAGCTTTAGTAAAGTTTCTTTTATGAATGCGGGTGCCCTTGCATTTGGAGTATAGCTGTTTAGAATTGAGAGTATATTTTTGGTAGTTTTTTTTCCTTTGATGAGTATGAGTGTCCTTCCTTATCCTTTTTGAAAACTTTTGGTTGACATTTGATTTTGTTCGATATTAGAATGGCAACTCCAGCAAATGGGACTATTTGCTTGGAAAACTGTTTTCTATCCCCTTATTCAGAGATAATGTCTGTCTTAGACACTCAGGTATGTTTCCTGTATGCAGCAAAATACTGGTTCCTATTTATGTATTCAGTGTGCTAGTCTGTCTTTTTATGGGGTAGTTGAGTCTATTGATGTTAAGAGATATTGAGAAATAGTGATTATTGCTTCTTGTTACCTGACCACGATATTCTAGACTCTGGTGAGAAGTATTGCATAATTCTGATTGCCCAGTCTGTTAGCTTCTGTCTTGCAATTAGGGAATTTGAGTCCGTTGATTTCCAGAGATACTAAAGACATGATTGGAGTTTCTATTGGTTGTTGTAGGTGGTGTTATGTTTATGTGATTCTCTCTCTTTGGTTTTGTTGTGAGATGATTAATTTCATGCTTTTCCTTTGGTGTAGGTACCTTCCATGTGCTGGAGTTTTCTCACTAGAGTACACTGTAGGGCTGGATTGGTAGATAGGTATTGTTTAATTTTTTTATCATGGAAGATTTTGGTTTCTCTATCTATGATAATTGAGATTTTTGTAGGGTATAGTAGCCTTGGCTTGCATTTGTGTTCCCTTAGGGTCTCCGTGACCTTTGTCCAAGCTCTTCTTGCCTTTAGAACTCTGTTGTGACATCATTGTAATTCTGATTTTATATGTCAGCCTTTATATGTTTTTGACCTTTTCCCCTTATAGCTTTTAATATTCTTTCTTTGTTCTCTTTATTTAGTGTTTTTATTATTATGTGATAAGAGAACTTTCTTTTATGATCTAATCTATTTGGTGTTCTCTAGGCTTCTTGTACATGTTTGGCCATCTTTTTCTTTACGTTGGGAAAGTTTTTCCCTATGATTTTGTTGAAGACATTTTCTGGTCCTTTGAGTTGGGAATCTTTGTTCTCTTCTATTCCTATTAAACTAAAGTTTGCTCTTTGTATTGTGTCCTAGATTTCCTGGATATTTTGGGTTAGAAGTTTTTTATGTATTGAATTTTCTTTTTCCATTATGTCAATATCTACTTAGGCGTCTTCTATGTCTGAGATTCTTTCTTCTATCTCTTGTATTCTGCTGTTGATACTTGCATATGTAGCTCCTGACCCCTTTCCTAGGTTTTCCATTTCTATGGTTGCTTCCATTTGTGTCTTCTTTATTGTTTCTAGTTCCATTCTTGGATCCTGGATGGTTTTTCTCAATTCTTATGGTCTTTAGCTTGCCTCTCACCATCTGGTTATTTCTGGAGTCAACTGACTTAGGAGTCTGAAGCCTGCCTCCTGTGTCCCTGGGTTGCTGCAGGTGTCCAAACCTGTGGATCTGGCTCTAGCAGATCACAGATTGTATGACTGTGGGATATTAAGTGGGGCATACATGCTAATTATCTGCTCTGTTGCCCTGGATATAGCAGATCTCCCCAGAGGGCTTCACACAATGGGGTATGTTTCCCTGGGTGCAGCAGATCTTCTGGGACACCTTCAGACTCTGGGGTCTTCAGAGGAGCAGACAAGCTTTTGTTGTGCCCTGGTAGAAGGCACAGGCTGGAAAGTCCCCCTTTCTCTTTTTACTTAGTCAAAAACATTCATTTAGTTGTTTTTCAAGTAATTCTCTCAAATTGCACAAACCAGAAATCTAGGAGTTTATCTTATTACTTCTATTTTTCTCATTC
The DNA here is from genome assembly GCF_947179515.1 of Apodemus sylvaticus. Lineage (NCBI taxonomy): Eukaryota > Metazoa > Chordata > Mammalia > Rodentia > Muridae > Apodemus > Apodemus sylvaticus. Next base: position 13,391,712 of record NC_067474.1, on the reverse strand, counting down.
TTACTACAGTACTGATGTTGAAATTTGAGTTTTATTTCCAGATTACAATCTTCCTTCTTTTGTTTAAAAGTCATAGCACTCATGGCTGAAAATAAGTTAGTTGAATATTGAACCTCAAAGGGAGTGCATTTGTCTCCTGCTTTAGGTCTGAGGCAACCTTCTTGCCGAGGGAGTGGAAAGAATGTTAGCGGTGGGGATGAGGAAGAATTATATGCAGTGGTGTCTTCTGCATATTGCAGATCATTTGATCTTGTGAATTTAAAATATTTGTGATTACCTGCACAAAGCCTGAACAAGACCAAGCCTGCCAGCATGAATTATAAAGAAATTCATGAGATCTTACTCCTATCTGAATGGGACTGGCAATTGATGGCTGATGTGGGAAAGAAGATGTATTTTTCTTTCACAGTATAGCCCCTAATAAGTTAACTCCAATAATATTCTCAGACTTACATTCATAAAATAAACCTTAATTGAACTCTGTGGATCACAAAAATGACAAAATTTTGATAGAGAGTTTTTTTAGGAAGAAAACTGGTTTCAGGGAGTAGAAGGAGGATAAGATTTGCCAATATGAGCAAAATTATCAGGCTATATGTCTCCCTTGCCTGTGGGGTGTCAAGGAGATACTAGGAAGACGCTCAAGGAGATAGATCATGATTTGTGGGGTTTTGGTCTGGTCTCAATGGCCAAAGTGTTACCTTCAGAGGAGAGGCCCCTCCTCTAAAGGGAAGCCCTTGCAGGGAAGTTACTAGGGTTTCTCCTGCTACCATTGCAGTGCATAAGCCTCGTTTGCTAGGCAGATCCAAGGTCCAGCAATTAGTGCTTTAGGAGAGAAAACTCTTGCCACAGAGTATTACAGTTCAGTTAAACAGCCAACCTTAGATGATACTTTGTAAAATAACTCATGCAGCTTTTCAATTTTGAGGGGCTTCATACTATGGGGTCTGTTGCCCTGGGTTCTTATAAGAATTTTAGGTGTAGGGTAGGATCCAGGGTAGATGCTTCCCATCAGCTCAGTTTGAAATGTTAGGGATGCTCTAACTAAGGTGGGTGCAACCTTGAGGGAAGGAGTTTCAGGTGCTGTTCCTGAGTGACTGATTGCCATGACCTTCTCAATGTTTTTTTTTTTTTTTAATTCCTTAAGGTTTTGATCCTGCTCAATCTTACCAGTTCTCTTCGGTTGCATGGCCCACTTTCCCCCCACAAAATGTATTACATGTATATGTGAAATAGTTATAGGATAAATAATAAATATTAAGAATTCCTATCATTTGGAATAGTGTTTTTCCACATTCCTTATTTCCTCAGAGCTAATTAAATACACTATAGCTTCTATTGTTAAAAATACATAAGTCATACACAGATTAAGAATAGAGACTAATCATATGCATAATTTTGTTTACAACCAATGAACATGACATTTGAACTCAAATGCTGTATGATAGTGAACTAAATATTTAGCAAGCAAAAGTGTTTTTTTCTTTACTATATATAGGTAACACTGTAAGCAATAGGACATCTTAGTTGTCACATTGAGAAGCCATATGTCACTGCAGCCTCATGGGTTGCTTCTGTTTCTTTATAGGTCTCCAGGACTGTGACGTTAGTACACAAATTTGCTGTTGTGTATTAAAAATGTGGCTCTGAATATTCTAATTGCTTACAAATAAGTCAGTCTTGCCTTTCAAAAACCCAAAATAAAGACAATAAATAGTGCATTGTACTGGAGCACATTTTTTCTAGTTTGTGGAAAAATTCAAAGTGTGGTTTAATTAAAGAATATAATCATAAGTATTAAAATCATGAATTATACATTCTTTGCTATTATTTTTCACAATATATTATCTAGTACCATAATTTATAAGTTCTTCATCAACATATATTGACAAAACAACTGACCAGACAGAAATACAAACCAAGGTTTATTATATGATTGAAGCTTATTTCTTCAATTTTAGATTTTAAGAAACTTTCTATTTACATTTTTGTCATCAAGATCCACAAATATTTACAACTAATTACTGATTAAGAAGTTGTTTAAATTAATTGTTTAAAGGAAAAGGAATCACCTACATGTCTGTCAGTATAAGGCACAATGGTGTCTTAACCTCTATGATATGAAAAGAGCCTGTGATACATTTCCAGTGGCACAAGTTCTCTGTAGTTCATTGCCAAATCGCCCTAATGTACTTTCTAGAGTAATTCATTTTCCTGATTCTCTTGAACTCAGTGTTTTCATGTCCTATTTGATTGTTTAGAAGTTTTATTATAGTAGCCTTACTCCACTGAGTTTATAGACTTCAAGATCTTTCTGTTAAACTTACATTTCCAGAAAATTTCCAGTAGTGACACTTAACATTAATACTTAGCTGAGGATTTCATTTTCAGTAATTAGCTATATTTACAGTCTAAAAAACCAGAGAAATAATCTTTTAATGCTTTATTGAAAACAGAGATAAAATAAAGTGTAGAAATATAAATAAAAAGGGAAAACAACACAATCAATATTCTGGAGAAAACACTAGATTTAACTATATGTGTAAATGACCATTTTATTTCCTTTTGTCACCTTTTTTGCTTCAGATTATAGAATGAGATAAGAGGTAGCTGTACCCAAGCTGTGGAAATATATGTCTTGCACCGATCCCAGATAATTTCTTTCTTGGTTCTCACTATTCCTAGTTATAGGCCTGAAAGCTGCTGGCCTCTGTACAATATAATCTTTCAATCTGACTGATCCAATATGGCTTCTTTCAGTTTCTGACTGAATTGGTGTGTTTTGGTGCATATTAACTTTGACTATCAATTCTATTCTTCAGGTGTGAGACCAAATCTGTTGGGTTCAGACACCACTTTATAAAACCTGACCTAAAGCTGAATTTAACTAACAGTTTAGTACCAAGCACCAATTTCCAGGTTACCCCCAACAAGACCTGCATCTAACACCAGCTTCCTGGTTATTTCCAGACAAATCTGTACCTTCCTGTTATAAGACTGCCCATGACAGTTCACTTCCTAACAACCACCAATCAGGAGGAAAACAAAAGTGAAGTTAATGTTGTGGCTCCTAACACCAAGTAATTTTGTTAAAGGCCATAATGGCCTCCATTCAAATGTGCACCAAACTAGATACCCCCTTTCTTGCCTTTATAAATGCTTCCCTGAAACTGGGCTCTAGTCCTCCTCCTGTTCCTCTGCATCAGAGATGGCAGTGGGCCCCAAGCTCAAGACTGAATAAAGAGACCCTAAATGTGATTACATTGGATATGACTCCTTGGTGGTCTTTTGGTGTTCACAAATGTTTCCTGGCACAACACTGCCTCATTCTCATTCTCTGGCTCATTTGTCTTTACTTGTGTCTAGCTTGTTTTCTGTAATGCCTATCTTTGTAAAACTTTCCCTTGAAAATGATCACACCTCATACCACATCACCCTCCACCTTTTTTTCTCTCTGCACTGCTCTTAAGTAGTTTATCTTTTGTAGGACAATTTCCTGAGAGTTGAACATATACTATCCCTGACTCATTCTGTCAAATCTGTTTCTGATCCATCACTTTGCCCCTCAATTAAACATCACTTTAAACATAGCTATTTCCTTCTACAAAGTATCGTTACCATCATTGTTATGGGTTAAAGGTATGTACTAAGCATTTATCTGTTTTTCAGCCAGATTACACTGTAATCCAGAGTATGACTGCATTCCAGCTAGATCACATAGGCCTAGACGGACTTTGGATGTAATTTCTTGGTAGAGCAGCACTGATAATCTATTAGAATTCCTCTAAAGATATTTAATTCACATCAAAGTACGAACTATTATTCAATGCAGAAAATTATATATAATTTATATTTCAGTTAATGAGAGTAAAATGTCATGAATTTTAAATTCATGATTGTTTGGTCATAAAGACATAGTCCTCTTGATTGGATTTATAAGTATCAGTGATGAACTAAAAGACATTTCCATCCCTTTTGTTAGAAGTAAATTAAGAAATTGCTTAAGACCAAAAGCTCTGATCACTCCCTACCATATAATTTACATTATTCAACATAACATCTTTAATTTGATTATATAAATGATAGTTGCCCTAGGATTTTCCTTTTTGCAGCATTTTTAAAACCATTTCCCCACTAATATCCCGGATTTCTAATACATTTTCTAGAAGGCACTGTCACACTGTTTAAGAAGGTAGACTTCTTCTTCATCATTCCTTTTTTCTGTGTTTGGTGTGTGTGTGTGTGTGTGTGTGTGTGTGTGTGTGTGTGTGTAACTATGTTTGCATACTTATGGGTATACATGTATATGCATGTGGAGGCCAGAGGTTATTATTGGGTATATTCCTTCATTGCTTTTCACTTTTATTACCTGATACAAGCTCTCTTGGTAAAATGTGAATTTGTACATTTGGCTAATCCAATCAACCATCTTGCCCTGGAGAACCCATCTTGACTCCTGAGCACTTGGATTATAGGCAGCCTTTATCAAACATGGCATTTAGATGAATTCTGGTAATACAAATTCTGACGATTTGCTTTGTTGGGAAGTAATTTATCCACTAAGCTACTCTTCCAATCCCTATTTTTCTATTCCATAACTTCCCACATGTTTCTCTCTCTCTTTTTTTATAGTAATTTAACTTTCAGTTTGTAGCTGCAGCATCTTGAATCCTTATGTTAATTTATATCCCCAAAACTGCTCATGCAAGTGTTCCCATGTAAGACACTCAGGACCCCTGCCCCTAGTTGGCTCTGATTGGCAAATAAAAATGCCTTCAGCCAATTGGTGGGCATAGCAGAGGTGGGAATGTTAGGATTCCTAGGCTAGGGAGAGAGAGGAGGAGGGAAGATAAAGAATTCACCATTCCTAGAGAAGAATGGGAAAAAGGAGGAGTAACCATAAGAGTAGGAGGAGAAGATCTTTTCCCAATTTGTTGGTTGCCGATTTGTCCTTTTGACAGTGTCCTTTTTGACAGTGTTCTTTGCCTTACAGAAACTTTGTAATTTTATGACATCCCATTTGTCAATTCTTGATCTTAGGGCACAAGCTATTGGTGTTCTGTTCAGGAAATTTTCCCCTACGCCCATGTCCTCAAGGGTCTTCCCCAGTTTCTTTTCTATTAGTTTCAGTGTGTTTGGCTTTATGTGGAGGTCCTTGATCCACTTGGAGTTTAACTTAGTACAAGGAGATAAGAATGGATCAATTCGAAGTCTTCTGCTGCTGACCTCCAATTGAACCAGCACCAATTATTGAAAAGGCTATCTTTTTTCCCACTGGATGGTTTTCGCACCTTTGTCAAAGATCAAGTGACCATAGTTGTGAGGGTTCATTTCTGGGTCTTCAATCCTATTCCATTGATCTACCTGCCTGTCACTGTACCAATACCATGCAGTTTTTGGCACTATTGCTTAAGGTCTGGGATACTTATTCTCTCAGAAGTTCTTTTACTGTTGTGAATAGTTTTAGCTATCCTGGGTTGTCATTCCATATGAATTTGAGAATTGCTCTTTCTAACTCTATGAAGAACTGAGCTGGTGTTTTGATGGTTATTGCATTGAATCTGTATATTGCTTTGGGCAAGATAGCCATTTTAAGTATATTAATCCTGCCAATCCATGACCATAGATGATTTTTCCATTTTCTGAGGTCTTCTTCCATTTCCTTCTTCAGAGACCTGAGGTTCTTGTCATATAGACGTCTCATTTGTTTGGTTAGAGTCACACACTTTTTATTGTTTGTGGATATTGTAAAGGGTATCATTTCCCTATTTCTTTCTCAGCCTTCTTATCCTTTGAGTATAGGAAGGCTACTGATATGCTTGAGGTGATTTTATAACCAGCCACTTTGCTGAAGTTGCTTATCAGCTGTAGGAGATTTCTGGTGGAGTTTTTTTGGGTCACTTAATTATATTATCATCTGCAAATAGTGATTGTTTGACTTCTTCCTTTCCAATTTGTATCCCTTTGACCTCTTTATGTTGTCTAATTGCTCTAGCTAGTACCTCAAGTACTATACTGAAAAGGTATGGACAGAAGGGACAGCCTTGTATAGTTGCTGATTTTAGTGGGATTGCTTCAAGTTTCTCTCCATTTAGTTTGATGTTGGCTACGGGTTTGCTGTATATTGCTTTTACTATGTTTAGATATGGGCCTTGAATTCCTGTTCTTTCCAAGTCATATAACATGAAAGGATGCTGAATTTTGTCAAATGCTTTTTCAGCATCTAATGAAATGACCATGTGCTTTTTTCTTTGAGTTGGTCTATGTAGTGGATTACATTGATAGATTTTCATATATTGAACCATTCCTGCATCCCTGGGATGAAGCCTACTTGATCATGGTAAATGATCATTTTGATGTGTTCTTGGATTCAGTTGGCAAAAATTTTATTGAGTATTTTTGCATCGATGTTCATAAGGGAAATTGGTCTGAAGTTCTCTTTCTTAGTTGGATCTTTGCCTGGTTTTGGTATCAGCATAATTATGGCTTTATAGAATGAGTTGGGTAGTGTTCCTTCTGTTTCTATTTTGTGGAATAGTTTGAAGAATATTGGTGTTAAGTCTTTTTTGAAGGTCTGATAGAATTCTTCACTAAAACCATCTGGTCCTCTGCTTTTTTTTTTTTTTTTTTTTTTTTTTTTTTTTTTTGGAAGTCTTTCTATGAACCCTTCTATTTCTTTAGGGGTTATGGGACTGTTCAGATGATCTAATTGATCCCGATTTAATTTTGGTATTTGGTATCTGTCTAGGAAATTGTTCATTTCCTCCAGATCCTCCAGTTTTGTTGAGTATAGGCTTTTGTAGTAGGATCTGATTTTTTTTTTAAATTCCTCAGTTTCTATTGTTATATCTCCCTTTTCATTTCTAATTTTGTCAATCTGGATACTGTCTCTGTGCTTTTTGGTTAGTCTGGCTAAGGGCTTATCTATCTTGTTGATTTTCTCAAAGAACAAGCTTCTGGTTTTGTTGATTCTTTGTATGGTTCTCTTTGTTTCTGCTTCATTGATTTCAGCCCTGAGTTTGATGATTTCCTGTCTTCTACTTCTCCTAGGTGAATCAGTTTCTTTTTTACCCAGAGCCTTCAGGTATGCTATTAAGATGCTAGTGTATGCTCTCTCCAGTTTCTTTTTGGAGGCACTCAGGGCTATGAATATTCCTCTTAGCACTGCTTTCCTTGTTTCTCAAAGATTTAGGTATGTTGTGCCTTCATTTTTATTAAATTCTAAAAAGTCTTTGTTTCTTTCTTTATTTTTTCTTTGGCCAAGGTATCATTGAGTATTGTTCAGCCTCCATGTGTATGTGGGCTTTCTGTTGTTTTTGTTGCTATTGAAAACCACTCTTACTCCATAGTGATCTGATAGGAGGCATGGGATTAGTTAGATTTCTTATATTTGTTGAGGTCTGTCTTGTGACCAATTATATAGTCAATTTACTTCTGACAAAGGGCTAATATCCAATATATACAAAAAACTCAAGAAGTTAGACCCCAGAAAACCAAATAACCCTATTAAAAATGGGGTACAGAGCTAAACAAATAATTTTTACCTGAAGAAGTTTGTATGGCTGAGAAGCACCTTAAGAAATGTTCAGCATCAGTAGTCATTAGGGAAATGCAAATCAAAACAACCCTGAGATTTCACTTCATTCCAGTCAGAATGGCTAAGATTAAAAACCCAGGAAGCAGCAGGTGTTGGTCAGGATGTGGAGAAAGAGGAACACTCTTCCACTGCTGATGGGAATGCAAACTGGTACAATCACTCTGGAAATCAGTCTGGTGTTTCCTCAGAAAACTGGGCATGACACTTCTAGAGGACCCTGCTATACCACTCCTGGGCATATACCCAGAGGATTTCCCAGCATGCAATAAGGACACATGCTCCACTATGTTCACAGCAACCCTATTTATAATAGCCAGAAGCTGGAAAGAACCCACATGTCCCTCAATGGAATAATGGATACAAAAATTGTGGTCTACATACTCAATGGAGTACTATTCAGCTGTTAGAAACAATGAATTCATGAAATTCTTAGACAAATGATTGGAACTGGAGAACATCATCCTAAGTGAGGTAACCAGTCTCAAAAGAACACTCCTGGCAAGCACTCACTGATAAGTAGATATTAGCCTAGAAGCTTGGAATACCAGATACAACCCACATATCAAATGATGTCCAAGAAGAAAGAAGGAGTTGCCCCTGGTTTTGGAAAAGCTCAGTGCAGCAGTGTAGTGCAATACCAGGACAGGGAAGTGGGAAGGGGTGAATTAGGGAACAGGGGAGGGAAGAGGGCTTATGAGACTTTTGGGGAGGGGAGATCCAGGAAAGGGGAAATCATTTGAATTGTAAATAAGAATATATCAAATAAAAATAAAATAAAATTAAAATTTGGTACCTAATCTATTAATGAAAAGAATAGTCATTGGAAAATTAAATTGAAAAAAAAATAATCACACCCCACACAAAAAAATTATTACAATTGTTCCTCAAAGTTTCAAGCTTCCTTATTCCCAGGCTTATGGCCAAAATAATAATTGCAAACTTATCATTATTTAAACTTTAACTTTTAACTTACTATATTTCAGAGATCAGAGCTCTGAGGCCAGCTACTAGCATTTTCTAGTGAAGCTCTAATGGCAAATGACATGGGCAAAGCTGCCAGGCAGTGGACAGAATGAATAATGTTAACTCTTAACTCAATAGTTTCACTAGCTTTCTGCTTCTGCACATTGCACAAAATGATTCTTCTAAGAGTCCCAGTGTTTTGACTTAGTTTTATTAATATAAAATTTTGCATATTCTATACTTGCTTATCCAGGAACCTCTCTCAAATGTTATGTAAAATTTATTTCCTAACTTTATTAGTTTTTTTTCTTGGGGTCCCAATGTTGTCTCTATTTCATTTTCTAATCATTTCTTCAAATATGTTTTGCAAGTCAAGCATTAATCTGTAACTACCATTGTGTAATTATTACATTGTTTCCAAGATGAGAACACACAGCATGCACCTGGGTCATTAGGACTGTGCTGTGCTGTGCCCCATGCCTTGATTTTTAATTGTTTAAGAATCATATGTCAGGGAACATCCAGCTTCTCAAAATTCACCAGAGCAGAAGGAAAAAGAAGTAAGAAAGTCAGATATAATAAAATAATTATGTACATCAAGGCCAACTGAAAAGCAATCACTCACAAATGAAATCTATACATTTGTCTAGATTACTTTCTAGGTCTAAGGTTTGGAGAAATGGAGACAACTGTTGTTACAAAGAGCTGCTGCAGGCTACTGAGATGTCTCCATTATGACCTACTTCAGACAGTTATTTCAGAGGTGGGTCCCCTGAAGGGATGTGTCTCCTGCTTCTCATGGTTCCAGAAACCATCCTTTTATACATAGAGCTGCTATGGGCTTCTGAGATGTCTCCATCTGAGCCTACTGCAGGAAGTCCCTGACATTGTATGCTGTCCCCAGCAGTACACATTGTACATTTTAGTCTTGTTTCATCCTCTGTAACACACACACACACACTCACACACACACTCACACACGTACACTCAGACACACACACATACTTCTGAATCCTGTCTTACAGAATAATGTTGTAACAGCTACTTTTCTCTTCATACACCACAGTAGTGGAATAAAAACTCAGCATTTGAAGAAGACAGTCTGCTCACCTCATGATTAAGATGCAAATTCAGTAGATATAGATAGGAATATCTAATTTCTTGAATTGCTGTCAGGAAACTGATTCATGCTTTCAACTTAGCCTTTTATATAAATAGTGCAGTTGAACACATATGTGAATGCTATGACAGCTGTTGTTTTCTACATTGGAACATTTTACAATGACATACTTGTTAATAGATTTTTCTTACATCATAGATATTGATACTTTTCTAATTTATTTGAGAATGTGAAACAATATGTTGATTGTTAGAAAGGTAATATAGTTTAATTCAGTTAAACTGATTTTATACGTGAGTAGTGCATTGCAAACAAAGCTTAATTTATGACCAAAATGAAATACATTTTAATTCTTACAAAATTGAGAAATGTCAGACATCTTGGTGACAGTTTTTAATAATATCAAAATTTGGGTGAGTGAGGCATGAGGAACATACATTTTAGAACAATCTGAGCTACAAAGCAGGACTATATCTTAAATACATGACAAACACTGAAACAGAAGTTAATAAATGTGAATCTTACTCTTTAGAAACTTCATAGAAGCCAGCGGTGGTGGTGCATGCCTGTAATCCCAGCACTCTTGGAGGCAAAGGCAAGCAGATTTCTGAGTTCAAGGCCAGCCTGGTCTACAGAGTGAGTTCCAGGACAACCAGGGCCATACAGAGAAACCCTGTGTCGGGGAAAAAAAATCCAAAGAAATGTCTTAGAAATTCCTCTGTGAAGTTTATATTATACCAGAATAATATAAAATTACTTCTTCACAAAGCTTTACTCTCTCATAAACTTAGAGACATCTGAAATGGTACCTTGCAAACTGGCATGCCAGTATAGCTTTTCTTCCATGGGAATCAGTACGACTATGTGCTTGTATAAAATTACAAGAATTCTAGTCCTCAACTCCACATACAAGGATGTCATGTAGTGCACTATTTTCTTTCATGGCTACTTCCAATAAAATTCAAAATATAATTCTGGGCTCCATTTCCTCAGAAACAGTTGTGAACTTGTGACAAGATCCCATCTTTCAGGATCTAAGATCTAGGAGATGATGGAGCAATGCCCATTTGTGTAAATAATGCAGTAGAAGCCACTGAAATTTTATCAAGTCTTGTTTTTTTTTTTAACTTATTGCTCTAATTTTATCATTGTGGCTATAATAGAACACTGTGATGAAAAGCAAATTATGGGAGTTTGTGTCATATTTTTAGGTTATACTTCATCATTGACAGAAATCAGGGCAAGAACTCAGGCAGAAAATTGATTGTAGTAACCATAAAGAAATGCTCATGCTTAGGTAGCTTCCATATGGCTCAGAATGACCCACCTCAGGCTGGTGTTTCCTATAGTGGAATTGGTCTTTCAGCATCAATTAATAGTCAAGATGAGGCCCCACAACAAGTTTTTCTTAGTCTTCCTCAATTAAGGTTTTTATAACTTTTGATTATATAAAGTGAACAGTTTAAACTAATGAGGATATTTATATAGTGTATAAATCTGAAATTATTGTGTTATACCCAAAAACATATACATACATACATACATACATACATACATACATACATAATACATACATACATTCATACATGGCTGTGAATGAATAGAAAGCACCCTGGGTACTAGCCAAGTGCAAAAACCATCTTTTCAATTCTGATTTTTATCGTAGATGATTTTCTACTTTTACAAATATCCAAATGAGCTATAGTATTAAAAGAAATTAAATGTTAAAATACAATTTTATAGAAATGTTAAATCAGGTAACAGAAGACAAAGTAGTCCAAAGATGTCAGTTCAGTACAAAAAGAATAGTCTCTGAGATGAAAAGAGCCATTCCTCGTTTATCCACAGAGAATCGTGACCATCTGGAAGGCTGTCATACTTGGTTTCAGCTTATTTCAGGATTGAAATTAAATACTAATACCTTGTTTCTGGAAGGAGAACGTTAACTCTTAAAATTAATGGCCCATGGGGTGGTCTTTTGTTTTCCTCTGCTCAGACTGGAGAATAGGACTGGGACAGATAATTCAGTAAACAGCTAATATCTGTTCTGCTTTTCCTATATGTTGACTCTGGCAGACTTTGCAAGAAGTTCTTTCCATCTTCATAGAAGCTGCCCTTCACCACCTCATCCCAGGACCTTCTTTACCTTCCTATCTAAATGTGTTCTTCCCAGCTTATTCCAGTATATTTTTAGCTCTCACAACAGTGTGCTTGAAATGATTAAACACAATGTTCTGTTACACATGAAAACTGGCTCTGATGGTTAGTGTTGCCATACAGGACTCAAAGCCATAGATCATTCTTCCATGTGGTTGAAGAGCAAGATGTGTGACACTCTACCCAGCTGTGCTATGAGCCACTTCACTCACGCTTCCTATGATAATATTAGAGCTTAGAAGGTCAGTTCCAAGGAGTGAGGCTCCTGTGGTGTCTTTTTTTTTACTTTCCTTTCTTATTTTCCAAGCTAACTCAATGTAAAGATATAGTTATTCACAACAACACCCTAATTTCGCCTAAAACTAGTTAAAGAAAGAACATGTTGTCCCTTGTCCCCTAACAAGCTAAATGATTAGTTAAATGAAAACTCTTAGCATATTGGACAAAATGGCTATCTATAATGCCAACTGGCATACCATAAAAAATGGGCCTGCCTTTATCAACAGATAGATTCAATGACTGAAATAGTTCTATAATAACAGGGTCCCTGACCTGTTTTATACAGAGAAAGGAGGTATCATCAGACTTAAGAAAAAATATTATTTCTACATAAACTATTCAAAATTATAATTTGTAGTAAAAAAAAAGTTACAAGTGTTCAACAGAGATAAAATAAATGGCTGCCCTGTCCATTTCTAGGATTCTACTAGACAGTCACTCTGATGTCAGACATTGATGGCCTTTTGGTCTGCCTGCATTTGCTTGCAATTGGCTCGCACTTGGTGCCTTGACTAAGTAATAATTCCTATCTGGGTATCACAAAGCTGGCCATTATTAGAACCCAAGATAAACAAGTACCTGTCAAAGATTCAAGAATTTGACTGAGGACACAACTCAATGGGGGAATGTTAAAGCCAAAGCCAACGTCATCTCCCCAAGTTCCTAGTAACTTCCTGCAGTGCTAGGGGTTGTAGTTTTTGGTAAATACCAAAACCACATGGGAAATGTAGTCATAGTATGATTTTGTCCTTTAAAAGCCCCTACAGCATGTCACTTATGGCTATTTACAGGCCACTGCTGGGATTATAAAGAGTGAACCTGACTAGAAACCATCCCCGTCAGTATTTAATTGAAGCTTGCTTCAAATTTAGTTCAAAATTGTGGAAATGTTTTTTTTCCTATGAATCTCATGATTAATAGATTTCCTTTTAGAGATTTGGAAACTGGAATTTCTTTTGCACTGGAAACCTGTAAATAACCGAATCTTAGAGAACATAGAGATATTTAAAAAAAAGTGTGGGTTTGGGGGGTAAAAGAATGAGCTGTGTTCAGCAAGAAATAAGTACCATAAATTGACAACTTTGTTTCAGTTGGACCAGGAATTATTGTTAGGTGGGGCTTAAAAATGACCTGTGATTAATGAGACCAGCATCATTGAGGTAAAATTATCTGGGAAACATTTCATCAAAGTCAGAATTCAGAAGCAGTGGTCCAATAAGAAAACCAAACCTGCCTCTCAGGCTGGAAACCAAACTTAGTAACGTACATGATTCTTCTACACAGGATTGAATTTGATGGCATGAAAGTCACTGTGCAAATAATCATTAAATGTTATAATACAATATATTATAGTATATTATAATATGTATATAGTATATTTATATGTATTACTAAATATATAACTACAACCTGCTTAGTTCATATAATGCTAATTTTGTATACATGCTTTCTGGGCTATTTGGTATTGGTTGTAGGAACTTTGGGGAAACTGAGAATCACTGAGTTAGGGAAATGAAAGTTTCTTCCTATGGCCTGCCCTGGAATCACTTGTTAATGGAATTGACTTTATGCCTCAGGTTTATCAGGCCTTTATTATAAGAGAAAAAATACACAGATGTAACCAAACAGGAAGTATAATTACAGAAGCCTGTAGTGAAATAACAATGGCTAGGCAGAGTTAAAATTTATTACCCCAGTGCTTTCATTTTTGGAGATACAATGAAATGGGTGGAACAGTTCAAGGAACTGAGCACTGGGAAATTTTCTTTAACTTGTGATAGACTGGGGGAATTTATACCAGATAACTATATAAATTGGTGACATGACAGTTCTATGATGTGGTTAAGGGGAAGGTATTTATTATAGATATGAAAAAGAAAACAGGCAGAAGAACCGGGAAGAGTACTGAGCAGAGATAGAAAGTATTAGCCTGAACATTGCTAGCGGATTGGATCTGGCCATGATAGAAGCAGGAGTAGAGAGATGAGGGGTGGAAGTGAGCGAGAAAGCTAGAGTGAGCACATAGAAAGTACAGGGTCGAAGGAAAGGACATTCAGAGACCACTCCATTTAGGGATCCATCCCATCTGCAGACACCAAACCCCAACATTATTGCTGATGGCAAGAAGCTCTAACTGACAAGTTCCTGTTATGGCTGTTCCCCTGAGAGCTTCTACTAGCACCTGACTGATACACATCTAGACACTCACAGGCAACCATCAGACTGAGCCTGGAGACCCCAATGGTAGAGCTGAGGGAAGGATTGAAGGTGCTGAAGGGTAGCACAACCCTATAGGAAGAATAATATCAACTAACCAGACAACCTAGAGCTCCTAGAGACTAAACTACTACCCAATGAGTATACATGGAGGGATTCATGTTTCTAGATACATATATAGGAGAGGATGGCCTTATCTTGATATCAATGTGAGGGAAGACCTTTGGTCCTGTGGAGGCTTGATGTCCTAGCATAGGGGGGTGGTAGAGAGGTGAGGCAGGAGTGGGTAAGTGGATGTAAGAGCACCCTCATAGCGGCAAAGTGGAGGGAGGAAAGTGGGGATGAGAAAGGAGTTTGTAGAGGGGTAACCATAAAGGTGGATATTGTTTGAAATATAAACATATAAAATGATTAATAAAAAGAAAGTAGAATTTTGTATGGAGAATTGGGTAGCTGCAGGGAGGGAAGCCTAAGAGTAAAAAAAACTTAAGGTAGGTTGAGGAGGTGAGAAGAGCTGAGAACCAGGTTGCTAGTATGGTCATGGAAATGTGTTAACAGTTACTTCTGATCCTGAGAAAGCCTGGGGGCCAGCATGATCTTTGATATGCTAATAGACACCAGAGGAAGCCATTTAGTCTTCCTGTCAGTGATAAGAGAAATTGGTCTATTTGTAGAGGGAAACTATGTTCACTAGATCATGAGAAATTCTGTTATTTTGCCCAACTGCCAGAATTTTTGGAAGCAGAGTTTTCTTTGGACCAGACAGTTAGTGTGCTCTTCCCTGGGGAAGACATTTTCTCCTACACAGCATTCCTTTTGTCTAGGGTTGAGGTCCTAAAAGCTTCCCCATTCCTCATTATCATGTCTATTGCTGCCATCTTCCTTTAGATTCTGTTTATGTTTTCATGTTCCTGAGATTTCATAGCTGTAACTTTTCTGAATTATTTGGAGATATAATGTCATAGCAAACTCCTTGTTCCTTCACTTCCCATAACTTTCCTGCCCTCTCTTCCACCTGAGTGTTAACAAAAGTTAGGTAGTAGATATATGACTGTGGGAGATTTAAAAGTTGTTCTGTTTTATATTGTGATACTATTTTGGTATCTTGAGGATAAATGAGAAAGGAAACGCTGTGGTTTAAAGTGAAATGTTTGTCAATTTGACAATAAATCATTGCGCTGTTTCCTCTCTCTCTCTCTCTCTCTCTCTCTCTCTCTCTCTCTCTCTCTCTCTCTCTCCCTCCCTCCCTCCCTCTCCCTCTGCTCCCCCTCTCTCTCCCTCTGCTGCCCCCTCTCTCTGTCCCTTTACTCCTCTCTCTCCTTCCTTCCCTCTCTCTCTCCCTCTCTCACCCCCTCAGAAACTAGAGAAACCTTGAAGAGAGAAAATGTCAATTTTGGACTTGCCTCTATGAGGTTTTCCTATATTCAAGACTATCAAACATTTTCTGGGTTAATGATTAATATAGAAAGGCACAGCCTTTGTAGTCATGTCCTCCCTGGGCAGGTAGTTCTTGGACCTCTAAGAACGGAGGCTGAACAAGCCATGAAAATCAAGCCAGCAAGCAGCATATCTCTGCCATCTTTGCTTCAATTATTGCTACAAGGTTGCTGCCTTGTGTTGAGTTTTATCCCTCTATGACAGAATGTAATCTGTAAGTCAAATAAACCCTCTCTTCCCAAGTTGCTTTTTGGTCATGGTGTATTATCCTAGCAACATAGATACAACTAGGATAATATCTGATTTAGAAATTGTTTTGAAAGCTCATATAAATCTTATTAAACAGTAGAAGGCATGCTTTAAACAGAATGAAGAACAACTTTTGAAGTAATAATGGCTTCTCAGGTATCAGGTTGTAATAAAATATGGACATAACTTGGAAACTTGACACAAATATATTGTCAAGTAAATTAAATTTATAGAAACAATTTTAACAACACCTGTATTTGTACAGAGATAAAATGTTTAGTTTTATTTCCCAAAGTATTTATTTTCCTGTAGATTTTGAGAACTTCAGTTGACTGCTAAAAAGCATAACATTAATTCAATTGTAGACTTTTGTTTGCCTTTAATATCAACAGTCAAGTACCTGAGGTGTTTTCATCAGATTTCATATCAAACTCCTGTCAATATATAGAGTCCTTATTATTAATTCAATTGTTACCATGAATATAAAATATGGCAAGCCATTTTCCCACCTGGGTGTTGAATAGTATACAGAATTTAATTTCTTATTGCTCTTTCATTGGATAAAGGGAAATGAGCAGATCATTATAAAACACACACAGATACATGATGGGGTCCAAATAATACTAAATACACATTTGTACAACATATCCTACGTTTCATAAGAATATCATCTTTCTTCTCTTAAATAAATTATATGAATCAGTTAAAATTCTGTGTTAGAATCTCATATGTCTCTTACCTTAAACTCCTAGTTCCACTCCTACCTTCTTCAAATAATCATACGATGTACAAATCACAATGCTTTGTGCATTCCAGGATCCTCAAGGGTAAAAGATATTTGCTGATTTTTAAAGCTCACATTTTCAGTACTTTATGTGTCTTCATAAGTAGGCAGCAAGATAAACTCATAATGGGTGAGGATCCTAGAAACTTGATGCTTCTGGCAAAAACAGTTCTCTCAGGATTTCAACAGTTCTGGAGTAGAAATTCAGAAAACCATTACCACTCTCAGAAAGAGGTTTGTTTTTTTTCCCACAAGAAGCATGTTCTTATTGAAATAACTAAACTCAAGAAAAAATACCTAAGATTCTTCAAAGTTACAGCACAATATCAAAATAACAACCACATAGAAAGACTGCTTCATTTATAAAGAGTTGAACTAAAGAATGAAAAGCTTAGTGAAGCACACATCACAAAGGTACAGAAAAATTTATCTTTTCTGCCTAAGCCTACATCTCTAGCACACTTAAATCCTGGTATATAAGGTTGTGGAGTTTCTTCTTTATCAACCAGGCTTGCAGACCGTGAGTGTGTGCCTCATCTGGGCAGAATGTACATACTTTCTAATAGGTACTCGATATTCTATTCAGATTCATTTTTCTTAGATACAATCATAGAAGTGTTTTTAGATATTATACACTATTTCTCAAAGTTTCCATTTTTATTTTTTAATTTTTTGAATGTCGTTAACTCACATCATCGAAGCTTCTCTTTGTAGTCATTGGCAATTAACAGAGAAATCCACCTCTGTGTATCAAGGTATAGTATTAAATAACTGCAATACTCAGGCCTAAATTGGGCAATCCTTTCCTCTCTGGGCTCAGATATGACTGGAGAAAAGATGCTGAAGAGAGTGTAAAAACCAGGGGTAGTGGATGAAACAGGTTTGTTTGTTTATTTAGGTATATATACACACTTAATCTATTTATTTTTATAGCTATAGCAGGGAAGTTGCAAATATAAATTCACAGTAGTTGAGAAAGTTTGTAAAAACATGTGTTACTCAAGCTACAGCAAATTTCAGAATACAGAAGGTAGTTGACACAAAGTCCCATCCCTACCTAAGAAGATAAGATGCAACTGACAGCTACACAAATGTTGAAGAGGAACATTTTTCTTCAAGGATAGAAACTGACTCTTCTCCAATGGAGGGTCGTATATCCAGGAGTAACAGGCAACACCAATTCTACTTGATGGAAGAACAAAGGGTACACACAGTTCACACAGTTGGGTGGGAAGGAAAGGGGGCAAATTTGAGAAAAGCATGGAACAGAGATGAATATGATTAAAATACATTGTATAAAAATTTCAATGAGCTAATAATATCAAAATGTTGGTGATAACAGAATTCTTATATTCCCTTGTATTTTTTTTTCAAAAACAGTGGTAACTCAATCTCTGTGTGCAACAACTAGAATTCTAATCTTATAAGCTATATTAAATCTAAATTCTCTGGTGGCAAATCTTCTAGGATTTGCCATCTAAACCAGGAGACACTGGTAGCTACATTTTGTTTTCCTGCTGTCCCCATCCAAAACGCCTGTCTCTCTTCTGCTTCCTCCCTTCCTCTGCCCAACCCAGAAGTTCTGCCTACTAGCCCAGTGACTGGTTCACAAAAAGTCACCTGCGTACCAGACTCATTCCTAGTTCCAGACAGTCCCTCCTGAGCAAGCAAAATCTTGGGGTGACTCTAACCACACAAGTGAAAGACCTATAAGACAAGAACTTCAGATCTCTGAAGAAGGAAATCGAAGATCTCAGAAAATGGAAAAATCTTCCATGCTCATGGATTGGCAGGATTAATATAGTTAAAATGGGATATTGCCAAAGGCAATCTACAGATTCAATGCAATCCCCATCAAAATCCCAATCCAGTCCTTCATAGAGCTAGAAAGAGC
Organism: Apodemus sylvaticus; assembly: GCF_947179515.1. NCBI lineage: Eukaryota > Metazoa > Chordata > Mammalia > Rodentia > Muridae > Apodemus > Apodemus sylvaticus. The sequence continues at coordinate 13,373,015 of NC_067474.1, read as the reverse complement.
AATGCTCAAATTCATCTGGAATAACAAAAAACCCAGGATAGCTAAAACTATTCTCAACAGTAAAAGAACTTCAGGGGGATTCAGTATCCCAGACCTCAAACTTTACTACAGAGCAATAGTGATAAAAACTGCATGGTATTGGTACAATGTCAAGCAAGCAGATCAATGGAATAAGATTGAAGACCCAGAAATGAACCCACACACCTATGGTCACTTGATCTTCGACAAAGGAGCTGAAAGCATCCAGTGGAAAAAAGATAGTCTTTTCAACAAATGGTGCTGGTTTAATTGGGGGTCAGCATGCAGAAGAATGCGAAATCAATCCATTCTTATCTCCTTGTACTAAGCTCAACTTCAAATGGATCAAGGACCTCCACATAAAACCTGACACACTGAAACTAATAGAAAAGAAACTGTGGAAGACCCTTGAGGATGGGCACAGGGGAAAAGTTCCTGAATAGAACACCAATAACTTATGCTCTAAGATCAAGAATTGACAAATGGGACCTCATAAAACTACAAAGTTTCTGTAAGGCAAAGGACACTGTCAAAAGGACAAACCGTCAACCAACAGATTGGGAAAAGATCTTCACCAACCCTAAATCTGACAGAGGGCTAATATAATATATACAAAGAACTCAAGAAGGTAGAACCCCGAGAACCAAATAACCCCATTAAAAAGTGGGGTACCAAGCTAAACAAAGAATTTTCACATGAAGAACTTCGGAGGGCTGAGAAACACTTTAAGAAATGTTCAACACCATTAATCATTAGGGAAATGCAAATCAAAACAACCCTGAGATTTCACCTCACAGCAGTCAGAATGGCTAAGTTCAATAACATCAAAATACAAACAGCAATAGGGCGATCCACAACACTTCTCTCTTTCTGCCCACTTGAAAGACTTCTATCTCAGAGACAAATTGGCCACAATTATTATAATTTTGTAGTTTATAAAGAACAAGGTAGACCTAACACCTAGTCCATTATTATTTATCAGTTAAGTAGAATATGCTGTCATCTATCCTAACTTAAAAGTCTTATAATTCTATACTTGGCTTTAGATTGTATGCCATCTGAAAACCATCCTCTCAAATCTGTTTTCACAATGTAAATAGCTTGGGTTGGCTATGAGACTATATGTAGTCTTTCAACACCATTGGAAATCCAAGCATGACCAACATTATCAGAAAATATTGGAAGCCTAACATAGTGACCAGAATGGAGACAAATTGTAGTGATAGCTGCCTACCTATATAGCCCCAGTAAGTCAGGAAGCTGGAGCATCAGTCTTCAGTCTTCTGGCCTAGGATATTCTGACAGACCTTGAAAAATAGCAATTATTAAGGATTAGTTTACTCTGTCTTGGCAGAACTAAGCTGTCCTAACCTCTAACTTGTGTCCTTTCAAGGACTGTATGGATCTGCAGGAGAGATGGGCAATTTCTACCCAGTGTCTACCTAGTCACAATGTACAACCTCACCTGGAGGTATAGATTCTCAGGTGCTTCTTTGAATCCATGTATGGGGAGCTGTTAGGAAGAGATTTGTCTCAACAAGTGAAAAATAACATTAAATGCCACATTCAGTGGATTTCTGATGCTTTGAAAACCAACTATCTATGTAAAGTAATCTGCGCTGTTGTGAGTTAATTACCCTCAGCTATTTCTAATTAAAATATCTGAAATCACCCTAAAAATAAACTCAGAACTATGAATTTTCTTTTTGGCTCTTAACTCACAGGCTTAAACATCTCATATCTCTTTATAATGGCATTCATAGAAGGACTGGGTCCAAGCCTTGTATTTTTAATTATTTTTTATCAATAGAAGTAATTTATACCAATGAGAACATTGATTTAGCATCAAAATAAAATCTCTACTAAAATAAGAAATTATGACTTCAATTTAGTAACAATTATAAAGATTTCTACAAAATGAGATTATGGCTACATAATCAATTCTAGCTATTTCCTCCTTGTTCCAATTATGACCATTTCTAAATTCCCTAGAAAGGCAACCTTAGAATAACCACCTCCAGCTCCAAAGCCCAGGGAACTGGGATGATGACTCTTCATAACTTCTTCAAACTAAATATGGGCATGGATATATCTTTGAAGTGGGGAAAGGGTAGGGAAATGGGGATGTTATTGGCCTTTAAAAGGCCACACCAATGATTGTTTTAGTCTCTGAGGTCTGTGTCCTGGGTGGACCTAGCTGAAAGTCCAAGAGATCAGTTCAAGCAAGTCAGTTCAGCATGTCTTACGATGAGACTCACCAAGGCTGTACATTCTGTAGCATACAAATCCCAAAACAAAATTTTAGTATCATCAATCAAACTTTATTGTTTGATTGTCTGCAATCTAGTTCTTCAGGGGTCTCCTTTCATCATATCTGATCCATATTACTCTGGAAAGTGTACAGACACTAATAACATTTTCTAAAAATGCAAAGACAATACCACTCTCCCAAATCACCATATCCTTGAGCCAGTATCCAGAAAAACCTTTATTTTGACCTCTCTCCCAGAGGAGTAATATAACCACAAAACTTAACATTGCCCCAATTTTGAAATTTAAAACAATCCAAAACAAATGAAGTAAACTAAACTACTGTATATGCCTATTCTTAGGCTTTTTCTATTTTGCCATGCAGGATAATAACCCAAAACTTTCGTGGAGTACATGTTAGAGACTATGAGTTAGTTATCTTGTAGATCTTATTATACTATCTTTAAAACAATTGATTCACACTTCTATCTATACCTGCTTATAAGCAGGCATCTAGTCAAACCAGGATTTGAACCAAAAATTCCCATGGAGCCCATGTTAGAATCTGAATATCCTGTAAGACTTAATAGAGAAATATATCTTTATACCATCTTTAAAGCAATTAACTCAAGCTTTCACTAATATCTGCCTATAGGAAGCAGGTAGTTTTTACTTGTTATGCTTTCTGCCTAGTGTAGTCACCCTGTTATAACATCTATCTGTTGAGTTCTCTCTACCTTGAACCACAGACATTTCTTAATTAATACCTGTTTATAGCAGGTAATTATCACTGCCCTCTCTGAAGTCAGTGACTAATTTTTCTTTTCTTCTCTTTTTTATTTTATTCGATATATTTTTTATTTACATTTCAAATGATTTCCCCTTTTCTGGTCCCCCACTCCCCGAAAGTCACATAAGCCTCCTTCACTTCCCCTGCTCTCCTACCCACCCCTTCCCACTTCCCTGTTCTAGTTTTGCCTTATACTGCTACCCTGAGTCTTTCCAGAACCAGGGTCCACTCCTCTGTTCTTCTTGTACCTCACTTGATGTGTGGATTATGTTTTGGGTATTCCAGTTTTCCAGGTTAATATCCACTTATTAGTGAGTGCATACCATGATTGATCTTTTGAGACTGCATTACCTCACTTAGTATGATGTTCTCCAACTCCATCCATTTGCCTAAGAATTTCATGAATTGATTATTTCTAATGGCTGAATAGTACTCCATTGTGTATATGTACCACATATTTTGCATCCATCTTTCTGTTGAGGGATACCTGGGTTTTTTCCAGCTTCTGGCTATTATAAATAGGGCTTCTATGAAAACAGTGGAACATATACCCTTATTACATGCTGGGGAATCCTCTGGGTATATGCCCAGGAGTGGTATAGCAAGATCTTTCGGAAGTGATATGCCTAGTTTTCTGAGGAACAGCCAGACTAATTTCCAGAGTGGTTGTACCAATTTGCAACCCCACCAGCAGTGGAGGAGTGTTCCTCTTTCTCCACATCCTCACCAACACCTGCTGTCTCCTGAGTTTTTAATCTTAGTCATTCTGACTGGTGTAAGGTGAAATCTCAGGGTTGTTTTGATTTGCAGTTCCCTGATGACTAGTGAAATTGAAAAATTTTAAAGATGTTTCACTGTCATCTGAAGTTCTTCATGTGAGAATTCTTTGTTTAACTCTGTACTCCATTTTTTTTACTCGATATATTTTTTATTTACATTTCAAATGATTTCCCCTTTTCTAACCCCCCACTCCCCAAAAGTCCTGCAAGCCCCCTTCTCTCCCCCTGTCCTCCCACCCACCCCTTCCCACTTCCCCGTTCTGGTTTTGCCGAATACTATTTCACTGAGTCTTTCCCGAACAGGGGGCCACTCTTCTTTTCTTCTTGTACCTCATTTGATGTGTGGATTATGTTTTGGGTATTCCAGTTTTCTACGTTAATATCCACTTATTAGTGAGTGCATACCATGATTCACCTTTTGAGTCTGGGTTACCTCACTTAGTATGATGTTCTCTAGCTCCACCCATTTGCCTAAGAATTTCATGAATTCATTGTTTCTAATGGCTGAATAGTACTCCATTGTGTAGATATACCACATTTTTTGCATCCACTCTTCTGTTGAAGGATACCTGGGTTCTTTCCAGCATCTGGCAATTATAAATAGGGCTGCTATGAACATAGTAGAGCATGTATCCTTATTACATGGTGGGGAATCCTCTGGGTAAATGCCCAGGAGTGGTATAGCAGGATCTTCTGGAAGTGAGGTGCCCAGTTTTCGGAGGAACCACCAGACTGATTTCCAGAGTGGTTGTACCAATTTGCAACCCCACCAGCAGTGGAGGAGTGTTCCTCTTTCTCCACACCCTCTCCAACACCTGCTGTCTCCTGAATTTTTAATCTTAGCCATTCTGACTGGTGTAAGGTGAAATTTCAGGGTTGTTTTGATTTGCATTTCCCTAATGACTAATAAAGTTGAGCATTTTTTAAGATGCTTCTCCACCATCTGAAGTTCTTCAGGTGAGAATTCTTTGTTTGACTCTGTACCCCATTTTTTAATAGGGTTGTTTGGTTTTCTGGAGTCTAACTTCTTGAGTTCTTCATATATATATTGGATATTAGCCCTCTATCTGATGTAGGGTTAGTGAAGATCTTTTCCCAATTTGTTGGTTGCCGATTTGTCCTCTTGATGGTGTCCTTTGCCTTACAGAAACTTTGTAATTTTATGAGGTCCCATTTGTCAATTCTTGCTCTTAGAGCATACGCTATTGGTGTTCTGTTCAGAAACTTTCTCCCTGTACCGATATCCTCAAGGGTCTTCCCCAGTTTCTTTTCTATTAGCTTCAGAGTGTCTGGCTTTATGTGGAGGTCCTTGATCCATTTGGATTTGAGCTTAGTACAAGGAGACAAGGATGGATCAATTCTCATTCTTCTGCATGCTGACCTCCAGTTGAACCAGCACCATTTGTTGAAAAGGCAATCTTTTTTCCATTGGATGTTTTCAGCCTCTTTGTCGAGGATCAAGTGGCCATAGGTGTGTGGGTTCATTTCTGGATCTTCAATCCTGTTCCATTGATCCTCCTGCCTGTCACTGTACCAATACCATGCAGTTTTTAACACTATTGCTCTGTAGTATTGCTTGAGGACAGTGATACTGATTCCCCCAGACTTTCTTTTGTTGCTGAGAATAGTTTTAGCTATTCTGGGTTTTTTGTTACTCCAGATGAATTTGATAATTGCTCTTTCTAACTCTGTGAAGAATTGAGTTGGGATTTTGATGGGTATTGCATTGAATCTGTAGATTACTTTTGGCAAAATGGCCATTTTAACTATATTGATTCTACCGATCCATGAGCATGGGAGGTTTTCCCATTTTTTGAGGTCTTCTTCCATTTCCTTCTTCAGAGTCTTGAAGTTCTTGTCATACAGATCTTTCACATGTTTGTTAAGAGTAACCCCAAGATACTTTATACTGTTTGTGGCTATTGTGAAGGGGGTCATTTCCCTAATTTCTTTCTCAGTCTGCTTATCCTTTGAGTATAGGAAGGCCACTGATTTGCTTGAGTTGATTTTATAACCTGCCACTTTGCTGAAGTTGTTTATCAGCTGTAGGAGTTCTCTAGTGGAGTTCTTTGGGTCACTTAGGTAGACTATCGTGTCATCTGCAAATAATGATAGTTTGACTTCTTCCTTTCCGATTTGTATCCCTTTGACCTCCTTATGTTGTCGAATTGCCTGAGCTAGTACCTCAAGTACAATATTGAAAAGATAAGGAGAGAGGGGGCAGCCCTGTCTAGTCCCTGATTTTAGTGGGATTGGTTCAAGTTTCTCTCCATTTAGTTTGATGCTGGCTACCGGTTTGCTGTATATTGCTTTTACTATGTTTAGGTATGGGCCTTGAAATCCTGTTCTTTCCAAGACTTTAAGCATGAAAGGATGCTGAATTTTGTCAAATGCTTTTTCAGCATCCAATGAAATAACCATGTGGTTTTTTTCTTTGAGTTTGTTTATGTAGTGGATTGCATTGATAGATTTCCGTATATTGAACCAACCCTGCATTCCTGGGATAAAGCCTACTTGATTATGGTGGATGGTCGTTTTGATGTGTTCTTGGATTCGGTTGGTAAGAATTTTATTGAGTATTTTTGCATCGATGTTCATAAGGGAAATTGGTCTGAAGTTCTCTTTCTTTGTTGGATCTTTGTGTGGTTTTGGTATCAGCGTAATTGTGGCTTCATAGAAGAAATTGGGTAGTGTTCCTTCTGTTTCTATTTTGTGGAATAATTTGAAGAGTATTGGTGCTAACTCTTCTTTGAGGGTTTGATAGAATTCTGCACTGAAACCATCTGGTCCCGTGCTTTGTTTGGTTGGAAGACTTTCTATGACTCCTTCAATTTCGTTAGGTATTATGGGACTGTTTAGATGATCTATTTGGTCCTGATTTAATTTTGGTATTTGGTATCTGTCAAGGAAATTGTCCATTTCCTCCAGGTTCTCCAGTTGTGTTGAGTAGAGGCTCTTGTAGTAGGATCTGATGATTTTTTGGATTTCCTCAGTTTCCATTGTTATATCTCTCTTTTCAGTTCTAAGTTGGTTAATTTGGATACTTTCTCTGTGCCCTTTGGTCAGTCTGGCTAAGGGTTTATCTATCTTGTTGATTTTCTCAAAGAACCAGCCATTTTTTAATAGGGTTATTTGGTTTTCTGGGGTCTAACTTCTTGAGTTCTTTGCATATATTGGATATTAGCCCTCTATCTGATGTAGGGTTGGTGAAGATCTTTTCCCAGTTTGTTGGTTGCCGATTTGTCCTTTTGATGGTGTCCTTTGCTTTACAGAAACTTTGCAATTTTATGAGGTCCCATTTGTCAATTCTTGATCTTAGAGCATGCACTATTGGTGTTCTGTTCAGAAACTTTCTCCCTGTACCGATGTCCTCAAGGGTCTTCCCCAGTTTCTTTTCTATTAGTTTCAGAGTGTCTGGCTTTATGTGAGGCCCTTGATCCATTTGGAATTGAGCTTAGTACAAGGAGACGAGGATGGACCAATTCACATTCTTCTGCATGCCGACCTCCAGTTGAACCAGCACCATTTGTTGAAAAAGCTATCTTTTTTCCATTGGATGTTTTCAGCCCCTCTGTTGAGGATCAAGTGGCCATACGTGTGTGGGTTCATTTCTGGGTCTTCAATCCTGTTCCATTGATCTGCCTGTGACTAATTTTTCTAATCATAGTTTTGAACTGTGGGTGAAATTCCCCACGTGATTTGGACAAAATCAGTATATAAATCTATCCTAAAAGCAAATAATCTCAATATTATAAATTAACAGTTAAATCAATCTCTGCCCCTAGATGCAGGCAGCTTCCATTCTCTTGCTCTCTGACTCAGAGCAGACACCTTGTCTCTTTCTACATCAGGGGACTTCAGAGCCCTTTCTCTTTGTTTCAGGGTTCCTAGGCTTGAGTCCACTTGAGTCTCTTTGTCCCAGAGTGACCTGTCTCTTGCTTAGAAAAAAAAAGCAACCCTTTGACTTTCAGGCTAATAATCTTAAATTTCTAGTGGATTCTTGCCCAACACATTGGTTTGCCATCAGCTGCCGAAAATGTTAAAAAGAATCCATGATATTCCTTCAAGCACCAGTTGGCTGGTCGGCCAGGCACTGGTGGGTAGTGGCTGGCCTGTTTTCATTTGGTGGAGACTCTCTGACTCAGAGCTCTAAAATCCCTCCACCCAGCTTGCTAAATTGCTACTCGTGAGTAGCTACCATGGCAGGCCCATGCTTCAAAATTCCCACAGCCTTTTGTAGTGAACATCTGGCAAACCCATGCTTTGCCACTGTACCTTTTTCTCTGAAACCCAGTCGACCCCCTGAGTGAAGGAAAATATGACATAAACTTAGTTTATAAACAATAGTAACTCAATTACTGGGTGAAACAGGTAGAATCCTAATCTTGTAAGTTATATTAAATATAAATCCTCAGGTGGTGAATCCTGGCAACAAATTGTCCTTTTCACTTTCTCCATCCAAAAGCCCTTGTAATTTTTATTCCTCAGTATTTTTCCAGTTGTTCTAGTTCCTGCCTTGATTTTTTTCTAAAAGTCAAAAGTTCAGCTTGTATTAGAAATATCAATAGGGATGTTTTTATGCAGAAATGTAAATGTGATTTCAAAGCCTGAGACTAAAAGATTTGTTTCTTAGACCTTAATGTAAGTATGAGGTATATATTCTTATTAATATTGTGAAAAACCTTAGAAATAGTTCCAGCAGTATGGGAACTCAGAGTTTGCCATCAGATGATTTTGTCCTTACTTGTGGTCAAGACAATTTATGTAATTGCTCAGAGAAATATGATCATCTAGCCTCCAGGCTGTCATAAGTACTAAACAATGTTATAGTCCAAATATAAAGTTTGGCAATTGCAAACTTTAAAGTACCTGCACCTTTGCATGTGACTATGTATCATTCTAGTACAGATATCTGATGAGCCCCCACAGAGGCTCCACTAACACTTATACCCTAGGACTTAGGTTCAGTGCAATCATCATCACAGTCAGGACGCTGCATGGCAGTGTGGTTGCTTTAACCACAGCTCCTAACCACTGACTGCCCCCTTCCAAATTTCAACCCAAGCATAGATGTCTCAAAGACGGCAATGGTTGGGGTGACTAGGACTTTGAGATGTTCCCATTTTGGATACTTTGCTTTCTGCTTCCTTTCCAAGGAATGATCTTGTTAGAGGAAAGAGATGTCACAAATTGGAGGGAGTCTTCAGGGTTGGGCTACAGATGTTGACTCATATTTTTACATTCAGCTACTCACTTTGCAGTAAACTCTGATTCCATCAATTTATTTTGTGGGTGTAAACACAAAAATCTATTAGGATCTATTAGGAAATTATCAGTCAAAATTGATATGGATATTGATGAAAATAATTTAATCTTTGCAGATTTGTAAAACAGCCCAGACGCATTAGTTGCCCTTTCTTAGTTCCATTAATAACTTTTTAAAATTCGCTGTAGTGCTATGGATTGAACCTAGGATCTAATGCATGCTAACAAATGGGATACATTTGAGCTATATCCCATTCTGCTATTGTGAATTAGCTCCACTTCTCCAAGTAGATCAACTATAGAGTCTTGCTAAATTAAATCTGTTTCTTCTGTTCAATTATGACTTCCTTTATTAAAGCTTAGAACAATTGAATTTGGAACAAAACCAAAATTAATTTATATGCCTAATTATTTTAGGCATACAAAAATAAAAAATATTCACAAGTATAAAAACAAAACAAATTTTAGAAACAAAGAAAACAATACTTTAATAAGGATACTTCTTTAGGAACACTGCAGCGGAAAGGCTCATGGTAACAAAAGCTCTAGCACTTAAATTAACAGACAGACTCCTTAAATTGATAGGAGCATAATTCAAATTTAATAAAATGTGTCTCAGATGCTTGTGAATGGTACCTGTTTTTGAGACTCCAGTAAAATTACATGTCCTTCTCTTACTAGAACATCAAATCAATAATACATTTAAGAAAAAAGCAAACAACAAAAACAACAAAAAAGAGTTGGGGGAAGGGGGTGGAAAGAGAGAAACTACAAGCAATTCTACTTTTTCTTATAGATATCTAGCTTTTTCTTTTTCCCAAAATATCTAAATCACTGCATGGATAATTTTTTTTTAACTTTAAGGTGTAATTATTTTTACAAGGCATGTTTCTCTTCTATTCACCAATGGGGATAGAATCACTGATACTACACAAAATTGAAAATAGACATGAAACTAATTTTACTTTCATCAGTTTAAAAAAAAACACATCATTTTAAACAGTAACCTTGAAGATCACTCACAATTGTCTTAATTTAAGACCATGGTCTTTGCAAATTTTTTTGCTTGTTTTTATTCCAAGACAAGGGCCATTTTGAAATTGACCTGTATGAGCTTGCCAGCCCAGCAGTCTTCAGTGTTTTTATCACATGCCATTTTTTGAAATACTCAAACTCACAGATTTCCCATTTGTGTACACTAAATGGTCCTATTTTTACAAGGAAATTTTAGCCAACACAGGATTTGTGTCTTTCTCTGTTGTTCAATATCTTAGAAACTTAAAGAAATTCACTGTACCAATTGTAAGCAGAGCCTTTCTGATCATACTCATTGGAAAATTTGGTTTCTCTTTTTGGGATGAGTTTAATTGCTTTAGAAACAAAAGTACTGCAGGTCTATACATAAGACAGTTTTAGGGTTGAAGCTTATATTGATAACATACTGTTTTCAAAGACTTCGTATTGTTCTACTGTAGAACAAAATGGTCCTTTGTTTTCTTCTAGAATCTTGTTTCAAATTCTGCTCACTTTAGAAAAAGTTATTAATGCTTTTATTATATTTTATTTTTATCTTTGTCATGTCCCTTATCTTTGTCAAAATCTTTGTTTGAATCTCCTCAAGAGAGCTCAATAAGAATATTTTTTTTGTTCCATGTTCCTTTTCTTGCCAATTTTATTTTGTAGTCTGCCCTTACCACTGGCTGTGGCTTCCTGCAGCATTTCTGCATTCACTTTAGAGTTTCTCTTAAGTATGCTTCTTGATGTGTAGCAAACCGCTCTTTCCAAATGAGGATGGGCAGCAGGTTTCTACTGGGATATAGGTCTGGGTTATGATAGAAGCAGAATGACTGGGAACTGTCTGAATTTCTACTCAGGTTTACTTTTATGTAAACAGTCACCATATTTATGTGCTCTACTGGTGTGTTCTCAAGCTCTTCCATTTCTACTTAACTATTGGGTGTTTGTTTGACACATGGGTTTTCCTTATTGTCAAGTCCCATAGTTGGTGTCTCAGTGAAAGATAAGATTTCATAATTTTTAACTCAGGCTTTTAGAGGACATTCAAACCACTCGGAGGTGATGGAACCTTGTCTTGCACAGCCATCCTGCTTACACTTTAAATTCAGAAAGATCAGGATTTCAGTTAGACTACACTTCATTTTAACAAAAGGAAGAGGGATTTCTCTTTTACAACAGCTGGTAGGGAGTCAGAGTCTGTGCACTAGTAGCAGTAGGTCTAGATCCCAGCAGGCATGGGTTCCAACACAAGTGAAGCAACTGCAACCCTGGAGAGAGCTCCATTAGGAAATTCCTGTTATCTGAATTAATTCTATTAGGGCATTTCAGTGTCAGATGTATAGCTTGTATTTTTAAAGCCTCCGGTTCATTGTGCAGGATCAAGAAAATTAGTGTTACGTCTAGACTATGAGTGCTTAAAGAGTCTAACCAAGTATAAAAGGACTTGAAAGGTGCTCTTTGTTTGAGCTCAGAGATTCTGTGAGATATGTGGGAAGGGATTATAGGTATGTTAGGTTTCATGCATACTGGATGTTGAGTAGCTGATACCCACAGATAGTTGAGTATTAACAAGTTATAACATCAAATGATGGAATCCCCAAATCAACTAAATCTTACAACAGAAAACAAGAATGAAGACTATCTAAGTATAAATAAGAGCCAAGCAGAAATAAACTTGGAACATTTCCTGTGTGGCTCCCTGGTGCAACTACACCAAAGCCGAGCAGAGGTGGATGGGACAATGAAAGAAGACTTTTTGAAGGGAAAGGCTATATTCAGTATATCAAGCCTGTGGAAATTGTAAATTTTTTTTGATTTGGATGTCAAATGTACTTATGTGTTTAAACTGTTGTCCTCCTTCACTCCTACTGTTTTAGGAAGTGTATTAAAATGTTTGGTATAGGAAATTTAAAGATTGAATAATGTTCAAGACGTAGTATGTTACTGTTCTTTGTCTTATCCAAGTCTATAATAGGAATCTGTAGCTGACAGCAGAGCAAAACACATTCAACACCCTCAGTTTGTCAACTAAAAGTATAAAAAATTTAATCCCAATCCGGGGTTTCTACTCCACCTTTAACCACTTAGTTACTAGATAAAAGAAACACACAATCTTTATATTTACAATAAGCCTTAAACAGCACAAGAGCTGGTCAGATATCTACCCTCTATGCCGTTAGAATCCACTTTCCTCTAGATAACCCCAGGTTCTTACTGTGTTTGAACTAGGTTTCTCTTAACTCGTAGAAAGAAGCCTAGTAAACAGCATAGCACTAAGAATGACCAAATCCTCCTGAAGGTAATCTGAGTGAGGAATATTAAAATAGAAGGGCCTTCTGGGGATAAAGTCCCAGACTCACTGAAGATATCCTGTTTGCTCAGCCTGACAATATTCCTGCTCACATTGAAGGCGTCCTATTGGCTTCTACCAGGGATATCCTATCAGCTCATACTGGCAGGATCCTATTGGCTTACACTCATGATGTACCCTTGGCTCACACTCACAATGTCCTAGTGCTCACACTAAGGATTTCCTCCTGGTTCAATGAAGATTTTTTTCCTGGCTTATACTGAGTATTTCTTCCTGGCTTATAATGATTATGTCTTTCTGGATCTTGTGGGGGGATACTTCCTTGTGACTAGGGCAGCAGTAAAAACATGTAGAAGACCAAGTTGATTATCTAAGAGTTAATTTGAGGAACAATATATATTCTCAGTTTTAAAAAAATGGAAAGAAGAAAATAAAAGTGGTCACAATAAGTCTTGTTACCTAGTAGTATCACCATACTACTAGGTCATATGTTGTGATAATTTTTTAAAAGACCAAAGAGGGTACTTTGGAGTGATAGCTATGCAGTAAAAATAGTGAGAATCTATCTATTGAAAATGTCCATGCAAAACTAACTTAATATGAGATTTTTTTCTGGTCTTGCAGGAGATGTAGTTACACACAGGATACTGTAAGATTTGAATTTCAGATTCTACGATCATTTTAGAAAAGGAACTTCCAGCAAGATATCAAAGATGCCAACAGCTACAAAATTAAGTCAGAGAATGGAGAGGACATGTGTATGTCATGTGTCATCTAGAGATAACTAGGTTGTTATGAGAGGTAACAGTCTTCTGTGATAGACTTCCTGGGGAGATGGCATGCATTGGTCTATTCATCCCAGGTAGGGAGCTAATGTGAGGGCAAGGTACAGACACTACTAATGTCCAACTTTGTGAACCAGTAAGGCTTATTTCGGTTTTGTAAGTATACAGAACTATGAGTGATGAGTTACATGCAGAAGCAAACATGATTCAAATACATCTATGTCCCCAAAGCTTGCCCCAGTATGAGTGACAACTCATGGAAACCTGGAACGCACTGCACAAACTGAAGGAAGATAAACAGGTTGAAGAGTATCTTTCTAAGTTGTTCAGCTGTTTTAGCCTCTTCTGGGCAGTTCTATTGCTCTCTGTTTCTTTGTAGCAAGGTTTGCCAGCTAGTGATTTTTTTGTAGCCTTTTTGTTTACTCTTGGAAGGGAGAAGCCTAATGAATCTGGTCATGTTCATGAATTTACTAAACTGTTTTGATTTATTTAACTTCTGTCATAAGAAGAGTCCATGGAAAAAGGAATGTTTTCATCTTGGAGAAAATTGCTATACAACATACAGGCAGAGACACACAATAAGGTCCAGAAGCAGGAGAGCAAATTCAAACCCAATTGTAGTCCACATTTTGCTCCTACATCCTTCATGGTCTTCATGTTGAGTATAAGGAAAAAGATTGTTGAATTGCAAAACACATACTCTGAATGAATTATGCCATTTGTCACAAATATCCAACAACATTAGGAAATTAAGGAGTATGATCAAATAAAAGCTTACTCATACAAATTGCATAATAAAGAAGAAATTAAAATATAGAACTTGAAACTGGAATGAATGAAAAGTGAATCCTAACTATAAAAAATTCAAGCTCTAGCTAACACAATACTCGTACCTGTTAAATTAAAAATAAACACAGATTGCTTAAGAAATGTAAGAACAAACTGAACTGAATCCAACAAAAGGAAGAAAATGCTATACCAGAGTACCAGAGTGAGAAGTAGGGGTTTGAGGGACAGTAAGTTGATATATATTGCATAATACCATAACCAGTCTGAAATTACATATTACTGAAGGGATTCTTTATTGCCTTATTTCTTGTATTGTGCTTAGATTTTTTTTTGTTGGTCTTTCTCACTTTATTTTTGCATTCATTTTTGGGAGTTTCAGGGTAACTAGCATTTCTCTTGACCATATGGGACATAACAATTAATTTCATGTGTTAGTTGAATGAAATAATGGGATTTCCAAGTAGTCCATGAGACTACTTCTTGAAGAGATGAACATTGTAGTTGGAAGATTGGATAAAAGAGAGTTCTCCCAATATGGGTTCTGGTTTGAATATGAATGGCCTCCATAGACTCGTATATTTGAATGCTTAGACACCAAGGAGTAAAACTATTTGCCAGGATTAGGAGAGTGTCCTTGCTGGAGTAGATATGCCCATGTTAGATAAAATAAGTCACTGGTGTTTGTTTGGCACCTCTAAATTCCATGTCAGGCCTAGTCTCTTTGCCTGTAGAATACAATATATCTCTCATCTACTTTTCTATGGCTATAAGTGTTGTTATGATTCCACAATGTTCCTCCCATGATGATAATGGGCTAAAAATCTGAAACCACAAAAAAACTTACAAGTAAATCATTTTAATAAGTTGCTTTGCCATGTTCACTCTTCATAGCAATAAAATAGTGACCTAGACAATAGGTATCATCTAACTTGTTGGGAGAATAATTATAGGAAGAGCATGTAGAGAAAGCAGATTCCTGATATCTTTACTCTGGGTTAGGGCTTTTGGTTTTCAGTGATTCAGCATTCCCTGTGACCTGCATGCCTGGCTTTTAAGCCTCTTAGGCATTCAGGTTACCTCCTGTGATTTACCTTAAAGATGGCATAATGTAAAACATTTTAGACTTCATAGATGCCATAGCTAATATAGTAAGTTTATTAAGGTAAATAATTATAACATATTATATATCCAATTGGTTTTTTATTCTGGACAAACATTACATGACAAGACTATTGAAGAAACTACAAATTAAAATAAGCTAGTTGTCTCAACCTCTAACACTAAGTGGGACTCTCTTCTGGGAATCATGCTAGCCACACTGGCCTGGGCATCAGAGACGCTATCTTCACTCTCCTTCCTGTTCTTGATTTCCAATGCTCCAGCCTTATGCACTGCCTTTTAGTAAACCACATACAGGCACCTGTCTTTACCATCTTCCTCCATTATCTTCCTCCATAAATCTACTTGACACACCTAAAGGGCCAAGCTTATCATTACAGAATGCATTTTGTTTTCAGACTTCATTTTATGATTAACTTGCCCTCTGAATGAATTCGGCTTCTAGAAAAACCTCAACTTGTTCTGGGAGCCATATTGCCATGCTAAAAATCACAATTCTCCTGAGCAGATAGCCATGCACCCCTAGCAACAACCAGTCAGTTCCTAAGGGGAAAATACTTAGTGTCTAAAGTAGGTTGATTAAGCTAATAACCATTGTTCACACCAAGCTAAATATCATTGCTAGCCCATGGATGTGTGCCAAGCAAATATTAACCAATCATGTAACTTTCAAGTTAGAAAGTCCCTCACCATGCTACAACAACCATGATAAATAGACAAGGCTTGTACCAGCTCAGGACTTTCCACACTTTCCAGTGTGCTGGAGAGGTTGGAGTATCTGAGCTCAAGGTTGAATAAAGACTCTTTGCTTTTACATATGACTTGGACTCCTAGTATTCTCAGTTAGTCTGTGGGGACCTGGCAATCTGGGCATGAAAATACCCAAAGTTCCTTTGTCCTATAGACTATACCCAAGACTTTAGCCTCCCCCCTCCTTCTTGTAAGCTCCTGATACTTAGAAATATAATCTACTCAGGTACCCCAGTGGCTACTCTTGATATGGAAACACTCCCCACCAAGCAAGCCAGGTCACCACACTTTCCCAAGACCCATAAAGGGCGATAGACCAAAGACTAGAACACCTACGCCAAAAAGACAAAAGGTACTAACACCTACAATTACCATCATGCCAAACCCAGATACCTTGATGCCAGCATAAAAGCACAATCACCATCAGCCAGGATAGCATGTCTCCACTTGAACCCAGCAACCCTGCTACAGTATGCCTCACAGCTGAAGCAAAAAAAAAAAAAAAAAAAGCTAAAAAACCAAAACCAAAACCAAAAAACAAACAAACAAACAAACAAAAAACCCCAATAACTTCAAAATAGCTATTATAAATATATTCAAGGACTTTTTAAAAACATGAAAAAATTCAATAATGAAATCAACACAAACTAACAGTCAAATATAATTAG
Source organism: Apodemus sylvaticus (assembly GCF_947179515.1). Lineage (NCBI taxonomy): Eukaryota > Metazoa > Chordata > Mammalia > Rodentia > Muridae > Apodemus > Apodemus sylvaticus. Next base: position 13,356,474 of record NC_067474.1, on the reverse strand, counting down.
GAAAACTCTTCAGGAAGGAAAGTGAACATGGAATCACTAAAGAACTCCCAAACTGAGGGAATCTGTAATTGTAAAAGGTCTGGAAGTCTAACATTAAACTCTGAGGTAAGCCTTACCAACATTGTACAAGAGATGAAAGAGATCATCTAAGGGATCAAAGACAACAAGGAAGATATGTTACACAGAAAAAATCCAGGCACAAAACATCCAGGAAATTTAGGACACAAGGAATAAATAATATCAGATCAATAAATCAAAAGAAGGGAGAAAAATCCAAACCATCACAGCAACAACAAAGAATGAACAAATACTGTCCATTGATAATTCTCAAAATGAATGTTCTTAATTCCCCAATAAAAAGATACAGACAGGAAGAATAGATTAAATATAGGATCCATGCAAACATGTAAGCATACCTTAACATGAAGAGTAGACATCACCTGAAGGTAGGAAGATGGAAAACGATATTCTAGGGAAATAGGTCCACAAAAGAAGATGGCGGTGATCATTTTAATATCTGACAAATGAATAATTAAACCATAACTAATCAGAAGGAATAAGAGGTACTCATCAAAACAAAAATTCGTTAAGGAGTAGTACAATTCTAATTTTTGTACCAAACACAAGGGCAAACAATTTCATAAAAGAAACACATCATAAGTTAACTCTAATACAATCATAGTTTGTGACTTCTATACACTACTCTCGCTGTAAGGAAGGTCATCTAAAAAACAGTAAATAAAAATGCTGGTACTGAATGACTGTATAAACCAAATAAACCTAAGAAACACTTAGAGAACTTACCACCTAAACACAAAAATATGTATCTTTTTGGCACTTCACGAAACCTTTTCCAAAACTGACCTTATACATGGACACAAAGCAAGTTTGAATAGATAAAAGAAAATGGAAATTGCACCCTGCATTCTGTCTAAGAATCATGGATTAAAACTAGACATCAACAATAACAGATATAACAGAAAGCTTATAATCTCATGGGAACTGAAATAACTACTAAATAAAAACAGAGAAAAGAGACAAATTAATAAGGAAATGAAAGACATTTTCAAATTGATTAAAATGAAAATATAGCATACTCAGACTAATGGGACACCATCAAGGAAGTTATAAGAGGCAAGTTCATAGTACTAAATGCCTACATGGGGAAAAAATAAAAGGAGAGATCTCCTTTGAGTAATTTAACAGCACATGTGAAAGGTCTGAAACAAAAAGGAATTGCACAGAAAAAATAGTAGGTAGAAAAAATATTCCAAAGTCATAAAAAAACCCAAATAGACAAAGAAATATTACAAAGAATCAATGAAGCAAAGAGTTGAATTTTTGAGAAAATCAATAAGATTGACAAATGAACTAACAGGTGGAGAAGGAATATCCAAAGTAACAAAATTGCAGATTAAAACCATGAATGTAATAGAAACAGACACCAAGGAAATGCAGACTGTCATAAGGACTTTAAAATATGATACCTCACCAAATTGGAAGGTCAAAAAGAAATGGATAATTTTATTGATTACTACCTATTAAGGTTAAACCAAGATTAAACAAGCAACTTAAAGAGATCTATAATCCCTAGTGAAATAAAAGCAGTAATTAAAAGTTTTGCAACTAAAAGGAGTCCAGTACTAGATGTTTTTAGTAAAGAATTCTAACAGAAACTCAAGGATTATTAAATTAACTGCTTTTCTGCACAAATTATTTCACAAAATAGAAACAGAAGGACCATTAGCTAATTCTTTTTATGGGGCATACTTTTTTATTATTATTATTTTTTAGGTATCTTTTTGTTCTCTAAGGAATGAAACAAGATGTGGACTTGGATGGGAGGTAAGGTGGTGCTCTTGGAGGAACGTGGCAGAGGAGAAACTGTAAAGAGAACACATTGTATGAAAAAATGTATTTTCTTTTCATCTTTTTTAAAGAATTATTTATTTTATGTATATGAGTACAGCTCTCTTCAGACACACTAGAAGAGGGCATGAGATCCTATTAGAGATGGTTGAGAGCCACCATGTGATTTTCTGGGAATTGAATTCAAGACCTCTGGAAGAGTAGTCAGTGCTCTTAACTACTGAGACATCTCTCCAGTATGAAAAATGTGTTTTCTACAAAAGTAAAATAGAAACAAAAGTCAAAAGTCAAAAGATAAACAAAACAAAAAAGACTATTGTCATGGGCCCAATCTGAGCTTACTCACTCTTCATTTCTGCTAGATTTCTAGCATTTTCTTCTTTTTAATTGATATAAAGTAAGGGTTTTTGTTCGTTTACTGTGGTGCCAGGGATTTAACTCAGAACCTTGCATATGACAATCTTCTATTACTATGCAGCATCCCAGTGTTTCCTTTTATTTCTCTCTGTTGTATTACCAGCATTTCTCTGCATGTGGTCCATTTTCCATTAGAGCCTTGAGCAGAATAATTAATTTCTGTTTAAATCCATGGATCTGGGTCTCACCCCCAAGTCTGCTTTCAGATACTTGTTTTTTATCTTTAGGTAATTTTTTCTTTTTTTTTCTTCCATTTATCATGTAAGTGTACATGAAAGCCAGATAATATGCATTAGACAACTGGAGTTGTCAGCTAGTAGGCCTTAACTCTTCAAGGTTTGTACTGAAGAGACTGAACATTGAACTGTATTTCATGTGTTCTATAGGTACATGTTACCTGGCATTGATCTCTAGAATCCTTTTTCAGTTTTCACTATTGACTTTGACCTTTCTATGGCTCTTTTCAGTCACAAAATTGTGTCTTTCATCTGTTTCCACTGCAGCCCATTGTTATAACAGGTATACTGTTGGTGTTGGATAATATAGAGAAGGTTATTATATTATCTTTTAATTTAGTTTCAGTTTCTTAATGGGCCTCAGACTTGGGAATATGACCTTGACAAATATTGATTCAGTGCTCAGATATTCTTTCCCTCATGTTCAACTCTCTTCCATAACTAGGGCATTTTTAGCCAATTTCATAGAGGACTTGAACATTGGCTTTTATATTGTCTTTACCCCCTTGAGTTCAAAAGCCTGGAACAGAATTATATAGATAAGTGTTCCTCCCTCCTGCTTTTAATAAGGTTTTAGATTGGTGTTACATAAATTCCTCTTTCATGGTATTTAGGCATATCCTATGGAGAATGCTCTGGGTATATTCTTTGACTTTATTTTCCATAAATGCTTTGTCCTTAAGCCCATGACACTTGAACTCATTCTTCAAAATCAGTTACATCTTCCTCAACTCTCTCTCTCTCTCTCTCTCTCTCTCTCTCTCTCTCTCTCTCTCTCTCTCCCTCTCTCTCTCTCTCTTTTCATCTATCTACCTGCCTACCATCTATCATCTTTATTTCAAAAATAAAAGAAAAATTAAAATAAGGCAAAAATTCCAAGAAAAAATGAAACAAAAAGTGTAAAAACCAAAGCAAAAACCATTGAGTTTATTTGAGTTCTTTAGGTCATCATGCCTGCCCTAAAATATGGCTTACTGAGTGACAGTAATTGGAGAAAAATTGACTTTCTCTTCCTCAGCAGTATCAGCCACCAACAGCTTCTTGGTTTGAGGTTGGAATCCATGTCAACTTTCCCCTCCCAGCCCAGGATCCCATCTGTCTTGAAGCTGTGCAGGCGTTATGCATGCTGTCATTGTCTCTGTGGGTTGATCTTTGATTGTACCAGAAGGACACTGTTTCTTTAAAGTCATCCAACACCACTGATTCTTACAATTTTATCTGCTTCCATATAGATCCCTGAACCTCGAAGGGAAGGGTTTGATGACGTCATCCCTTTCTGGACTGTGTGCTCCAAAGTTTCTCTCTGCACATCGTTTAGATGTGGGTCTCTGTTTTAACTACTATTTGGTGCACAAAGAAGTTTCTTTGATACAGATTTAGTGATACATTGTGCCTCTATCAATTGTACAATTTTTAAAGATGGGTATATATTTTAAAGGGTATTCTGCTTCTTTCTCCTGTGGAGAGCCTTGTAAGTTTTCCATGGTCAAGCTTATAAGTGTGCAAGTGATGACCATGGAATGCAAATACATGTGAGAGTCCATAAAGGCTCCCAGTGCAATCTATACTATTTTCTCACAACGATACTTAAATTTTGTGTTAATCAGATGCTTAGGGTAAATGGATTCAGTGGGATTTATATATGCATGTACTTGACAGTTAATATGTAAGTGTTTATTTATTATACAACACCTTCTATACATAATGCAGGCTGGAAAGTTAAGTTTGTAGTTTGCCAGCCTGAGGCACAGGGCAATGGTAAAGCAGATGAAATTGATGACTTAAAGAGAATTCCTTCCGCCCTGTAATCTTTGCTTTGCTTTGTTTTGATTTGTTTTTTTCTTTGATGTTTGTTTGTTTGTTTGTTTATTATTGTTGATTTTTGCCTCCAAATGATCAGGTGAGGCCTATTGACATTGTTGTGTTTTATACAAAAATAAGGAGACAAGGAATATAATTGGAGGATATACAGGCAATTGTGGGGAAGGGAGTGCCACTGAGGGTCCATGCTGAGGCATCTCTTCCCCCTGAGAGACTATGCATAAGATGGTACTGTATAGGACAGAGTTGATTCAGGGCATGGGGAGGGGAGAGAGAAGGAGAGAGAGGGGGCGTGGCAAGCATCCCCTTTTGAGTCACATATACCTGACTGTCACCAGATAACTGTAGGGTGGAGCCTAGACAAAATGTCAACAATCCACCATTTTAGTTTAATGAAAAAAAGGAAAAACATTAGAAAATGGGTGATGTGTCACCCATTAGAAAATAGGAAACGTGTCATTGTGATGTCTAACTACTTCATGCTAATTTTGGGGTGATATGTCTTTGGGAAACATAGGAAAGTGGGTATAGGGATGGTGGTCCAGTCTTAAGAGAATTGGCTGTTTCCTTGCTGTTCAGGGTAGAGTAGAAACCTCTGTGTGTGGGAGAGAAGATTGGAGCACCTGTGGGTTGTTTCTCTGGAGTTGTCCTGGTTGTCCTGAACTGACAAGAGGCTCTCTCTCTCTCTCTCTCTCTCTCTCTCTCTCACACACACACACACACACACACACACAAACACACATTATAGGTAGAGAATAAAGTTAAATACATTTGGGAGAAATTTTTTCTTAGGTATACATTTGAAAGTACATTTGAAACCCTTAGGTTTCAGTGGTTGTAAGATTAAGTGAATCCCAATTCTAGGGCACAGGCAAGGAATCCCACCCTCTGGAATAATCAGCAAGTAGGAACTTTAGGGAATTGCTTAGCAGACATACTGATCTGGTTGGAGTCTATTTGGTCCATGAGAGGCAGATCTGAGTAGCTTTCTTATAGCTTATAAGTTCACAAAAAGATAAATGTGTTAACAACATGAACAGTCTTCCAGATGAACTTAGGGAAAACAAGAAAAGGCTTTTTCCTTCTGTCTTGGAGACTGAATATACATAACAAGAAACCAATTTTAAGTTTATAATTGAGAGACAAAGGAAACTCAAAACCTTGATCTTGTGAATACAGTTGATCATAAAGTTTAGCGTGAGAAGTACATTAAGTCCATAGTTAAAAGACAACCAAATGAAACTTATATTTGAGCATGAGAGTTTATAGTGTAGATTCAGCATGAGAAACACTTTAAATTTAGTTAAAAGACTGTTAAAGAAAATTAAAAATGTGAATTTGTGTCTATACAGTTGGATTGTATGGTGGAATGTTTTATTAGGGTTAGGAAAACTTACACAAACTCTTTTGAATAATGTTAGGATAGTGACATAGCAAGAAGACAAAATATGAAGCATTTAGTCTCTGGAAACTGAGTTTAGGTAAGTAACAGGCTACATCTTTGAAAGCTTACATCTGAACTTATGTATTATTTATTGTGAAATATGTGAGAAATCTGCCAGTCTTAGCAAGTTAACAAATTTATTAATGAGTAAATATAGTGACGGATTACCCTAGGGTAAGGAACTAGGTCTGGCCAGGTCCTTGTGGAACCATAGCAACTAGGGTTGGGTCAGTCTGGATTTGCCCATTATTTTCTCAGAGACCTTGAGGGGTAACTTTCAGGCTTTGGGAGTCTCTGCATGCCATACGCTTAAACATTTAATGTTATATTTAGCAGATTTCTGACAAGATTTAAAGCATTATCTATTAAGTATCTATCTCTGAGTTAGGCAAGAGAGCACACCATAACTTAATGGCAGCAGCATAAAAAAGTTAAGGCTAAAATACACACACACATGCACACACCTAATCAGTGATTATTAACTTTTATATTATTTAAAAATCACTATTTACCAAGGTAGGATAGAATGAAAACCTTATCTTTTTTTTTAATTCGAAATATTTTTTATTTACATTTCAAATGATTTCCCCTTTTCTGTCTTTCCACTCCCTGAAAGTCCCATGAGCCCTCTTCCCTCCCCCCATTCTCCCATCCACCCCTACCCACTTCCCTGTTCTGGTATTGCCCTAAACTGCTACACTGCGTCTTTCCATAACCAGGGGCCACTCCTCCGTTCTTCTTGGACATCATTTGATATATGGATTATGTTTTGGGTATTCCAACTTTCCAAGCTAATATCCACTTATCAGTGAGTAAATACCAAGATTGATCTTTTGAGACTGGGTCACCTCACTTAGTATGATGTTCTCCAGCTCCATCCATTTGTCTAAGAATTTCATGAATTCATTGTTTCTAATGGCTGAATAGTACTCCATTGTGTATATATAACACAATTTTTGTATCCATTCCTCTGTTGAGGGATACCTGGGTTCTTTCCAGCTTCTGGCTATTATAAATAGGCCTGCTATGAACATAGTGGAGCACGTATCCTTATTACATGTTGAGGAATCCTCTGGGTATATGCCCAGGAGTGTTATAGCAGGATCTTTCAGAAGTGATGTGCACAGATTTCTGAGGAACCGGCAGACTGATTTCCAGAGTGGGTGTACCAATTTGGAACCCCACCAACAGTGGAGGAGTGCTCCTCTTTCTCCACATCCTCGACAACACCTGCTGTCTCCTGAGTTTTTAATCTTAGCCATTCTGACTGGTGTAAGGTGAAATCTCAGGGTTGTTTTGATTTGCATTTCCCTAATGACTAATGATGTTGAGCATTTTTTTAAGATGCTTCTTAGCCATCTGAAGTTCTTCAGGTGAAAATTCTTTGTTTAGCTCTGTACCCCATTTTTAATAGGGTTATTTGGTTTTCTGGGATCTAACTTCTTTAGTTCTTTGTATATATTGGATATTAGCCCTCTGTCGGATGTAAGGTTGGTGAAGATCTTTTCCCAATTTGTTGGTTGCTGATTTGTCCTTTTGATGGTGTGCTTTGCCTAATAAAATCTTTGTAATTTTATGAGGTCTCATTTGTTAATTTCTGATCTTAGAGCATAGCCTATTGGTGTTCTGTTCAGGAACTTTCCCCCTGTACTGATATCCTCAAGTGTCTTCCCCAGTTTCTTTTCTATTAGCTTCAGAGTGTTGGGCTTTATGTGGAGGTCCTTGATCTATTTGGAGTTGAGCTTAGTACACGGAGATAAGGATGGATCAATTCGCATTCTTCTGCATGCTGACCTCCAGTTGAACCAGCAACATTTATTGAAAGGATAGCTTTTTTCCAGTGGATGTTTTCAGCTCCTTTGTTGAGGATCAAATGGCCATAGGTGTGTGGGTTCATTTCTGGATCTTCAGTCCTATTCCATTGATCTGCCTGCCTGTCACTGTACCAATACCATGCAGTTTTTAACACTATTGCTCTGTAGTATTTATTGAGGTCAGGGATACTGATTCCCCCAGAATTTCTTTTGTTGTTGAGAATAGTTTTAACTATCCTGGGTTTTTTGTTATTCCAGATGAATTTGAGAATTGCTCTTTCTAACTCTATGAAGAACTGAATTGGCATTTTGATGGGTACTGCACTGAATCGGTATATTGTTTTCAGCAAAATGGCCATTTTAACTATATTAATCCTGCCAATCCTCCCATGAGCATGGGAGATTTTTCCATTTTCTGAAGTCTTCTTCCATTTCCTTCTTCAGAGTCTTGAAGTTCTTGTCATAAAGAACTTTCACTTTTTTGGTCAGAGTCACACCAAGGTTCTTTGGACCAATTGGATTTAACTGATATTTATAGAACATACCTTTTTCTCAGCATCTCATGGTACCATCTACAAAATTGACCATATAATTTGTCACAAGACAGACCTCAACAAATATAAGAAGATCGAACTAATCCTATGCCTCCAATCAGGTCACTATGGAGTAAGAGTCTTCAATAGCAACAAAAACAACAGAAAGCCCACATACACATGGAGGCTGAACTATACTCTACTCAATGACAGCTTGGCCAAAGAAGAAATAAAGAAAGAAATCAGAGACTTTTTTTGAATTTAATGAAAATGAAGGCACAGCCTACCCAAACCTTTGGGACACAATGAAAGCAGTGATAAGAGTAAAACTCATAGCCCTGAGTGCCTCCAAAAAGAAACAGGAGAGAGCATACACTAGCAGCTTAATGGCACATGTGAAAGCTCTGGAACAAAAAGAACCTAATTCACCCAGGAGGAGAAGAAGACAGGAAATCATCAAACTCAGGGCTAAAATCAATCAAGTGGATAGAAAGAGAACCATACAAAGAATCAACAAATCCGGGGGCTGATTCTTTGAAAAAATCAACAAGATAGATAAACTCTTAGCCAGACTGACCAAAGGGCACAGAGCCAGTATCCAAATTAACAAAATTAGAAATAGGCTACAAAATCCTATACTCAACACAACTGGAGAATCTGGAGGAAATGGATAATTTCCTAGACAGATACAAAACATCAAAATTAAATCAGGACCAAATAGATCATCTAAAGAATCCCATAACCTGTAAAGAAATTGAAGGGGTCATAGAAAGCCTTCCGACCAAAAAAACACAGGACCAGATGGTTTCAGTTCAGAATTCTATCAGACCTTCAAAGAAGACCTAACACCAATACTCTTCAAACTATTCCACAAAATTGAAACAGAAGGAATACTACACAACTCCTTCTATGAACCCAGAATTATGCTGATACCGAAACCACACAAAGATCCAACAAAGAAAGAGAACTTCAGACCAATTTCCCTTATGAACATCGATGCAAAAATACTCAATAAAATTCTTGCCAACCGAATCCAAGAACACATCAAAATGATCATCCACCATGATGTAAGGTAGGCTATATCTCACAGATGCAGGGATGATTCAATATATGGAAATCCGTCAATGCAATCCACTACATAAACAAACTCAAAGAAAAAAACCGCATGGTCATTTCACTGGATGTTGCACAAGCATTTGACAGAAATCAGCATCCTTTCATGCTAAAAGTCTTGGAAAGAACAGGAATTCAAGGCCCATATCTAAACATAGTAAAAGCAATATACAGCAAACTGGTAGCGATCATGAAACTAAATGGAGAGAAACTTGAAGCAATCCCACTAAAATCAGGGACTAGACAGGGCTGCCCCCTTTCTGCTTATCTGTTCAATATTGTACTTGAGGTACTAGCTCGGGCAATAAGACAACATAAGGCGGTCAAAAGGATACAAATTGGAAAGGAAGAAGTCAAACTATTACTATTTGCAGATGATATGATAGTCTACCTAAGTGACCCAAAAAACTCCACCAGAGAACTCCTACAGCTGGTAAAGAACTTCAGCAAGGTGGCAGGTTATAAAATCAACTGAAGAAAATCAGTAGCCTTTCTATACTCAAAGGATAAGCAGACTGAGAAAGAAATTATGTAAATGAAAACCTTATCTTAATTGCTAAGTGACTGACAGGTTACATTTGCAGAGAAAAACACACGAAGAGACACACATTGAAAGAGGCACATTGTCTAGTGTATACTTGGCTTAGAGTTGATGTGGATAGGGATGTAAAGAAATTAGAAAGCTGACAGCATTGGTGTGACCTGTGGCCCAGGGTCAGAAAGCAAGTGTGTTCGGGTTTGTCCTGGTCCATGCCACAGACTGACCAGGTTCATGTCCCAGGAAAGAACTGAGGATGAAATGGAAAATATCAGACAGAGGAGCTGGGAGACACTGGCTAGGGCCAAGGCCCTCACGACTGGCACTGCTGGAAATAATGTAAAGAAAGCAGATGTCTATTCACAGGCCCCAAGGCATGGGAGTTTTGATCTGCTTTGTTTCCAGCCTGGACCGGTTCACCCCTTAGGCAACCTGGTGGTCCCTGCTTGCAGGAGGAAGAGCAGGAGGGGGAATTGGAGGGAGGCAAATGAGGATGCCTGGCTGAGGCACCAGCCATGCCATGCACAGGGACTGGTTGGAACGAAGCATGGATGCAAGCAAGTAGGGCAGGTGATGGTGCCCAAGCCAGGAAATGCCAGACAGCCCATCAGGTGGCTACTGTGGCTGCTGGTGTTGGGGGAGTGTTGGGGGGTGGGGTCCTGGGTGAGGAGAGAGAGAGAGAGAGAGAGAGAGAGAGAGAGAGAGAGAGAGAGAGAGAGAGAGAGCAGGTGCAGGGGAGCACGGGCAAATGCCCATTGGAAAGCAGCAGCAATATCTCAGCAAACAGTGTCTCAGGCAGGGCCCAGAAGTGCAAGGGTGATGGGTGAGACCTGCTTTTCCCACTGAGAGTGGGGAGCAGAGCAAGTGGCTACAAGCTGCAGGGCAAGAGAATGAAAGGGGGGAAGGTGAAGCCTACTACTGAAAAAGAGTGGTTTTAAAAGTGCCAGTTAAGTGGCCACATAGAGATATTGCTTGCTAGGTACTGGGAACTAGACCTAGAATTGCCTGGTAAGTAGGGACAAGGTGGTGAAGACCATTAAAAATGTTCCTTCTGGCATCCTGAGAACAAGATTTAGTAACTAATAAACAAAAAAACCAACACACCAGCCAGGTCTAAAGAGTGCTGGGTCCTCACCCAGATGCTAATGGCTGAATGTGAATCTCTGACTCATGGGAGAAAGCAGTCTGCCTAAATTTAGTTCTTCTCTATGTTAGCAAGAGAACATCACTTCGTGTATGTGTGTGTGTGTGTGTGTGTGTGTGTGTGTGTGTGTGGTGTCACTCAAGTGTTAAAGGTCCTAGGACGAGGATCAGTGAAAAGACCAATCATAACAACTAAATATCTCTGTCCTCAAGGACTGCACAGGAGTGGCTCCAAGCTCAAGAAAGCTCCTCTGGGACCAGGGGGACATTTGCTGACCAGTGGGGGAGGGAGCTTACCATTCTCTGAAGTTTGGGTTAGGGAGCCATTGCTCTCCATGTGGCAGCAGGAGATGTGAACTTTCAAGTTTCTGTTAGGCAGAAACTCAACAAAATGCCAACAGACATTACATATATTATTCTGTTTTATCCAGTCTAAATGTCGAATTTTAAAATTCTTAAAAGTTTACACAAGCAGCTTAGAGGAGTTAGTGTGCTCTGGTGAGTCTAGCAGGCCCTGGGCCTTCAGTTGTCTGCTTTGGGATCTGAACAGCCTGGGCCACAGCACTTGGTCTCCAGGAAGTGCAAGATGCCTGGTGTGTTCCCAGAGGCAGACTGGGAGGACACAGCCAGCTTGCTCAGGTGGGTCAGCCCCACAGAGCTTAGGTTCCAGTCCTGACGCATCTGGCAGGAGGCTTCAGATCTCCCCTTCAGGATCCAGAGCAGCCTAGGCTACAATACCACATCTCCAGGCCCTGCAAGAGGCCAGAGGGGCACCAAGGAGGCCTATTGGTAGGAGTCAGTGTGCTCTGGTGAGTCCAGCAGGCCCCGGGCAGGAGCCTTCAGGTGTCTGCTTTGGGATCTGAACAGCCTGGGCCACAGCACTTGGTCTCCAGGAAGTGCAAGAGGCCTGGTATGCACCCTGAGGCAGACTGGGAGGACACAGCCAGCATGCTCCTGTGGGTCAACCCAACAGAGCTTCAAGTGTCTGCTTCAGGATCTGGACAGCCCGATCCACAACACCCTGTCTCCAGGCAGTGCAGGAGGTCAGCTGTGCACCAGTGGCCAGCTGGGAAGAGGCAGCTTGCACAGCATTGAGTACAGCATTGACAACAAGACCAACTAACATCAGTGAGAACTAGATGGCAAAAGGTAAATGCAGGAATGTCACTAACAGAAATCAAGGCAATATGGCAGCATCTGAACCCAATTCTCCTTTAACAGCATGTCCTGGATACCCCATCACACCAGAAAAACAAGATTTGGATTTAAAATCACTGGTCGTGATGCTGGTACAGGAACACATGAAGGAAATACTTAAAGAAATTCAGGAGAAAATGGATCAAAAGTTAGAAGCCCTTACAAGGGAAACACAAAAATCATCGAAAGAAATTCAGGAGAATACAAAAGCCAATAAGGAAGAAATGCAAAAATCACTTAAAGAAATACAGGAGAACTTTGGTCAACAGGCTGAGGTCATGAAAGTGGAAACACAAAAATCTCTTAAAGAATTACAGGAAGATACAAATAAGAAAGTGAAGGAGCTAAGAAAAACCACCCAGGATCTAAAATCAGAAGTAGAAACAACTAAGAAAACTCAAAGGGAGAAAACTTTGGAGATAGAAAACCTTGGGAAGAAATCAGGGGACATAGATCCAAATATCAACAACAGAATACAAGAGATAGAAGAAAGAATCTCAGATGCTGAAGATACCATAGAAACCATGGACTCAACAGTTAAAGAAAATGCAAAATGCAAAAAGCTTGCAACCCAAAATATCCAGGAAACCCAGAACACAATGAGAAGACCAAACCTAAGGATTATAGGCATTGAAGAGAGTGAAGATTTACAACTTAAAGGGCCAGCAAATATCTTCAATAAAATTATGGAAGAAAACTTCCCTAACCTAAAGAGAGAGATGCCCATGAATATACAAGAAGCCTACAGAACTCCAAACAGACTGGACCAGAACAGAAATACTTCCCGTCACATAATAATCAAAACCCCAAATGTACTAAACAAAGAAAGAATATTAGAGGCAGTACGAGAAAAAGGCCAAGTAACATATAAAGGAAGACCTATCAGAATCACACCAGACTTCTCACCTGAGACTATGAATAATAGAACATCCTGGGCAGATCTCACGCAGACTCTAAGAGAACACAAATGCCAGCCAAAACTACTATACCCAGCAAAACTCTCAATCACCATAGATGGAGAAACTAAGATATTCCATGACAAAACCAAGTTTACCCAATATCTATCCACAAACCCAAAGGATATCTACAAAGGATAATAGGAGGAAAACACCAATACAAGAAGGGAAACTTCACCCTGGAAAAAGCAAGATAGTAACCTTCTTTCATTAAACCCAAAAGAAGATACCCAATCAAATTTAAAAAATAACATCAAAAATGGCAGGAAGTAATAATCACTATTCCTTAATATCTCTTAACATCAATGGGCTCAATGCCCCAATAAAAAGACATAGACTAACCGACTGGTTACGTAAACAGGACCCTACATTTTGCTGCATACAGGAAACACACCTCAGTGTCAAAGACAACCACTACCTTAGAGTAAAAAGCTGGAAGACAATTTTACAGGCAAATGATCTCAGGAAACAAGCTGCAGTAGCCATTCTAATATCAGATAAATTTGACTTTCAACCTAAAGTCATATAAAGAGACTCTGAGGGACACTTCTTGCTGATCAATATTCTACTCAATGATACCTTGGTCAAGGAAGAAATAAAGAAAGAAATTAAAGACTTTTTAGAACTTAATGAAAATGGTGACACAACTTACCCAAATTTATGGGACACAATGAAAGCAGTGCTAAGAGGAAAACGTATAGCCTTGAGTGCCTCAAAAAAAAAAAAAAATGGAGAGAACATACACTAACAGCTTAATGACACACCTGAAAGCCCTGGAACAAAAAGAAGCTATTTCACCCAGGAGGAGTAGAAGGCAGGAAATCATCAAACTTATGGTTGAATTCAATCAAGTAGAAACAAAGAGAACCATACAAAGAATCAACAAAACCAGGAGCTGGTTCTTTGAGAAATAAACCCTTAGCCAGACTAACCAAAGGGCACAGAGACAGTATACATATTAACAAACTTAGAAATGAAAAGGGAGATATAACAACAGAAACTGAGGAAATTAAAAAAAAATCATTAGATCCTACTACAAAAGCCCATACTCAACACAACTGGAGAATCTGGAGGAAATGGACAGTTTCCTACACAGATATCCGACACCAAAACTAAATCAGGATCAAATAGATGATCTAAACAGTCCCATAACACCTGAAGAAATAAAAAGGGTCATAGAAAGTCTCCCAACCAAAAAAAGCAAGGACCAGATGGCTTCAGTGCAGATTTCTATCAGACGTTCATTGAAGACCTAACACCAATACTCTTCAAACTATTCCACAAAATAGAAACAGAAGGAACTCTACCCAACTCGTTCTATGAAGCCACAATTATGCTGATACCAAAACCACACAAAGATCCACCAAAGAAAGAGAACTTCAGGCCAATTTCCCTTATGAATATTGATGCAAAAATACTTAATAAAATTCTTGCCCACCGAATCCAAGAACACATCAAAGCGATCATCCACCATGATCAAGTAGGCTTCATCCCAGGGATGCAGGGATGGTTCAATATAAGGAAATCCATCAATGCTATCCACTACATAAACAAACTCAAAGAAAAAAAAACATATGATTATCTCATTAGATGTAGAAAAAACATTTGACAAAATCCAGCATCCTTTCATGCTAAAAGTCTTGGAAAGAACAGGAATTCAAGGCACATATTGAAACATTGTTAAAGCAATATACAGCAAACCGGTAGCCAACATCAAACTAAATGGAGAGAAACTTGAAGCAATCCCACTTAAATCAGGGACTAGACAAGGCTGTCCTCTTTCTCCATATCTTTTCAATATAGTACTTGAAGTTCTAGCTAGAGCAATTAGACAACATAAGGAGGTCAAGCGGATACAAATTGGAAAAGAGGAAATCAAATTATCACTATTTGCAGATGACATGATAGTCTACTTAAGTGAACCGAAAACCTGTACCAGAGAACTCCTACAGCTGATAAACAACTTCAGCAAAGTGGCTGGTTATAAAATCAACTCAAGCAAATCCGTTGCCTTCCTATACTCAAAGGATAAGCAGGCTGAGAAAGAAGTTAGGGAAATAACATCCTTCACAATAGCCACAAACAATATAAAGTATCTTGGTGTGACTCTAACCAAACAAGTGAAAGATCTATATGACAAGAACTTCAGGTCTCTGAAGAAGGAAATCGATGAAGAACTCAGAAAATGGAATAATCAGCCATACTCGTGGATTGGCAGGATTAATATAGTTAAAATGGCCATCTTGCCAAAAGCAATCTACAGATTCAATGCAATCCCTATCAAAATCCCAACTCAGTTCTTCACAGAGTTAGAAAAAGCAATTCTCAAATTCATCTGGAATAACAAAAAACCCAGGATAGCTAAAACTATTCTCAAACATAAAAGAAACTTTGGGGGAATCAGTATCCCAGACCTCAAGCAATACTACAGAGCAATAGTGTTAAAAACTGCATGGTATTGGCACAGTGACAGAGAAGTGGACCAATGGAATAGAATTGAAGATGCAGAAATGAATCCACACACCTGTGGTCACTTGATCTTTGACAAAGGAGCCAAAAACATCCAGTGGAAAAAAAGATAGCCTTTTCAACAAATGGTGCTGGTTCAATTGGAGGTCAGCATGCAGAAGAATGCGAATTGATCCATTCTTATCTCTATGTACAAAACTTCACTCCAAGTGGATCAAGGACCTCCGTGTAAAATCAGACACACTGAAACTAATAGAAAAGTAACTGGGGGAAGACCCTTGAGGACATGGGCACCGGGGAAAAGTTCCTGAACAGAACACCAATAGCTTATACTCTAAGATCAAGAATTGACGAATTCCAGAACAGGGAAATGGGAAGGGGTGGATGGAAGAACAGGGGGATGGAAGAAGGCTTATGGGACTTGCGGGGAGTGGGGACCCAGAAAAGGGGAAATCATTTGAAATGTATATAAAAATATATCAATAAAAAAAAAGAGTTGACATATGGGACCTCATAAAATTACAAAGTTTCTGTAAGGCAAAGGACACTGTTAAAAGGACAAAATGGCAACCATCAAATTTGGAAAGGAAATTCACCAACTCTACATCTGATAGAAGCCTAATATCCAATATTTACAAAGAACTCAAGAAGTTACACCCCAGGGAACCAAATAACCCTATTAAAAACAGATCTAAACAAAGAATTTTCACCTGAAGAAATTTGGATGGCCGAGAGGCACCTAAAGAAGTGCTCAACATCATTAGTTATTAGGGAAATGCAAATCAAAACTACCCTGAGATTTCACCTTACACCAGTCAGAATGGCTAAGGTCAAAAACTCAGGAGACAGCAGGTGTTGGCAAGGATGTGGAGAAAGAAGAATACTCCTCCACTGCTGGTGGGACTGTAAGATGGTACAACCACTTTGGAAATCAGTCTGGCTGTTCCTCAGAAAACTGGACATGACACTTCCAGAGGACCCTGCTATACATCTCCTGGGCATATACCCAAAGGATTCCCCGGCATGCAATAAAGACACATGCTCCATTATGTTCATAGCAGCCTTATTTATAATAGCCAGAAGCTGGAAAAAACCCAGATGTCCCTCAAAGAAGGAATGGATACAGAAAATGTGGTATATTTACACAATGGAATACTACTCAGCAATTAGAAACAATGAATTCACAAAATTATTAGGCAAATGGTTTCATCTGGAAAATATCACCCTAAGTGAGGTAACCCAATCACCAAAGAATACACATGAAATTCAATTTCTGATAAGTGGATATTAATTAGCCCAGAAGCTCTGAATACCCAAGGCCCTAATCGCATAACAAATGACTCCCATGAAGAAGTATGGAGAGGGTCCTGATCCTGAAAAGGATTGATCTAGCATTGGAGTGGAATATAAGAACAGAGGAAAAGGAGGGAGGTGATTGGAGAATGGATGGAGAGAAGAAGGTTTATGGGACATATGGGGAGGGGGAATCTGGGAAAGGGGAAATCATTTTGATGTAAACAAAGAATATAGAAAATAATAATATTTTTTAAAAAGGTTTACACAAGAGCAGTGGAACCAAGGCGTCACAGGGACCAGTTAGGCCCGGCGCCCACGACCACTGACCTTCGCTGACCAGCCGGGCAGCAAGCAGCTGCAGTTGTGCGGCGCCTTTCCTGCACGGAGGCCACTTCAGAACTCGGCCTCCCACCAGTCAGGAGAGGAGCATCCATCTTGGATCCGTACTCCAGGAATCGGACAGACTGAGGTACACAAACATAATCCGAGGCCAACACCGCGGTGGTCTGAGCCCGACGGGCGTTGGCCTGCACCCAGGCCCTGGGCGGGTCGGGGGGCCATCGGGGTGCCAACCCAACCAGGAGGTTTTTTGCCCAGGCCTGCGAGCGCGCCGCCGCCATTTTGCCTGCAGGACGACAGAGAGCTCAGGCGGGCAGACCTGTAACAGGCATAGCCTAAGGCTAACAAAGCGGGGGTCCAGGCCCCAAAAGGCACAGGACTGACCCCAAGAACTGGGCGGCTTGGTGGGCCATCTGTGAGTCAACCCGCCCAGGTGATTGTTAGCAAAGCAGACTCTCCCGGCGCTTTCAGGGAGCGCGGGCGCGCACGCCCACCATCCTAGTCACCTGGCAAACCCAATTATCAGTCATAGCCCCAGGGGAACTTTGCTCGGACCTTGGCCTCCCAGGCTTTTGCCTGGACTCAGGGACTGGGCGGCCAGGCTAACCTTGTGTGCGACAGCCCGGTTGGCAGATCGGCTGCCCAGCTGAGTGAGCGGAACACAGGGGAGGTCACAGTAGCATACACGGTCGGCACTCCCTGGGAGTGCACACGGGCTCCATCTGCTCCACAGACACAATCTGGGGCAAGGCCTCAGGCAGAAGCCCCTAGCTCTACTCTCTCCGCTTCCGGATCCAGATCAGTCTGGGCGGCAGCATTACATCTCCAAGTCCTGCAAGTGGCTAGCTGGGCTTCCGGGCGGCCAGCTGGGAGAAGTCAGTGTGCTCCAGTGAATCCAGCGGGCCCCAGCGGGAGCCTTCGGGTGCCTGCTTTGGGATCTGAACAGCCTGGGCAGCAGCACACTGTCTACAAGCAGTGCAGGAGGTAAGCTGTGCACCAGAGGCCAACTGGGAAGGGGCAGCTTGCACTGGTGAGTCCAGCACTGACAAGATAAACTAACACCAGTGAGATCTAGATGGCAAAAGGCAAACGCAGGAACGTCACTAACAGAAATCAAGGCAATATGGCAACATCTGAACCCAATTCTCCTCTACCAACATGTCCTGGATACCCCATCACACCAGTAAAACAAGATTTGGATTTAAAATCACTGGTCATGATGCTGGTACAGGAACACATGAAGGTCATACATAAAGAAATTCAGGAGAAAATGGATCAAAAGTTAGAAGCCCTTGCAAGGGAAACACAAAAATCATTGAAAGAAATCCAGGAGAATACAAAAGCCAACAAGGAGGAAATGCAAAAAACACTTAAAGAAATACAGGAGAACTTTGCTCAACAGGCTGAGGTCATGAAAGACGAAACACAAAAATCTCTTAAAGAAATACAGGAGAACTTTGGTCAACAGGCTGAGCTCATGAAAGAGGAAACACAAAAATCTCTTAAAGAATTACAGGAAAACACAAACATGCAAGTGAAGGAGCTAAGCAAAACCATCCAGGATCTAAAATCAGAAGTAGAAACAACTAAGAAAACTCAAAGGGAGACAACTTTGGAGATAGAAAGCCTTGGGAAGAAATCAGGGGACAGAGATACAAATATCAACAACAGAATACAAGAGATAGAAGAAAGAATCTCAGATGCTGAAGATTCCATAGAAACCATGGACTCAACAGTTAAAGAAAATGCAAAATGCAAAAAGCTTGTAACCCAAAATATCCAGGAAATCCAGGACACAATGAGAAGACCAAACCTAAGGATTATAGGCATAGATGAAAGTGAAGATTTACAACTTAAAGGGCCAGCAAATATCTTCAATAAAATTATGGAAGAAAACTTCCCTAACCTAAAGAGAGAGATGCCCATGAATATACAAGAAGCCTACAGAACTCCAAACAGACTGGACCAGAACAGAAATACTTCCCGCCACATAATAATCAAAACACCAAATGTTCTAAACAAAGAAAGAATACTAAAGGCAGTAAGAGAAAAAGGCCAAGTAACATATAAAGGAAGACCTATCAGAATCACAGCAGACTTTTCACCTGAGACTATGAAGACTAGAAGGTCCTGGGCAGATCTCATGCAGACTCTAAGAGAACACAAATGCCAACCAAAACTACTATATCCAGCAAAACTCTCAATCACCATAGATGGAGAAACTAAGATATTTCATGACAAAACCAAGTTTACCCAATATCCATCCACAAACCCGGCCCTAAAAAGGATAATAGGAGGACAACACCAATACAAGGAGGGAAACTTCACCCTGGAAAAAGCAAGATAGTAACCTTTCATCAAACCCAAAAGAAGTTAAGCATTCAAATTTAAAAAATAACGTCAAAAATGATAGGAAGTAACAATCACTATTCCTTAATATCTCTTAACATCAATGGACTTAATGCCCCAATAAAAAGACACAGACTAACTGAATGGATACGTAAACAGGACCCTACATTTTGCTGCTTACAGGAAACACACCTCAGGGTCAAAGACAAACACTACCTTAGAGTAAAAGGCTGGAAGACAATTTTACAAGCAAATGGTCTCAGGAAACAAGCTGGAGTAGCCATTTTAATATCAGATAAAATTGACTTTCAACCCAAAGTCATCAAAAGAGACCCTGAGGGACACTTCTTGCTGGTCAAAGGAAAAATACAAAAAGAAGAACTGTCAATCCTGAACATCTATGCCCCAAATGCAAGGGCACCCTCTTTCGTAAAAGAAGCTTTATTAAAACTAAAAGCACACATTGCACCTAACACAATAATTGTGGGTGACTTCAACACTGCACTTTCCTCAATGGACCGATCAGGAAAACAGAAACTAAACAGGGACACAATGAAACTAATTGAAGCTTTGGACCAATTAGATTTAACAGATATATATAGAACATTCTATCCTAAAACAAAAGAATATACCTTTTTCTCAGCACCTCATGGTACCTTCTCCAAAATCGACCATATAATTGGTCACAAGACAGACCTCAACAAATATAAGAAGATCGAACTAATCCCATGCCTCCTATCTGATCACTATGGAGTAAAAGTGGTCTTCAATAGCAACAGAAACAACAGAAAGCCCACATACACGTGGAAACTGAACAATACTCTACTCAATGATACCTTGGTCAAGGAAGAAATAAAGAAAGAAATTAAAGACTTTTTAGAACACAATGAAAATGAAAACACAACATACCCAAATCTATGGGACACAATGAAAGCAGTGCTAAGAGGAAAACTCATAGCCCTGAGGGCCTCCAAAAAGAAAATGGAGAGAGCATACATTACCAGCTTAACGACACACCTGAAAGCCCTGCAACAAAAAGAAGCTATTTCGCCCAGGAGGAGTAGAAGGCAGGAAATCATCAAACTCAGGGCCGAAATCAATCAAGTAGAAACAAAGAGAACCATACAAAAAATCAACAATACCAGGAGCTGGTTCTTTGAGAAAATCAACAAGATAGATAAACCCTTAGCCAGAATGACCAAAGGGCACAGAGAAAGTATCCAAATTAACAAACTTAGAAATGAAAAGGGAGATATAACAACGGAAACTGAGGAAATCCAAAAAATCATCAGATCCTACTACAAGAGCCTATACTCAACACAACTGGAGAATCTGGAGGAAATGGACAATTTCCTTGACAGATACCAAATACCAAAATTAAATCAGGACCAACTAGACCATCTAAACAGTCCCATAATGCCTAAAGAAATAGAAGGAGTCATAGAAAGTCTTCCAACCAAAAAAAGCACAGGACCAGATGGCTTCAGTGCAGAATTCTACCAGACCTTCAAAGAAGAGTTAACACCAATACTCTTCAAACTATTCCACAAAATAGAAACAGAAGGAACACTACCCAATTCCTTCTACGAAGCCACAATTACGCTGATACCAAAGCCACACAAAGATCCAACAAAGAAAGAGAACTTCAGACCAATTTCCCTTATGAACATCGATGCAAAAATACTCAATAAAATTCTTGCCAACCAAATCCAAGAACACATCAAAACGATCATCCACCATGATCAAGTAGGCTTTATCCCGGGAATGCAGGGTTGGTTCAATATACGGAAATCCATCAATACAATCCACTACATAAACAAACTCAAAGAACAAAACCACATGGTCATTTCATTGGATGCTGAAAAAGCATTTGACAAAATTCAGCATCCCTTCATGCTTAAAGTCTTGGAGAGAACAGGAATTCAAGGCCCATACCTAAACATAGTAAAAGCAATATACAGCAAACCGGTAGCCAGCATCAAACTAAATGGAGAGAAACTTAAAGCAATCCCACTGAAATCAGGGACCAGACAAGGCTGCCCCCTTTCTCCTTATCTTTTCAATATTGTACTTGAGGTACTAGCTCGGGCAATTCGACAACATAAGGAGGTCAAAGGGATACAAATTGGAAAGGAAGAAGTCAAACTATCATTATTTGCAGACGACATGATCGTCTACCTAAGTGACCCAAAGAACTCCACTAGAGAGCTCCTACAGCTGATAAACAACTTCAGCAAAGTGGCAGGTTATAAAGTCAACTCAAGCAAATCAGTGGCCTTCCTATACTCAAAGGATAAGCAGGCTGAGAAAGAAATTAGGGAAATGACCCCCTTCACAATAGCCACAAACAGTATAAAGTATCTTGGGGTGACTCTTACCAAACATGTGAAAGATCTGTATGACAAGAACTTCAAGACTCTGAAGAAGGAAATGGAAGAAGACCTCAAAAAATGGGAAAACCTCCCATGCTCATGGATCGGTAGAATCAATATAGTTAAAATGGCCATTTTGCCTAAAGCACTATACAGATTCAATGCAATACCCATCAAAATCCCAACTCAATTCTTCACAGAGTTAGAAAGAGCAATTATCAAATTCATCTGGAACAACAAAAAACCCAGGATAGCTAAAACTATTCTCAGCAACAAAAGGAAATCTGGGGGAATCAGTATCCCTGACCTCAAGCAATACTACAGAGCAATAGTGTTAAAAACTGCATGGTATTGGTACAGTGACAGGCAGGAGGATCAATGGAACAGGATTGAAGATCCAGAAATGAACCCACACACCTATGGCCACTTGATCCTCGACAAAGAGGCTGAAAACATCCAATGGAAAAAAGATAGCCTTTTCAACAAATGGTGCTGGTTCAACTGGAGGTCAGCATGCAGAAGAATGCGAATTGATCCATCCTTGTCTCCTTGTACTAAGCTCAAATCCAAATGGATCAAGGACCTCCACATAAAGCCAGACACTCTGAAGCTAATAGAAAAGAAATTGGGGAAGACCCTTGAGGACATCGGTACAGGGAGAAAGTTTCTGAACAGAACACCAATAGCGTATGCTCTAAGAGCAAGAATTGACAAATGGGACCTCATAAAATTACAAAGTTTCTGTAAGGCAAAGGACACCATCAAGCGGACAAATCGGCAACCAACAAATTGGGAAAAGATCTTCACCAATCCTACATCAGATAGAGGGCTAATATCCAATATATATAAAGAACTCAAGAAGTTAGACTCCAGAAAACCAAACAACCCTATTAAAAAATGGGGTACAGAGTTAAACAAAGAATTCTCACCTGAAGAACTCCGGATGGCGGAGAAGCATCTTAAAAAATGCTCAACTTCATTAGTCATTAGGGAAATGCAAATCAAAACAACCCTAAGATTTCATCTTACACCAGTCAGAATGGCTAAGATTAAAAATTCAGGAGACAGCAGGTGTTGGAGAGGGTGTGGAGAAAGAGGAACACTCCTCCACTGCTGGTGGGATTGCAAATTGGTACAACCACTCTGGAAATCAGTCTGGCGGTTCCTCCGAAAACTGGGCACCTTACTTCCAGAAGATCCTGCTATACCACTCCTGGGCATATACCCAGAAGACTCCCCACCATGTAATAAGGATACATGTTCTACTATGTTCATAGCAGCCCTATTTGTAATTGCCAGATGCTGGAAAGAACCCAGGTATCCCTCAACAGAAGAGTGGATGCAAAAAATGTGGTATATCTACACAATGGAGTACTATTCAGCCATTAGAAACAATGAATTCATGAAATTCTTAGGCAAATGGATGGAGCTAGAGAATATCATACTAAGTGAGGTAACCCAGACTCAAAAGGTGAATCATGGTATGCACTCACTAATAAGTGGATATTAACCTAGAAAACTGGAATACCCAAAACATAATCCACACATCAAATGAGGTACAAGAAGAAAGGAGGAGTGACCCCTGGTTCTGGAAAGACTCAGTGAAACAGTATTCAGCAAAACCAGAACGGGGAAGTGGGAAGGGGTGGGTGGGAGGACAGGGGAAGAGAAGGGGGCTTGCGGGACTTTCGGGGAGTGGGGGGGGCTAGAAGAGGGGAAATCATTTGAAATGTAAATAAATTATATCGAATAAAAAAAAAAAGAATAAAAATCAAAAAAAAAAAAAGGTTTACACAAAACTAACCAAGACAGTGTTTTCACCTGAGTTTTTATTCTCATGAACTATGCTCAAATTTTAACTGTTGTAACTTTTATAACTCTGCTGCCTTCTCAGATTTTAGCAATGTGGTTAGTCCTATGGTCCCATTTTTTTCCAGGAAAAAACACTGATTTTCAGTTTGTGGAGTTTTCCTGGTTATAAGGAGGATGACTGACAAGTTTATTAAAATTAGAGCTAAAACTGGAGTCCCTAGTTTATTTTTGACTCATTTTCTAGAGAAGGAATTCTTTCCACTGTTCTGACACACAGGAAGATCAACTGTTGTCCTGCAGAAGTGTTGGCATTTTATAGCTATATCCTTCTAGGTTAACAAAATCTCACAAGGTTTTCAACAGACTATTAGCACTCTGAACAAGCCTGATGAGCCTCCCAATTTAGGGTTAACCACTGTGGGTTAAACAATTTAGTTTTCAACACCTACAATGTTGCCTTCTTTCCTAGTCTCTCCTGTGAATTCAGCAATCCCAGAATTTAGGCAGTATGAATGGATCAATACAAACTTCTTTTAGTTTCTTCATAACCATTTTTATGCAGCTACAGACACGAGTATTACCAAAATCATCAGTCAAAAAATAATTCTGTGATTCTTGTATTATGCATAAAAGCACTCCCTAGATTATGCCATGATTTCGACCAGTTTCGTGAGTCTGTGCTCCAGTAATAAGCTCACATTGTAGTCTTCCTTACTGAGTTGGGTTGGATTATTTTCAATTGTGTTTTGTAACGTTTGTACTCAACTGCTCATTTCTTAGAAAGTTTGTCAAGGAAACATCCTTATCAGGAATAAAACTTTTGTGACAGAAGGAACTTAAAGCTTTCTTTAGTTGTGGCCTGTTTTAACTCTACTCCTCTTCCAGTGGCAAGGACAAGTTACAAAAGCACAAGGGCATCATGAAGGGAGATTTACACTACTTGTGGATAGTCACCATGTGGGACTCAGTGCATGGCTTAATTCAGAGAGCTACTGAGCACTGTAAACAAAGCAATATGACAAAATAAGCACTTGTAACATAGAAAACCTTGGTGACAAAACTGAATGAGTCTCAGAAAAACAAAACAAAACAAAAAACAACAAAGCTGATCATTTATTAAGACTAACCACGATTCTGTAAAATAAGCCATAAAATATTTAGTACATCTAAACTTACTATTTTTTGTAAATTGTGATGTTATACTTAATGTCTTTAAAGTTCCTGTACATTCTTCTGCCAAACACAGAGTACACCAGGCATTGTTAGATCAGTGGCAGTCTGCCATGGAGAAGGATAGTTGGACCCTGTCTTTTTTTTTCTCTTTTATTTCCTGGCTGTCTTATGAAGAGCATCTCTCTGCCCTACATTTCAATCATGGCTTTCTGTCAACATAGGATCCAAAACAACAAGAGCTGAGTGTCTATGGACTGGTTAACTAAAAACATGAAGCAAAATTAATATCTCTATTTACCGTGATTATTTCAAGGCATTTTGTCATAGCAATACAAAGCTAATTCATGTAATTGGACATATTCACATTTCATTTAGTGTTGTTTGTAGATACTGTATTTAGCGTAGGACATTTGAGATTGAATTAACCTATCAGTTGATGAAAACCTATCACTTTTCTTCATTTATGAAGAGAACTGAATTCTACCTTTTCCCCCTAAACAATACAGCCTGAATGCAGTTTCCTCTCCCATCACTCCTTACAGATTCTCCCACTTTTTCCTCCACCCAGATCCTCCTCCTCTCTCTCTGAAGACTACTTTTTAAAGAGCAAGCATTCTTTCTAAATAGATTTTGCAAAAATGTTACATTTCTAAGAATAAATCTAAAATAGTTAATGATTTTACTTTTTTAAACAAGAAAAGATTTATACCATTAAACCTCTAAAATTAACCTTTATTTTAAAATAACAGAATTACCTTAGATATTTTGTATCACAGTGTATATAAACTTAAGAGAATACCCATGGACAAACACTACAGAATAAAAATATATTCCCACTTTAACAACAGAACAAGTGCTGGATGAAAAGCCTCCTTCTGTCTCCACAGTACACTGAAGCATCCTAGCCTCAAACCTTGTGCTGCTATATCTGAGAAACTGGGATTTTATTTTCCACCAGAAAAATGAGTGAATGATCCAGAAAGTCTAGCTGGCTACATTTTAAAAATTTATTTATTTATTATCTTTAATCTTTTTTTTACAGTCCATTTGCTATCCCCCTGCATGTCTGCCCCCCAACAATTCCTCATCCCATTCCTCCTCTCCCCCCACCTCCAAGAAGATGCCCCCACTCCCACTCCCACCACCCTCACCCTGCCAGGCTTCCCTACTGTTTGTTGCCTCAAGTCTCTCCATGGTTAGGTAAATCTTCTTTCACTGCGGACACAACAGGCAGCCCTCTGTTATATATGTGTCAGGACCTCAGACCAGCCATTGTATGATGTATAAGTGGCTCAGTGTCTGGGAAATCTGGGGGTTCCAGGTCAGTTGAGACTGCTGATATTCCTATAGGGTTGCCCTCCTCTTCAACTTCTTGCAGCATTTCTCAAATTCAACCACATGGTTCCTAGACGTCAGTCCAATGGTTAGGTATAAATATTTGTATCACTCTCAGTCAGCTGCTTGTTGAGCCTCTCAGAGGACAGCCATGTAAGGCTCCTGTCTGTAAACACACCATAGCATCAGTAACAGTGTCAGGCCTTGGAGCTTCCCCTTGAGCTGGATCCCAAGTTGGGACTGTCACTAGACCTCCGTTCCCTCACACTCATCTTCATTTTTTTGTCCCTGCAGTTCTTTTAGACAGGAACACTTCTGGTTCTGAATTTTTGACTGTGGGACAACAACCCCAATCCTCCATTTCATGCCCTGTCTTTCTAGCAGAGGTGGATTCTGCAAGTTCCCTCTCCCCACAGTTGGGCATTTCATCTAAGGTCTTTCCCTTTGAGTCCTGAGAGTCTGTCAGCTCCCAGACCTTTGGTATATTCTAGAGGGTCCCCCTACCTCCCACCTCTCATCTCCCCTCCCACTTCCCGAGATTGCCTGTTTCCATTCATTTTACTGGTCCTCGGGGCTTCACTTCTGTTCCTCCCTCAAGTTCGGGATCATGTTCCACTTTTCCTCTCCACCTCTCCTCTCCCACCCAGGTCCCTCTCTCCTTTTGCCTCCTGTAATTGATTTCTTCTCCCTCCCAAGTGGGATTGAAACATTCTCACTTGGGCCCTTTGGTTTGTTAATCTGTGAATTTTATCCTGGTGATTCTGTACATTTTTTTATTGATATCTACTTATTAGTGAGTACATACCATACATGTTCTTTTGGATCTGCGTTACCTCACTCAAGATGATGTTCTCTAGCTCCATCCATTTGCCTACAAAACTCATGATGCCTTTCTTCTTGATAACTGTACAATATTCCATTGTGTAAATGAACCAAATTCTCTGTATCCATTCTTCAGTTGTGGGACATCTGTATTGTTTCTAGCTCCTGGCTGTTACAAATAAGGCTGCTATGAACATAGCGGAGCATGTGCCCCTGTAGCATGGTAGCATCTATTGGGTTTATGCTCAAAAGTGGTAGAGCTAGATCTTCAGGTATATCTATTTCAAAATTTCTGAAGAACCTCCAGAATTATTTCCAGATTGATTTGTATCACTTTGCCATCCCACTAGCAGTGAAGGAGTGTTTCTCTTTCTCCACAATCTTACCAACATGTGTTGTCACCTGAATTTTTGATCTTAGCCATTCTAGTTGGTTTAAGATGAATTCTCAGGGTCATTTTTGCATTTCCCTGATGACTAAGTACTTTGAACACTTCTTTAAGTGAATCTTAGCCATTTGAGATTTTTCTGTTGTGCATTCTGTTTACTTCTATACCTCATTTTTATTTTTTTATTTATTTATTTATTTATTTATTTATTTATTTATTTATTTATTTCTTATTTATTTATTTTGGTGGTTAGCTTCTTGAGTTCCTTATATATTTTGGATATTAGCCCTCTATTGGATATGGGGTTAGTGAAGATTCTTTTCCAATCTGTAAGTTGTGAAATTGTCCTGTTGACTATGTCCTCTGCCTTACAGAAGCTTTCCAGTTCCATGAGGTCCCATTTATCAATTCTTAATCTTAGAACATGAGCTATTGAAATTTTGTTTAGGAAATTTCCACCTGTGCCAATGAGTTTGGAGCTCTTTTCTCCTTTCTCTTCTATTAGACTCAGTGTATCTGGTTTTATGTTGAGGCTCTTGATCCCCTTGGACTTGAAATTTGTGCAAGGTGATAAATATGCATCTATTTTCATTTTTCTACCCGGAGACAACCAGTTAGACCAGCACCATTTATTGTAGATGCTTTCTTTTTTCCACTGTATAGTTTTGACTTCTTTGTCAAAGATCAAGTGTCCATAAGAGTGTGGTTTTATTCCTGGGTCTTGACTTCTATTCCTTTGTACCAATAACATGTAGTTTTTATCACTATTGCTCTGCAGTACAGCTTGAAGTCAGAGATGGTGATTCCCTCAGAAGTTATTTTATTTTTAAGAATTTTTTCACAGTCCTGGGATTTTGGCTGGCTACTTCAAAGCAGACGTTTAGAGCCCTGCTGAGATGCTTCAGGGAAGGCCTTGGAGAGGTGCAGGACATTCTTCACCACATAATAGTGTGATTAATGTAACTTTCTCCCATTCTCTCAGTTTATGCAAGGGTATGTGAAGGGTAATGACAAGAACTTCTTTGGCTCTATCCTCAGGTACTTTAGTAGAGCCAAAATAAGAAGCAAAGAATTCCAAGGCCATCAATAGTTATAATGAGAACTTACTTGTCTTCTAACAGAAGATAAGAAAGGAGCCTGGATGTCTGCTCCCTCATGGAAGTGATATAAATATTCTCTTCTTTTCATCCCTGATATTTGCTAAGAAAAGTTCTTAACAGAGGAGTTTAAATAAGATATGTCTTATATAACAATTCAATGGATGGACTCAAAAATACAATGAAGAATGAAGAAAGAAAAAGAGGTGCAATAATTTTTTTGAACTGTGAAAAGAACTAAGTCTCACAGTCTGCAGAGAAAACAGGCAGAAATTGATGAACAGAGCTTTGGAATCCTATAGGAAAATATCAATAGAAACAAATAGCACTTGTTCTGTCAGAGTGGAAGGCATATACAGACAGGAGCAATCCTCACTAAGCTGCTAAGACACCCAGCCAAATTTGTGAAAACAGAATATAAGAAAAAGAACATCTTAAAAGCCACAGGCAGATGGTTGTCTATTCTGACTTCTTAGCTCAACTCAATAGTGGAAGTGGGGGAAGGCAAGAAAATGAAAGTACCTAAGGATTGGAAATGAAAATATAAAGCCATTTTCAGATAATCTAGTTACCCATGTAGAAAATGTTGAGCAATTGTCAAGAAAAGAAAGCAAAGAAAGAAAAAATTCCTCAGAAGTCCTAAAATAAAAAAGCAAGTTGAGAAAAGTTATAGGATACAGAATTAACCGAGGATAAGACTATGAAAAGCTAAATATTTTTATGTATAATACCAGTGAGAAAATGGTAGGGTACAGAAGGAATATTGGGCTCTTATTATTGTTGTTGTTGTTGTTGCTGCTGCTGTTGTTGTTGGTAGTAGAGGTAGTGATTTTTTTGTTTGCTTGTTTGTTTGGTTTTTGTTTTGTTTTATTTTGCTTATTTAAAGTGTTTTCAGAAGTTAAACATTTAGTTTCTTTCCTATATGTTTAACCTTTATGGTGAACATTATAGCTTTACTATTCTTTATATATTTTAGATCATATTTTCCTTTTGATTTTTTTAACATTTATTCATGTTGTGATTTGAATAGGAAGTATTGTCACAGGTACATTCATTTGAATACTTACCATCAGTTGGGATGTTTGGGAATCAGCAGTGCTATTTGGGAAGTTTATGAAATCTTTAAGGGTTTGAGACTAAGCCATAAATGGGATATTTATATGACACCATCTAATACTAAGGCTCAGGGAACATCACAGAAGAAGGGGTAGAAAGGGTGTAGAAAGATTGAAAGAGCCAGAGACTGAGATGGACTGTTGCAAAATTATATCTTCTGGACATTACATGGTCATTGCACTTAGAACTCACAGTTCCTGTGGTTGCCTGTACAAGACCTGCACAAAATCATGCCAGTTGAGGTTTCTACAAAGATGAGGTGTAGGCTTTCAAAACTCTACCCCAGCTGAAGAGCTGATGACAGTTGTTGGCTTCTGAGAGACATAGTCAGCAAAATTAATAATACACATTTTGTATAGCCTTATTGGAGGGAATAGGTCTAGAGTCAAGTCTGAAGGCTCTGGCTCCTGAGTACAGATATAATCTGTGCTTGAAGGGTGTGACTCTGCCAGACATATGTCATCCCCACAATAATGATTTGTGCCACTGTAGAACTCTAAGCAAAAATAATCTTCCTTTCCTAAACTGCATTTGTCGGGATATTTCATCATAGAACAAGAATGCAATAGAGACAATTCATTACTAGTGTTTCCCTGTTTGATTAGTAGTTATGGAGGGAGTAATTACTTTAAACTTCTTAGATATAAAATGCAAAGTCTCCAGAAATCCTTGTCATTCATACCCCTCACCACAATTTAATTCAAGTAATGGATTGTTTAGTTCACATTGAGTTTTTATAGAGTGCTATCATTCCTGCTTCAAAACATTTTTACTATATCATCCTTTTCAAGTTTTTACTTGTGTAACCCAAATATTAATTGTTAATATGCTACAGATATTAGAAAATATAAATGTTTAGAAATGTGAAAATTATCAAGATCAGAATTGTTACTTTTTTTAACTGAGGAAAAAAGTCAAAGTTTGTGATGGGATCATTCATCATTGCCTGATGGTAATTCATGAAAGACTGCCAAAATCAGTCTATGCAACCTTATTAAAAAAACACTCAAACAGATGTCATTCCTATTAATCAATATTATGCCAATCATTGCTGTTTGAAGCATCTGATATAATTTGTCTTACTTCTTTAAAACCTTACCCTTTCCTTAATTTCTGTCATATGCCTACAGGTTTCCTGCCAAACATAATCCAATGTCAATGCTGTACTATTGCTATTCAACACTATTCTCTCATAAACCTTCTGAGACCTCATCACCTTTTTGTTCCCTTTAGCTCTCAGAATGTACTAACTAAAGAATGAATGGATACTACAGTCTAAGTGTAGATATTCTAATGATATAGCTACATTTTCCCATCCTATTTAAGCAGAAATATATTAAAATACAGACCAATCTTGTCTATTTTCGAGTGTTTTCCTTATGTAGTGAAGTTAGAATTTATGTTTGAATTTTACAATATATTAATCACACTACTTCTTGTCTAATTTCTAATCTCTTCTACATGATTTATGTATTGTTTATACTGAAATATTCACTGTTTTCCCCTTTCCTAAATTCATTCTTACTTTTTAATTCTCAAATGCCATTTTTATCCTTTCTTGTCTCAGACTCCAATGTTCATATATATATATATATATATATATATATATATATATATATATATATGAATGAGCCATTTATCCAAAAAACAATACTGTTTGTTACTTTCTTTGTCATTCTGCCCAACATTTCTGACAAAAACAACTAAAGGGGAAATTTCTTTCATAGTGATTAGTCTACCATGACTACGGAGAAGGGCAGGGTGGTCAATAAAGCAGTTCATATTATGTTATCCCAGTTATATAGAGCAAGAAGACAGGGCAGTGAATACTATATCCCAAAACCCTGTTTCCTTGACCTAGTTTCTCTAGCGAACCTCTGTCTCATAAAGTTTCTAACCTGCTCTTGAAAATGTTGCTAAAATTAAGCTCGCAGCTTGGGAACCTGGTGTGGGAGGGCATTTCTTATTCAAACTACACTCATATACAATTAAAGTGGCATGCTCTCTAGAGATACAACATATAGCCCATTTTACTAAAATTCTATTTCCTTGAACTGAACATCATGTATGTGCTCTTTATGACACACAAAAATAAACTTATATAACAATTATTTTCAAATAAAATCACTCCTATCAGATTGAAAAATCTTTAATAATGAAAATTCTGGATTATTCAAGCTCTTTGCTTTCCTCAGGCTTACTTGACAATCTCTAAAATAACACATCTTTAATAACTATGTTATATATGTGATCAATTTTATGATTCTTAAGGTGTACTTTTTATTCAATAATTTCTCTCAAAAAGTTTTTTGACATGAAGATTTTTGCTATTGCTTGCCAGTGTTTGAAATTATGATATGGAATTTAACAAAATAACAAGCTCAGAAACATTTGGAAGAACATTCTATAAGGAGAAATAAAAAACTCGTTTAAAAGTAAGAGCTTCATCCTTTTGGTGAATGTAATCCACAAAAAGTAATTTAATCCTAACGGTGATTGAATTGACTTGCTAAAAATGATATAACATAGGACAAAGCATTGCAAAATTGTATTCTCTCACTAATCTTTAACTGTGAGTCTGAGGTCTCAGTATGACTAGCTTGGTCCTGTGGGACATGGCTTGCCTATTTTCTATGTCTGTACATATTCTTCCCTTCATGTGTGTTAGTATCCCTTTGCTTCTTATAAAGGCACCAATTGACCTACATAAAAGGCTACCCTATTGACGCTATCTTACCTTAATACAATTTGTGGGTCTTTATTTTTAAATACAGTCTGGGATAGTTGGGGGGATGGTGTATTATTACTTACAATTTGGATACAATAAATCCCAACCACAGCTAAACAGTTAAAATGTCACTGAGTAGTGTTTGATTATGATTATTTCTTTGTGACAACTATGTCATTTTTAAAATTCCTGAAATTTCTACTATTAAATATTTGATTTCTCCACATGTCATTATTCTTTGGAAATGTATTCTCCAGAAAAAGTGTTACATCACTCATATAGTTTGTGAAAAATTGATTAATAGATCCATCTCAGAATCTTTTTTCTTTCTTGAAATCAAATCCAGTCAACACCTATACTGGACAAGTGGCTTTAGAATTCTCAGTCCTCCCTTAACTTTGTTGTGTGCTGGTATCCTTGATGATTTCTGGCTTAGTTTATCCTTTGTATTGCTACTGTAGCTACTTGAGTAGGAACTGTAGTCTTTGCTGCCCACTTCTCCAACATCAGAATAATCAGTCCCCTCTCTCTACTCCATAGAACTTGGTCAAGTAGTAATTTTGTTTCTCACATGCTAACCACCTCATGGTCTTCCTAATGTGCTAAGTAAATATTCAAAATGTCTTTTCTAAGCCTATTCTCAGAAAAGACTTGGTTATCATTCATGGCTCAAAAGTTTTTTTTTTTTCTTCCCATGTAAGGTATATTACTCTGCTCTCACACAATACATTTCTAAAATATTGTAGTTGGCTTTATGTTTCTGTAATTAAAACACCGATAAAAGCTACTTAGAGTAGATACCATCTATTCAGCTTAAAATTATAATCCACCATTGAGAAAAGCCAAGGCTGGAGTCTGAGGTAGAAAACATGAACAAAACTTTTGTAGTGATGTGTTTTAGAATATGTGGTCACACTATGAACCCTGTGGTTGTGCTCTTTACTGAAAGAACTGTTTTAAGTTGTGGTGTGGCTCAGCCTTAACACACACATTTAATCCAAGAGCTTTCTCTTTGAATATTGAAAACAAGATTAAATAAATTCAACCACAGTTTAAGAGGTGAAAGAAGCAATCAGCTGACAGAAAGTGAACATAGGATTTTGAAGGAAAAAACTATGGAGAGTAAGAAAGAGTCAGGAGAATGGGTAGATAGACACATAGGAAGTAAAAGTAGGGACATTGTTTTGGAAGGTTTTCTGAGAAAACATGAGTAAGGGACATTGCTTCTCAACCTTCTCCTGAGGAGGAATGTCAGCTGTGTTCTTTCTCTGCATCTTTGAGCTAGCAGGCTTTCATGCTAGCATTTTGCTCCTAGCAAGTCTTCATTGGTAAAATCAAATGATAGAGATTTTGTTTAAAAAAACAAAACAAAACAAAAACAACAACAAAAAACAGCACAGAAAGTTACAGGTAAAGCATAGCTGAATCCTCGAGAAACAGATTCAATAATAAACATGAACACAACTACTTTGTCTTTATTGTAGGTTGGATTCAGGCCCAGCATGGAGACAAACAAGTTTATCAGCAGTAATTCCAATATTCTGGGGTCTCCTCTGAAACTTAGACTATGATTCCACCACTAGCCTTTCTTGGGCCCTTCAGTGTCAGTTCTCTCCATAATCCCACCACATTTTCTAAACCAGAACCATTCATGAGATGCTTATTCTTTATTTATGTATTTTTTTCCATTTCATTTTTTATTGGATATTTTCTTTATCCACATTTCATTTTATCCTCCTTCCTTCCCTCAAGAAACCCCCTATTCCATCCCCTCCCCCTTCTTCAGTAAGGGTGTTCCTCCACCCACCCACACACTTCTGAATCTCTGCCCTCAATTCCCTACACTGGGGCATCAATCAAGCCTTCATAGGACCAATGACCTCTCCTCCCTTTGATGCCTGACAAGGACATCCTCAACTACATATGCGTCTGGAGCCATGTGTACCTTAGTTGGTGGCATAGTCCTGGGAGCTCTGGGCAGTCTGATTGGTCGATATTGTTGTTTACCTACTGGGTTGCAAACCCCTTGAGCTCCTTCAGTCCTTTCTCTAACTCCTGCATTGGGGAAGACCACGCTCACTCCAATGGTTGGCTGTGAGCATCAGCCTCTGTATTTGTAAGGCTCTGGCAGGGCCTCTCAGGAGACAGCTATACCAGGCTCCTTTCAGCAAGGCTTTCTTGGCATCCACCAAAGTGTCAGGTTTTTGTGACTGTATCTGGGATGGATCCCCAGGTGGGACAGTCTCTGGATGGCCTTTCCTTCAGGCCCTGCTCTTCACTTTGTCTTCATATTTGCTCCTGTGTGCATTTTGTTCCCCTAAGAAGGATCAAAGTACCCACAGTTTGGTCTTCCTTCTTTTTGAGCTTCATGTGGTCCGTGAATTTTATCTTGTTTAGTTAGAACTTTAGCAGAGGAATGGATATAGAGAATGTGCTACATTTACACAATGGAGTACTACTCAGCTATTAAAAATGATGAATTCATGAAATTCTTAGGTAAATTGATGGAACTAGAAAATATCATTGAGAGTGAGGTAACCAAATCACAAAGTATACACATGGTATCCACTCACTGATTAAGTGGACATTAATAAGACATATATTACAAACTCTGGTTACTAGTTAAGATACTGCCTTGGTGGCTCTAGATCATTATTTCTATGTGTTGACTCTGTGGAAGCACTTTGCCTGAAATTTTATTTTTCTGGGCCATTTATTAATCACAGCTGATTTTTAAACTGCATCAAATTAACATTTATTGTTCTAAAAAAGCACAGAAAGTTTCATATCACAGATTAGTAACTAAAAGTTTCACAAACAACTACTGCCTTTCTTTCCTCTGCATTCACCATTTCTGCTTTCCAGGTTTCCACAGAATAGTCCATTACGGTTCGAGCCCTCTATACAGTTCTCATAACAAAGCTACAACAATTTTTCCATATTTCTTTCCCTCAAACCAATGCCCTGGTCTGTTCTACCAACATCTCACACTTTGGCACCAATTTCAGTCCCATGGTTACTCTTTTGGCTAACACACACACACACACACACACACACACACACACACTATACTTGTTACAACAATTAAAGATATAAAGGCCATGCATTTGAGGAAGGAGATGGACACATTGCAAGAGTTGGAAGGAGGAAATGGAACAGGAAAATGATATAATTATACTATGAAGTTTAAAAATTAAGCATTCTAGAGAGATGGATCAGTGATTAAATCACTGAATTATCTTTTATGGAAGCCAGGATTAGTTACCAGCACCCAAATCAAATGCTGACAACCAACCATTTGTAATTCTAGTTTGAAAGAATGTGATTCCCCATTTTCACATAGTACATATATATATATATATATATATATATATATATATATATATATATATATATATAGGCAAAACATACACATACATTAAAAATAAATAAATCTCCCAAAACATTGGAAAGTAAATTGTAAAATGTTCATTTAAAAATTTAAGAAAAGAATGATTTGTATATATATAACATTTAATATAATGTACCTCCAAGAAAGACTCTCAGGAAGAGAGCTCTACTGATTTTCACTCACAAAATAATGTACAACTGGGCACATTTTTTGGGTATTAAGTTATTGTGTAAAATGTAGTATTGGTTTTAGTCTAAGTATTCTTATGGTTTGAGCATTGTGGATGAAGAAAAACATCTTCATATTTTAGTGTTTGTTGAAATATTTTAGAAATTGGTAAAATATTTCCTGCTGTTTTTTTAATTTTTTCAATAATTTATTTTTAAATAAGTGATTTTTTTCTAAACAATCTAATCATTTCCAAATGACTTTTACTAAAATATGTTTGAAGAGCAGTATTGACAGTGTTCTAAGTTATATGCATTATGGCCCTTTCAAACAATTTAAAATAATTTGAAGTTACCTTATGTTTTCAAAAATAAAACAACAATATTCCAGAAGCTTGATATTTGATTTCAAAGCCCAACTGTGTGTAATAGAGCAAAACTTTAGGCATGTTGCTATGCTTATCAGTGACAGTCCGAGCAGTGACAAACAGAGGTAACAATCACAGAAGGCACACTACAAGATTCAGCCTCCTCAGGATGCTGGTCTTTTACTTTGTCAGTTTATTCAAGTTTAAGGATAGTGTATATGTTCATACATCAGGATTTTTGATGTATTCATAATGTGTCCATTTAGCTGTCACTTGGTTATTAATGTTTGGTTCAATAAAAATATTAAAATAGTATAGTAGCAGGCCAATACTTACTTGGAATTGCCCTATTTAAATGAGGATTAGAACTGCTTTTCACATGTAAGAACAACTGAAAAAGGCAATCACTTTAATACATAAAGTTGGAGTTTAAGCACATGGATTAGGTTTGCTGTATGCATTATTCTGTAAAACATTTATTGACCTCCTATGCACATGTGTTTTGAGTACTGAGAATCAAGGTTGGGTCCTTGCCCACATAAAGCTTGCCCTCTACCACTGCGTTATACCCTCCACTGTATTTTGAATGTTGTTTTCAGTTTCAAAACAATAAATGGTTAAAATATTTTCCAAGGATATGCAGACCCTCACCCTTGACTTCTTCAGTACACACATGCACACTATACTCAAGTTCAAAGAATTTGAATACAATGGTATGTATCTCATAGATTTTATTTGTTCACTTTGCATGTATACAATCAATGTAGCACAAATTCCTCCTTAGTGATTGTATAGTGGAAATCTTGAGACAGAAGTTAAGTGAGGCATATGAGGCTTCTCTTCAGGGAAACGCTTGTACAGATCAAAGATTGTCTTTGACAAGCAGATGTATAGAAATAACAGTGAGCCACTTTTGCCTCGTTATTTTTTGGTTTCATTTACTAGAGAAAAATAAAGAATTTTAGCCAGTCTGTAAAGCTCTCTAAGAAGAGAGAAGTTTCTCAAAACAACTTTAATTTCTTTCCTGTAACCCTCATACAAAGAGCCTGTAGCAACGTGACATGAGGCTAAGAGTGGATAGGCAGCTTTGATTTGGGATGGTAGTTGACAGCAGACAGCTCTCTTTATAACCAGTCTAAATTCTTGGCAAATAACAATGTAGAAAGAAAATGACAGCATCTGGTGATTTGCTGAGTTTTCAGGCTTGAATTTGGATGGAGATAACCAACAAACAAAGAAATCACTGGGAATGTCTCCTAATTTTATTCTTTAAAAAACAACTATGAAGTTTATTTATACTCACTAGAAATGATAAGGCATCCCAGTGCCAGTGCCACCAATACTCATTGTGAATTTTCATTTCAGATGAAACATAATATATTAGTAAAGTAAGTTGAGCATGTGGGTGGCTTACCTGAAAATTCTTCACCTAAGAATAATTAGGAACCATTAAAATTATATTTAGTAATGTGTCATCAATATTAACTGATGTCACAGATTTAAAGAAAAATGAAACAAAGCCTATTTGTTGTACCTGAATGCAGAGCCCTAATGTCAAGGCCTCCGAAAGCCACATTTAAATGTAACCTGCATCTTGAGTCAAGTATCTTCATGAAATTTATATAACTCATATTTCAAGAACCTAAAATATTTATACCAATATTACAAATATAAAATAGAGGAAACAGTGTAAGTTTCTTAATATTATAAAGAATATTTTGTGTATTAATAAACATAAAATATAGCAAAATTTAAATATAATTATTATTCAAAGGATTAAACTCTGAGGCATATTTGTATTTATAATGCATTTAAATATTTTATATGTATATATATTATTCATGGATGCTACTGTCTATTTAGTATTTATTTATAAGGAATGTATAACTTAACACAATTAATGCCTTTTCACATCCTAAGGAACTATA
This sequence comes from Apodemus sylvaticus, assembly GCF_947179515.1. Classification (NCBI taxonomy): domain Eukaryota; kingdom Metazoa; phylum Chordata; class Mammalia; order Rodentia; family Muridae; genus Apodemus; species Apodemus sylvaticus. Next base: position 13,318,243 of record NC_067474.1, on the reverse strand, counting down.
TTAATTATTCATCCAGAATTTGCATGGCTACCCACCATCTATATTTTAGTTTTATATACACAAAAATACCATAACATATTTAGAATAAATTAAAATTACTCAAAGAATTATCTTTGATTTAATTCTTCAAACTAATTGCTTCATGTATTTCCATCTTTACATATCATATTGGTCAGTTAAAATGCATAAAATAAATTTCAGCAGAATATTGATATCCTACACTGTGATTCAGTTTTTCAATAGATAAATAATGCTTTCTGAAACATGAAGAGACTGATTTAAATTTCATCTAAACAATTAAGAGTATTTTTATTGAACAGTCAATGAAGCGTGCACTTCCGTGATTTACAGAGGGAACAGTCTGCTATGTTGCAAAATGTATATCTTGGAGCCAGTCCTATAATCTCAGAGAACAGGAGCTAGGGTCACCTATTAACTCTTTTTGAATTTGAATTGATGGGAGGACAAATACTCAGATTTTATAGGAGTCCCTAGGATTTCAAGAATCTCTAGGTATATACCAAGCAGATGAACAGCACAGACAAGACACCTGTGATCAGTGTGAAAGATAAGCTCAGAGTCTGAAAGAGCCACAGGGCTTTAGAACTCTGTGTGTCTTTAACCTATTCTCCAATTTCACAGCAATGTAGAGAACTGAGCTAGAATGAAATAGGACATAAAAAATGTAATGTAGCTCCCTCCAGTGTAGCTGCAAACCCCTTCAGCTTCTTTAGTTCTTTCTCTAACTCCTTCATTGGGGACACCACACTCAGTCCAATGGTTGGCTGCAAGAATCCACCTCTGTATCTGTAAGACCCTGGCGGAACCTCTTAGGAGACAGCCATATCAGGCTTCCATCAGTAAGCACTTCCCAGCCTCAGGGATTGGTGGCTGTATATGGAATGGATGCACTGGTGGGGCACTCTCTGGATAGCCTTTCCTTCAGTCTCTGTTCCATTCTTTGTCTCCATATTTCTTCCTGTGAGTATTTTGTTCACCCTTCTAAGAAGCATTGAAGCATCTACATTTTTGTCTTCCTTCTTCTTAGGTTTCATATGGTCTGTGAATTATATCTTGGGTATTTTGAACTTTTGGGCTAATGTTCGCTTATCAGTGAGTATGTACCATGTATGTTCTTTTGTGACTGAATTATCTCACTCAGGATATTTTCAATCCCCCTGCCCCCAAGAGCTCCCGGGGACTGGAACATCAACTAAACAATACACATGGAGGGACCCATGTCTCTGGCCATATATGTGGCAGAGGATGGATTGAGCATCAGTGGGATGAGAGGCCCTTGGGCCTGAGAGTATTTGTTGCCCCAAAGTAGGGGAATGCCAGGGCAGGAAGATGGGAGTGAATGGGTAGGTCAGGAAGCACCCACATAGAGGCAGGAGGGCAGGGGATGGCACAGGACTTTCTGAAGGGGAGACCTGGAAAGGAGAAAATAAATGAAGAAAATATCCAAGTTTTTTTAAAAAAAGTGATGAATAATTGACCACAGGCGGAAACAACAAAGAAGTTATAATAGAGATATAAGTTGAGTGCAGTTCAGTCTGACACTTGCCATTACCTACAGGTCTTGGGACTTTATATGCATATTCAGAATCATCAAGACAGAATACACAAAGGTGCTTTCTTAGTATCCTTCTCATGAAATATTGTGGAAAATACGTAACTCCTAGACCACAGACTCAGTAGGTTAAATCTCTACTCAGAACAATACACAGAAGAAATTTACTCATTTCATACTACTTTCAGGTGTGGAGGCAACATTGACACTCATATTGAGCTGAGGAAATCTCAAACTGAGACAAATCAAAATATTTTTCACATCTCAATGAAGAAATCACAAGCCACAGTAGGAAGCATCACCTCCTACAGGGCAGTCAAAGACAGGAAATTTCTGAGAGTTAGAGAGAATGCAATGTCTGAACAAAAAGAAAGGAAGATAAAACAGATGGACAGGTCCCTAGCAATTACCCAGTACTCCTCCACATAGAGAACTGACATAACAGGGAGACAGTTGCCTTTAGAGGTTACTAACCATATAAAATCACCAGAAATCAGCAAGAGACCATGGGCAATTCATAGAATGGTGGTAGTCTCAATGGAGGCTACAGGTGGGGTAGCCTCCCACTGATGATACATGGGAAAATAAAAAGCCATATTGCATGTTACATCAACCTCACAACCAGGCAAAAGAAAATGATACTTACCTCATAGGTAAAGGTAAAACACAGTCTCAGTAGATAACCTCGGTGTGGATGTTATATCCTAGCAAATAGGATGTTTTGTTATACTCAGTATTGAACTCTGTTCAAATAACCTTAAATTCATATAGTAGGATTGTGTGTTAAAGGATCCCATCTCAACTTCCAATAGACTCTAAAAAATGGTGGTCAGGAGGCATCTTGAAAAGGGTACTATTGTGAATTTGGGTTTCTCTTTGTAGTCCCATCTTTGGAACCATGGAAATATAAAATCCATAGCATGGAATCAAAGGAACTGCTCCTTATTCCCAACTTGAGAAACTGACTGACTCTTTAGGAGATGAGTGTTGTGAAACAGGTGGGAAGAGAGGGACTGTGTTTGAGAAACAAGGCAATGAACTTGATTGACACCTGGGTCATGGGCCATGGGCCATGGGCCTATGCATAGTCCCATCAGTGCCAAAAATGCTTCTCTTTACTACTATATTACAATTGATATTTGTTGCAAAGAATCTAGTAGTTTCCCCACCCATAAGAGAATTCATACCAGATAGATGCCAACATAGAAAACACAAGAAAGAAGAAATAAATAAAACAATAATACACATGCTAACTGTAATAAGATTTTAACAAAATTGAAATGGACAAATAATAAAGGTTACAAAAGTATATTGTCAAATAATTAACTTTCACAATCACTGTCACAGTGTGCCTTACAGTTTTAGAGGACTGATTCTACCATAGTGGAATACCTCTTTTCACCAAATAGTACTAGGTGTTAAGCCACATATTAACACCAATATAGAGCAGATTATTTCAATACTCCATTTTCACCAGTGAATAGGGCATCTAGATAAACAAACAAACACACACCCAATTTAAATTACTTTATAGACCAAGTAGACCTAATTCAGATATAAAGAATATTTCACCCAAACACCATTTATTGTACATTACTCTCAGCAACTAATGAACGTTTCCTAAAATAGAATATATATTGGCACACAAAAGCAAATCTCAACAAATTTAGTAAATTTTTAGTAGTTCCACATATGTCATCTGTTTATCAAGAAGTAAATATTGAACTAAATAGCAAAAGAAACTCATTCCATATATAGACAATACATAGTTTAAACACATATTGAATAATTAATGATTCATTGAATAAATCAAACAGAAAAAATTTTAAATTACTGGAATTCAATGAAAATGCAAATACAGCCCACCAAAATTTCCATGATATAAGGATAACTTTAAAAGGGGAATTTATACCTTTAAGTGCCTCAACTGAAAAAAATAGAAAATAATAATATTCTTGGAGAGTTTGGGGAAAATAGAAGAGGAGAATAAATAACAAATACAAGGAACAGAATTAATTAAACAGAAACTAAAATCTAAAACAATACAACCAATAAAATAAAAAGAGATTCTTTTACACTATAAATAAGATCTATAATGTTACATAAATTTAGAAACTCTTTTATAGACTACCCAATTAAAAATATTAGAAATAAACATTGAATATCACAGTGGATAATTTAAAAATTTGAATATCCTAAAGATATACCTTAAAAATCTATATTGGACAATGTAAATAAATTAATTTATAGCAAACTATAAACTGCCAAATTTAACAGATAACATAAATTATCTACACAAATCAATAACAGTCAAGAACATAGAAGCAAATAATCATCAAAAATTAGTTAACCAAAATCTTGAACTGTAAAACAATATCCTTGATGAGCACATGTGACCCTCCCTTCTCCTTGGGCTACCCTCCCACAAGAATGAAGGCAGTAAAGGAGATGAACATAGTTTTAGATGGCCCATGAGTACATGAAGATGACAGATTTTGGGATCAGTTACAGAGATTAAGCTCAACTCTATTGGAGTGGATCGGGCTATATAGTTTGGGGAGGATCAGAGTAGGGATTTCTAGTGTGGGTATAGTTTAGGTTACTGGCTAATGTATGAAGAGGTCTTCCAGGGATTCTTGCTGGACAGATTTTTATCAGAAGAAAGGAAGCTGAGGCTGTAACCTCATTAAGGCTACATGACATTTGAGATTCCAGTTCACTAGACAAGGTCAGAGAAGAAGAAACCCTGCTGGTAAAATGAGTCCTCCATTTTGCACTGAGCTCAATGAAGCTGTCTGAACAAGGAGAGATGTCAGCCTTAATTATCAGGGCCCAACAAGCATATATGCAAAAAAAAATCACAACAAAAGACTTATAAACTGCATGCAAATGAACATCAAGACATCACTTTTTAGTTTTATTTCTTATTATTTTCATAAAAATCATTACCTAAACAAGCTTGGGTAATGAAAAGTTTTATTTCCTCTCATACTTTACTTTCCTTCAAGATGTTAGTCAGAATAATAACTCAAGTAAAGAACCAGGAATAGGCATTGAAGCAGAGAATATACAAGAAAGATGCTTAACTTTCTTGTAAGATTGCTCTGCATAACTTATTCTACTTGTTTTCTTAAACAGGATCGCCCAACCATTGGGGTACCAGACCTAATGGACATTTGACCATATTGAACATTAATATAGAAAATATCTCAGAATCTTGTTGGCAGACCAATCTGATAGTAGTATTTTCTCAATTGAGGTTTCCTTTTTCCAGATGAAGCTAGATTGTCTTAAATTGATGACCAACAAGTCAAAGCATTCATACTGCCCAGAGATGAGAAGAGGATTCTATATATGTAAGTTGATAAGAACATTAAGTCATATATATGGAATTAAAGTTAAAAATCACATGACCATTTTAATAGATGCAGAAAAGAATGGCTATTAGACATACCCAAAATTGAATGATAATAAATATTCTAGAGAGTATAGACAGAATGGGGTTGAACAAATGCACAGCCAACATAACTATAAATGTTCACTCCTATTCATTATAGTGTGTAAAGTCTTAGCAATAAAACAAGAGAATGAAATAAAAGGGATACAACCCCAGAAAACAAAAAGCTGGATATTTTACTTGTGTCAAATGATAGAACAATTTACCTAAGAGATCCCGCAGACTCCAAAACAAAACTAGTAGAACCGATTATTATTTTGAGCTAAGTGGTAGCATACATTTACATATAAAATCCATTAACATATCTATGAAGCAATGACAAGAGAATGACACTGAGAAAGAAATCTGGAAGAAAATACCACTAAAAATAGCATTAAAAAATGAAATCAAAACAAAACTCTGTTACGAAACCTAACAAATTAAGGGAAGGACTTCTACAATGTAAATATTAAAACTACAGAGGAAGAAATAAAAAGACACTAAAAAATGTAAATCATTCCCATATTCATGGATATTATAGATAAATTGTGAAAATAATCATCCTATCAAAAGCAATGTAAATACTCAATGCAATCTCAATCACAATCTTCCTGACATTCATCACAGAAATAAAAAGGAAAATCTTAAAATTCATTTAAAAACAGAGAAAAGAACACTGTTTTAATACCTGGCACTAGTGGAACCCACCCAGAGTCCATAGGACAGAGGAACCTCAGAGCAAGCTGGGACACAATTCTTCCAGTTTCCATCTGCACCCTGGAGCTGATCTTGAGCCACAACTCTCCATACACAAATCCATCCAGAGAGAGCTTTTTTCCCAAGAGTGCTGACATACCTAAGATCACAGGATCACAGAATCACAGAACAAGCTACAGTCAGAGACACCAGCTAACAATAGAGATAAATGGTTGTCTAGAGGCAAGCACAAGAAAATAAGTAACAGAAACTGAGGCTACTTGGCAGCACCAGAACCCAATACTACCACCACAGCAAGCCCTGGATATCCAAATATACTGAAAAAGCAAGATTCTGATTTAAAATCACATCTCATGATATTGATAGAGGACTTTAAGAAAGACATAAATAACTCTTTTAAAGAAATACATGAGAACACAGGTAAATAGGTAGAAGCCCTTAAAGAGGAAACACATAAATCCCTTAAATAAATACAAGAAAACACAACCAAACAAGTGAACGAATTGAGCAAAACCATTCAGGATCTAAAAATGGAAATAGAAACAATAAAGAAATGACAAAGGGAGACAACTCTGGTGATGCAAAACCTAGGAAAGAGATCAGGAGTCATAGATGCAAGTATCACCAACAGAATAAAAGAGATAGAAGAGAGAATCTCAGGCATAAAAGATACCATAAAAGACATTGACACAATAGACAAAGAAAATTAAAAAGTAAAATGGTCCAAACTCAAAATAATCAAGTAATCTAGACCACAATGAAAAGACCAAACCTAAGAACAATAGGTATAAAAGAGACTGAAGATTCCTAACGCAAAGAACAAGATTCTAGAAGAAAACTTTCCTAATTTAAAGGAAGATATACCCATAAACATATGTGAAGCCTACAGAACACCAAAAAATGGGACCATAAAAGAAATTCCTCCTGTTACATAATAATTAAAATACCAAATGCATAGAACAAAGAAAGAATGTTGAAAATGGTAAGGGAAAAGGGTCAAGTAGCATATAACCAGAGACACATCAGAATTACACTAGACTTCTCAAATGAGATTTTAAAGACTACTTTAGGCAGATGCCATACAAACCATGAGAAAACAAAAATGCCAGCTCAGGCTACAATACCTAGCAAAACTTTCAATTCCCACACATGGAGAAACAAAGATATTCCATGACAAAAATAAATTCAAACAGTACCTTTCCACCAATCCAGCCCAACAAAGGATAATAGAAGGAAAACTCCAAAACAAAGAGGAAAACTGCACCCAAGAAAAAGTAAGAACTAATCATACAACAGATCCCAAAGTAGAGAACTACAAAAGCATAATTCCACCTCTAACAACAAAATAACAGGAAGCAACCATCATAGTCCTTAATATTTCTCAACATCAATGGACTCAATTCCACAATAAAAAGACATAGACTAACAGGCTGGATTCAAAAACAGGACCCAGCACTTTGCTGTGTACAGGAAATATGCATTGATGATAAAGACAGATAGTACCTCAAACTAAAAGGCTGGAAAAAAAATCCAGGCAAATGGTCCCAAGAAACAAGCTGGAGTAGCAATTCTAGTATCCAATAAATAGACTTTCAACCAAAAAAAAAAAAAAAATTGGGGAAGCACACTATGTATTCACCAAAGAAAAAAATCAACCAAGAGAAACTTTCAATTCTGAACATCTGTGCCCTTAATGCAAAGCTCAATGTGGGTTTTACAAGCCCACATTTGTAAAAGAGACATTACAAAGCTCAAAGAACACATTTAACATCACACAATAATAGTAGGAGAACTTAACACTGTACTCTCACCAAAGGACAGATCATGAAAACAGAAATCATACAGAGACATATGGATTTAACAGATATCTACAAAATGTTTCACCATAAAACAAAAGAATAAACCTTCTTCTCAGAACCTTATGATACCTTCTCCAAAATTGACCATATAATCAGACACAAAACAAGACTCAACTAATACCAGAAGATTAAAAGTATGCCATCCATCAGATTACCATTGACTAAGGCTTGTCTTCAAAAACAACAAAAGCAGCAAAAGCCCACATATGCATGCCAGCTGAACAACTATCTACTCAATGAAAACTGGGACAGGGAAGAAATAAAGAAATTAAAATTTTTTAAATGTAATGAAAAATGAAGGTGAAATGTAAGTATAATTATGGAACACAAGGAAAACAGTGCAAAGAGTAAATCTCATAGCTCTGAGTGCTTCCATAAAGAAATTGGAAAGATCATACACTAGCAGCTTAACAGCACTTCTGAAAGCTCTAGAATAAAAAGAAGCAAATACACTCAAGAGTACTAAACTGCAGGAAATAAACTCAGGGCTGAAATCAACCAAGTAGAAACAAAAAGAACTATACAAAGAACCAATCAAACCAGGAGCTGGTTCACTGAGAAAATCAATAAGATAGATAAACCCTTATCCAGACTAACCAGAGGGCACAAAGAGAGTATCCAAATTAGTAAAATTAGAAATGAAAAGGGAGACAAAATGACAGAAAGTGAGAAAATTAAAAAAATCATCAGATCCTACTTCAAAAGCCTATACTCAACAAAACTGGAAAATTGGGATGAAAAGGACAATTTTCTAGATACCAGGTACTAAAGTTAAATCAGGATCAGATAAACCATCTAAACAGTCCAATAACCCTTAAAGAAATAAAAGCTGTCAGGAAAAGTCTCCTAACCAAAAAAAAAAAAAAAAAAAAAAAAAAAAAAAGCTCAGGTTTTTAGTTTTAGTGTAGAATTCCATAAGACCTTCAAAGAAGACCTAATACCAATACTTCTCAAACTATTTCAACTATTTCATAAAATAGAAAAAGAAGAACTACCCAATACATTCTGTGAAGCCACAGTTATACCTAAACCACAAAAAAAACCAATAAAGAGAACTTCAGACCAATTTTTCTCATGAATATTGATTCAAAAATACTTCATAAAATCTTTGCAAATGGAATCCAAGAACACATCAGAACTGTCATTCACCATGATGAAGTAGGTTTCATTCCCGAAATGCAGAGTTGGTTCAATATATGGAAATCACTCAATGTAATCCACTACATAAACAAACTCAAAGGAAAAAAAAAACATGATTATCTCATTAAATTCTGAGAAAACCTTTGATGAAATACAACACTTCTCCATGCTAAAAGTGTTGAGTTCATACCTAAATATAATAAAAGCCAATATACATCAAACTATATAGAGAGAAAATTGAAGAAATCCCACTAAAATCAGGGACAAGACAAAAGTGTCTATTCTCTCCATTTTTATTTAATATAGTACTTGAAGTTCTAGCCAGATCATTTAGACAGCAAAATGAGATGTAAGGGATGCAAATTTCAAAGGAAGGAAGTCAAGATATCACTATTTGAAGATGACATGATAATATATATTAGTGATTGCAAATATTCCAAAAGAGAACTCCTATATTTGAAAAGCAACTTCAGCAAAGTGGCTGGATACAAAATAAACTCAGACAAATCAGTAGCCTTCCTCTACTCAAAGGGTAAATGGGCTGAGAAAGAAATTATGGAAGTAACATCCTTTACAATAGTCACAAATAATATGAAATATCTTGATGTGATGCTAAGAAACAAGTGAAAGATCTGTAAGACAAGAACTTGAAGTCTCTGAAGAAAGAATTGAAGAAGACCTCAGAAGATGGAAAGATCTTCCATGCTTATGGATCAGCAGGATTAATATAGCAAAAATGCCCTTCTTAAGACAAGCAATCTAGAGATTCAATTCAGCATCATCAAAATTCCAACTCAATTCTTCCCAGAGATAAAAGAGAATTTCTCAAATTTATCTAGAATAAAAAAAACCCAGAATAACAAAAACTATTCTCAACTATAAAAGAACTTCTATGGGAATAACCATCTCTGACCTCGAACTCAAGGTATACTACAGAGCAACAGTGTATTGCTCTGTATATACCAAACCACAGAGTATTGGTTCAGAAACAGGCAGGTAGATCAATGGAATAGAATTGAAGACCCAGTAATTAATCCACACAACTTTGGTCAATTGATCTTTTACAAGGGAGCAAAAACTATTCAGTGGAAAAAAGAAAGCATTTTTAATAAATGGTGTTAGTGCAACTCACTAGTTCAGCCTGTAAAAGAATGCAAATTGAGTCATTCTTATCTCCTTGTACAAGGCTCAAGTCGAAGTGGATCAAGTACCTCTACTGGTACTTTATGATACAGTGTATCATAAAAACTGATACACTGTATCTAACAGAAAATTGGGAATGAACTGTGAACACATTGGCACAGGGGAAATTTTTTCTGAACAGAACACCAATGGCTTATGCTCTAAGATAAAGAATTAACAAATAGGACCTCATAAAATTGAAAAGCCTCTATAAGGTGAAGAACAATATCAATAGGGCAAAATGGCAGCCCACCGATTTTGAAAAGATCTTTATCAACCTTATATCTGTGAGAGGGCTAACGAAAATATGCAAAGAACTCACGAAGTTAGATCCAAAGGACCAATTAACCCTATTAAAAAGTACCACATTTTCTGCATCCATTCCTCTGTTGAGGGATATCTGGGTTCTTTCCAGATGGCAATTATAAATAAGGTTGCTATGAACACAGTGGAACATGTGTCCTTGTTAAATGAGTTAAAGACAGATTTCTCAAATGAGGCATCTGGAATGACTGAGAAAGACTTAAAGAAATGTTCAATATCCTTAGTCATCAGGGAAATGCAAATCAAATGACCCTGATATTCCACTTCACACCTGTCAAAATGGCTAAGTTCAAAAACTGAAGTGACAGCAGATTCTGGTGAGTATGTGGAGAAAGAGAAACACTCCTCCATTGCTGATGGGATTGCAAGCTGCTACAAACACTCTGGAGATCAGTCTGGTGCTTCCTCAGAAAACTGGACATAGTAATACCTGAGGACCCAGCTACACTACTTCTGTGCATATACCCAAAAGAATCTCCAGCATATAGCAAGGGCAAACTCTTGAGGACATATGCACAGGGAAAAAGTTCCTGAACAGAACACCAATAGCTTATGTTCTAAGATCAAGAATTGACAAATGGGACCTCATAAAATTACAAAGTATCTGTAAGGCAAAGGACACTGTCAAAAGGACAAAACAAACTGGCAACCAACAAATTGGGAAAAGATCTTCACCAACCCTACATCTGATAGAGGGCTAATATCCAATATATACAAAGAACTCAAGAAGTTAGACCCCAGGGAACCAAATAACCCTATTTAAAAATGGGGTACAGAGTTAAACAAAGAATTTTCACCTGACGAAATTTGGATGGCTAAGAAGCACCTTCAGAAATGCTCAACATCATTAGTCATTAGGGAAATGCAAATCAAACCAACCCTGAGATTTCACCTCACGCCAGTCAGAATGGCTAAGTTTAAAACTCAGGAGACAGATGGTGTTGGCGAGGATGTGGAGAAAGAGGAACACTCCTCCACTGCTGGTGAGATTGTAAGATGGTACAACCACTATGGAAATAAGTCTGGTGGTTGGTTAGAAAACTGGCCATGACATTTCCGGAGTACGCTTGTATGCCTCTCCTGGGCATATACCCAGAGGATTCCCTGGGATGCAGTAAGGACACGTGCTCCATTATGTTCATAGCAGCCTTATTTATAATAGCCAGAAGCTGGAAACAACCCAGATGTCCCTCAACTATGAGTATATGCATAGCACAAATGGGAAGTGGTGTTTTATTTCTTGAAAGGAAGGCATAAATTGGGAGGAGGATTGTCAGAAGTAGTTATGAGAGAAGCTGTAGGGAAGAGTGGGAGTGAATACAATCAAAACACATTGTATTAAGTTCCCAGACAATTAATAAAAATATTAAAGTAAAATGAATAATGAAAAGATAAGACCATGAATAAATAAGCAGTGCAAGTATATCAAATACAAGTCAAGGAAAATTAGTGCATTATATGAAAATGCAAAAAATCACAAGAAGCAATTATAGACGAATTAATGACAATTAATTGTATAAACTAGAATAAATTCCTATAGACACACAGTTTCAGAAACATCAATAGGGCAGAATTTAACATAGCACAAAAGAAGCCTGTCACTGCTTTAGAGATGGTAGAACACGGGAGGATGGAGCCAATGAGCAAGGCAGACTGAAGTCTTAGTCATACTAATGAAGCCACAGTCAACTTCATTTAGAGCATCAGACAATTCATATTCTGAGTGTTGAGAAACAGATCATAAGAGGAAAATTCACCTGAGTTCAGTGTGTAAATATTCTAAATAACAATAAGTGGCAATGGGTTATCTTAAACAAACTCACTTCCACCTGCTACAGCTGAGGAGGACATTTTAAGAACTATCATGTGTTCTGAAGTTCTGAAGAAACTGGGGTCGCAGAAAGCTTGTCTTGTGTGTGTGTGTGTGTGTGTGTGTGTGTGATCTCGGAATCACTCAGAGTTCTCTTCACATAGCTCCATTCCTGACCAGGTACTGAGATAAGCCAAATAAGTCACTGAAAAGCCTTGGAATAATCAGACTTATTTGGTAATTTTCACTCATTATTTTGAGTTTATAACAAACTTTCACAAATAATTCCAAAGAATGAAAAGAAGAGGCACCATTTCCAAATGCATTTTGCATGACTAGCATTGCCTTGATAGCAAAGCCAGATAATGGTGTTCTAATATTTCTCTTGCACTCTGATTTTAAAAAAATCTCAATGAAATAATAGGAAACCAACTTTAATAAAACATTAATATATCATGTGTATATAACATTGGGGTGTTTATCTTTCATCTCAGCACTAAAATGGGTAGATATTTATAAGTTCCAGGTCAGTTGGGGCTACATACTGATATGTGTATCAAAAATGATTCATTATCACAAAGCTGATTATGGTTCAGTATATGCCATGCAATGTATCACAACAAAACATGACTAACTATATCAATAGAGTGGGAGACAAAACTAAATGATTATTTTAACAGACAAAGAAAACACATTTGAGAAAATTTATATCCTTTCCTGATAAAAATGTCAACAAGAAAAAATGTTAATAAATCAAAGGCCTTTGAATGGCATATCCACAACTAACAACACATTCAACGGTAAATAATTTAAAGCTTTACTCTGAACTTGGACAAAGATTGGAACATCAACTTTGTTTTAAACATGGAGTTGGAAGTTCTACTTAGAACAACTAGACAGGAGGAAGAGAAAAAAAGGTATGAAAACTGAAAAATAACTGAAATTATTTCTGTTTTAAGATTATGTAATACTGTACTATAATTATACAGAGTCCACCCAAACTGTTAGGAATAATAAACTCAGTAAAGATGAGAGGTATAAGTTTAACATAAATAGGAGTATTGACATGATACACTAAGAATGAACGAATTAAAAAGTTTTTTAAAATGCAATCTCAATTATAATCTATATAAAAATAAGTAAAATAACTTTAACAAAGGAAGTATGCACAAAAAGCATAAATTATTGATGAAGTTAGAAACATAATTAGAAAGAAACAACATGTTTATAGGCTATAAAAAATAAATATTGTTTAAAACCTTATAATACCAAAGGAAAACTACAGACTCAGTGTTATACCTTTGTAAATTGCTACATTTTCCATAGAAATAGAAATAAATCTAAGATATATATAGAACCTCAAATGCCTTGAGTTTCCAGAACAATTTTGGTTAAGAAGAAAGGTGGATATATCATGTTTTCATTTCTAACTATGGTACAAAGTGATGAAAATTAACACAGAATAGCATAGCCATAGAAAGTCACAAAATCAGGAATCCAGCATTAAACCCACTCATTTTTTTATCCCTTATGATTAAAAAATATTACTTAGGGATTTCAAGCAAATGTGTTTTGATTATATTCAGTTCCTCACTGAACTTCCAGATCTGTGCTCCAATCCCCCCACCCACACACACACCTTTTGTCTCTTTTGTATGTGTATGTCCCGCATTCATGCTGCCTGTCAATTTCTAGATGTATAGCCTTTTATTGGAACACGTTTGACTTTACTAAGATTATATTCTTAAAGAAAACCAACTGTCTGACATTTCTATGAGGCAATATCTCAAGAAAACTCTTGCTTTTCTTACACTTAACAATTCTTCCACCCAAACTTCTTCACTGACTGAGCTTCAGGTGCTGGCATTGTATTGTAGATGTATCAGTTTCCTATAAAGATTCATGTCTGTTCTAAAGAAGATTTTCGGTGTCACTTAAGTACACTATCATGTCATCTGCAAATAGTATTACTTTGACTTCTTCCTTTCCAATTTATATCCTTTGACCTCCTTTTGTTGTATAATTGCTCTGGCTAGGATGTCGAGTACTATATTGAATAAGTAGGGAGTGTACAGCCTTGTGTAGTCCCTGATTTCAGTGGGATTGCTTCAAGTTTCTCTCTATTCAATTTGATACTGGCTGCTGGATTGCTGGATATTGCTTTTACTATGTTTATGTACGAGCCTTGAATTCCTGATAATTTTTTATCATGAAGAGATGTTGGATTTTGTTAAATGCTTTCTCAGCATCTAATGAAATGAGCATGTGCTTTTTTTCTTTGAGTTCATTTATGTAGTGGATTACATTGATGGATTTCTGCATATTGAACCATCTCTGCATCCCTGGGATGAAATCTGCTTGATCATGGTGGGTGATCATTTTGATGTGTTCTTGGATTCAGTTGGCAAGAATTTTATTGAGTATTTTTGCATCACTATACATAAGGGTGATCGGTTTAAAGTTCTCTTTGTTTGTTGGGTCTTTGTGCAATTTAGGTATCAGAGTAGTTGTGGCTTCATAAAACGAATTGGGTAATGTTGCATCTCTTTCTATTTTGTGGAATAGTTTGAAGAGTATTGGTATTAGGTCTTCTTTGAAGATCTGATAGAACTCTGCATTGAACCCATCTGGTCCTGGGTTTTGTTTTGTTGTTGTTGTTGTTGTTGTTGGGAGATTATTAATGATTACTTCTATTTCTTTAGGGGTTATGGGATTGTTTAGATCATTTATCTGATCCTGATTTAACTTTGGCACCTGGTATCTGTGTAGAAAATTGTCCATTTCCTCTAGATTTTCCACTTTTGTATAGGCTTTTGTAGTCAGATCTGATGATTTTTTTTTTTGATTTCCTCAGTATTTGTTGTTATGCCTCCCTTTTCATTTCTGACGTTGCTGATTTGAGTACTGTCTCTGTGTCCTCTGGTTAGTTTGGCTAAGGGGTTATCTGTCTTGTTTTTTTTTTTTTTTTTTTTTTCAAAAACCAGCTCCTGGTTTGGTTTCTTCTTTGTATAGTTCTTTTTGTTTCTACATGGCTGATTTCAGCCCTGAGTTTGATTATTTCCTGCTGTCTACTTCTCTTGGGTGTATTTGCTTCTTTTTGTTCTAGAGCCTTCAGCTTTGCTGTTAAGCTGTTAGTGTATGCTCTTTGCAGCAGCGAATTTTCTTCAATGAGGGGTGAAAATTGTACTTCCCTCTAAGTATAAGATACATATTTAGAAAGTAGTTAGGAATTATGTTGGTATGATAAATTGACACTTGGAAGTTTATCTCCAAGATCCTTGAATTTATTGCCTCAGTAGTTGATTAGGTTTCTAGTACCATAAATTCACCCTTGATCAGATAGCATTGGGTGTAATTAATGAGCTATTTCTTACTGGCAATGTATGCATGTCACTATTGTATCCTTGAAAGGCTACAACCATGAAGTCTCATCAATGTGTACCTCTAAAGCCCTGAACAATGATGACACTAATGGACATGATAGCAGGAAAGGGTGAAAGCTCAAGTGGCTTCAACTGTAAAAAGGAAACTAAGGGCAACTGGGGGATATCAAGAGTAGGAGAAATATTCTTCCCTAGGAAAATTTCTCTCACTTGGTTTTTGAATAATAGTTGCCAACTTTGAGATCATATTTATCCAAATAACATCATACAGAATGAGCAGGATGGTGTGTGTGTCTGACAAAAAAAAAAAAAGGAAAAGAAGTAGTAACGAATTTTAGGAAGATAAAGGGAGTTTAGAGAGGAGTTGGAGGGAAGAATGGAAAGAAGGTACGTTTTAGTTTTCTATTGCTCTGATCAAACCAAAAGCACCTTTTCAGAAATGTTTTTCTTTCCTGAAGTGATATTTAAGAACCCTGGCCCAGTGTTTCTTTCCTGCCTTAGACCATTCATGTTTCCAGATAAAGAACATACACAACCTTTGCATTTTAAAATATGCTTTAGGCAGCATAATAGCTAGGCAACTTTCAAGTCTACATGCTTTTAGAATCTACTTTCCTATTGATAACCTCAAACCATCACTTGCTATTTACTATGTTTCATCTGGATTGCTCTCAACTCCAACCTGGAATCCCTTTAGGCCATTGTCTCTTGGCCCCTTGCCCATAGCTGCTCTCCTTCTCCCTCCTGTATATTTGTTCTTATATGGTGCCTTCCTTCTCTTCTCCTCATGTTCTCCTCTAGCCCAAGAAAACTCAACCCCAATTATATCTCTTTTGCCCAGCTATTGGCTTTATTAACTTGGGTGCATGGTTCCAGGGGCTACATGCAGATTCCAGGTCTTGGGGGCTACCCATAGCATTACAATAGACAATAAAAGACAAAACCTCAACACGTTCTACTTTCAACTCAGGTCACACTACCCAACATTGACAGAAGTCAGAGCATGAAATCAAATCAAGAACCTAGAGTCAAAAACTTAAGCAGAAGGCATGGAGAAGTTCTGCTTTCAAAATTGCTAAACATGTTTTCTTGTATACCCTGCACCATCTTCTTAGGAGGTGGCATAGCCTACAGTGTGCTGGACCTTTCTTTATCAATCAAGAAAATGCTCTACAGATTTAACCTATAGGCAGATATTATGGAAGCATTTTCTAAGTTAATATTCTCTTTTTCCAGACATGCCTACTATTGTTGTACTTTTAAGGGGGATTCTGACCCACTTTTCTCCATTTAGCTCCCAAATAAGACACAGTAACCTGGTATTTTATTTACAAGCTTCTGGCACTGTGCTGACCAGGTTCTGACTTATTTTGACCCACATGGAAAATTAATAACCAGATAAATGTCCTCATTACTTGCCAAGTTTTGCTTATTCAGCTCCATATGTATCATCATGGTTAGCGTCTCTTGACCACATGCTCAAGGTCCATCTTACCTAATGATGAGCCACTTCTTCAACACTCTCTGTTCTTCTCTTTGTGTTTTCTACTTGAGACCCTTACTCGGTCTCATGTCTTGTCTTCTATCATATCCAGTCACAATCTGTAGTCTTTTATTAACTAACTAGAGATTATTAGGGAGGATTTTTACAGAACCTAGTTTAATACAATGCCCAAAGATCAGGTTGAAGTCTGAACATAGACTCAGAATTCAGCTTCTAAATACACAACACACAAGTCTAGCCCCAATAGTCTACCTTTGTGTCAAGTTGACAGAAGCCAACCAACAGGAGGATAAGCTATTATATTTTAACTTAACAAATAAGACATTATTTTAACAATTCATGATTCTCTCTTTCTCAGCAGCAATTAATTGTCAGTAGTCCCTCAACTAGGTATGGAACTTCACATCCACTTCTTTTGTTCATGGTGGCATTATATCTGATTTGAGCCTGTCTACGTATTGTACATACTATCAGAACTATTGTGAGTTTATATACTCAACTTCACTGTTGTGTCCAGGATTCATCCTTTATTTGTAATCTGCCTCCATCTTGGTGTCTAACAGTCTTTCTGCCCCCTGTCCTCAATGATCCCTGAGTACTGGAAAGAGGATGAATAATAGGAATTTCCCACTTACATTTAAAGATCCTGAAGTATCTTATCTTGGTTTTTACTGACAAATATAATTGCTCTCTTAATACTATTAAAGAGAAAAATCCTAATATAATCATACTCTAATTTCTGATGTTTAAAGTCCCTAGATACATATACTTTTAAGTAAAGAAACATTCTGTTCTTGGTTTGGTAATTGATAGTTTTCTTGGTTATGGTATTCAAATAACTATCACCATGACTAAGGGATTTTTGAAGTTGGTTTCCTATGCAGGATTGGAAGATGGGAACAGTTTTTTAGGTGATATCCCAAAATTATAACTGGTTTTGAAACTAGCATGTGGTTATGCCTGTAGATCACCCTGCCTTGTGGAGCCCTACCTGAGTCAAAAAATCAGCAAGACTTCTTATTTAAAGGTCAACATAGGATTTTGGAGGCTGGAGCCACTCCATTTCCAGCTGCCATGGGCAATCCTGATGCCAGCATGCTATCTTAGCTCCTGTAATTTTCTAGCTATTAGTGCAATGACACAGCGCTTCAAACTGTGCTTCAGCAAATTGCCTCTTGTCAAAATTCTGTACTATCCTTTAATCCCACAGTGCACATATATCTGTTTTAAGCAACAACAAAAGATATATCTCATTGTGTGAGGTATATATTGTGTGAAAAAGAAAAGCACTCTCTATGACAAACGAAGCCATTCACACAAGTTTCAAGCCATCTTCTCTCTGTGTACTCAGGATACCCCAGCAACAATTAGAGCAAAGAATCTTTTATCTGTAGCAAAGAAAATATGCATTTATTCTTAAAACACAAGAAATATATTTTTGTGTCTTATTAATAAATTGCAACATGAATATAATCCAAGAAAATCTTAGAAAACTAAAGTATTATATTCTGGCCCTTGTCCTTCAGAGATGGAAATGGTTATTAGTCAGTATATACATACTTGCTAATAATTTCTTCTCATGATTTCAGATAACTGATACTATAAAATTTATTTTAATGGCAAATAATTAGTACTATTTCTGTATCTTTATGTATCTACCACGTATTTATTACATATTTATTATAAATTATTTTATCAATTTATATAATTATAAACTGCTTTAGAGACAAATAAAGTAAGAGGGCAATTTTAAAGGATTAATAAATGTTAGCATTTGCAGAATACAGAAAGCACTTAAATATAAGTGAACTGTAAGGGCAAGAGACTATCAGAAGGCTCATGCTCATAGCATGTGTTCCATCTAAACTATACTAACATCTTCAACCTATCCTCAGCCATAGTAATGAATCTGAAAAAAAAATTCGCAAATTGATTCTCTTTAAAATTTTATCTTTCTTTTTAAAAATCTCATTAGTTTTGAAACAGGCTAATGTAGAACTCAGTAGACTGCCAAGCTGTCCACAAAATCCTGGCAATCCTCCTCCCTCCAATTATCAAATATTAGGAATACAGGCATGAACTTTTCTATCAACTTACTTGTAATAAGGAGAAAGAGATACTCTAGTTCTGTTTGGAGTAGCTAACAAAAAAGTTGTTCTTAATGAAAATAAAAACAAAACGTAAATGCCTTAAGCCTCCAATGCCTAGATAATTAAATATAGACTATTTTAGTGAATTTTAATGATTTGAGTGAATTAATTAATGTTGGTTGGTTGATTAATGGTGAATTCATTGATTGAATGGAACGGTATAGAATGATTTTGACCTAATATTCTACACAGTTTGCCTTAACAGTTCAACAAAGTGGTCAAGCAGCAAGGAGAAAACCAAGGAAACTTCTATTTGTCTCATGACAATAACAATTTAAATGGGAAAATTCCTACTCTAAGTCCTCAGTTGGTCAAGATGCCTAGATGAGTGATTGAAGGTGTCACTGCCCTATGATCACTAAGAGCTTTGCATGCCCACTAAGAGCAGCTCTTTGCACAGTAAGTCTTCAGGTCACACTGCAGTAGCAGACACAAGTCTCCTATTGCTGACAAGTCTGAGAGTCTCAGGTCTTTAGTGACTGAAGCGGGAATCTGTTTCCCTGCTTGCAGTTATTGATAAAATTCTGAAAGGGTAGCTCAAAGGAACTCCCTGCTATGGGCAGAAGCTTTTGATTGTGAAGTCAGAGTCCATCTCTAGAGAACCCCACCTCAGGACAATGGCCTCAAGCATAGGGGGTGGCAAGTCCCTAGCTGGTAACCATTTTCCTGCTAACTGAGCTTATTTTCTTCTGACTCATAGCTGCAAAATGTCAAAATTTATGGGGTTTTAGCTGGGCCATGATTATATTTGACAAAAAAAGATAGAGATCTGTTCTATCAGGGAAAAGCTGTCAAGAAGTTATCTTGGGGCTGGAGAGATGGCTCAGTGGTTAAGAACACTGAGTGCTCTTCTGAAGGTCCTGAGTTCAAATTCCAGCAACCACATGGTAGCTCACAACCATCCTTAATGATATATGACTCCATCTTCTGGAGTGTCTGAAAACAGCTACAGTGTACTTACATATAATAAATAAATAATCTTTAGCCAAAAATAAAGAAGTTATTTTGACTAGGGATGTTGAATATTTCTTTAGGTGCTTCTTGGCCATTCAAAATTCCTCAGTTGAGAATTGTTTGCTCAGCTCTGTACCCATTTTTAATGGTGTTATTTGGTTATCTGGAGTGTAACTTTTTGAGTTCTTTGTGCATATTGGATATTAGCCCACTATCGTAGGTAGGGTTGGTAAAGATCTTTTCCCAATCTTAGGTTGCCTTTTTCTCCTATTGACAGTTTTTTAATCCTTTGCATTAAAAAAGTTTTTCAATTTTATGACATTCCATTTGTCAATAGTTAATCTTATAGCATAAGCCATTGGTGTTTTGTTCAGGAAATTTTCTCCTGTGCCAATATGTTCAAGTGTATTTTCTTCTATTAGATTCAGTGTATCTGGTTTTATGTGGTGGTCCTTGATCCACTTGGAGTTGACCGTTGTATAAGTAGAAAAGAATGGATCAATTTGAGTTCTTTTATATACTGATTACCACTTGAATCATCACCATTTGTTGAATATGCTGTCTTTTTTCCACTGGATGGTTTTCCCTTCTTTGTCCAAGATCAGGTGACCATTGGTGTGTGTGTTTATTTCTTGGTCTTCAATTTTATTGCATTGATATACCTATCTGTCTCTGTGGTTTTTAATCATTATTGTTAAGTACTACAACTTGAGGTCAGAGATGGTGACTCCCCCAGAAGTTCTCTTATTGTTGAGAATAATTTTCACTATCCTGCGAATTGCAAATCCAAACAATCCTGAGATTCTACTTTACACCAATCAGAATGGCTAAGATAAAAATCTCAGGTGACACCAGATGCTGTTTAGGATGTATAGAAAGAGGAATACTCCATCATTGCTGGTGAGATTGAAGCTGGCAAAATCACACTGGGCATCAATGTGGTGGTTCCTCAGAAAATTGGAAATAATTCTACCTGCAGACCCAGCTATACCAGTCCTGGGCATATACCCAAAAGATGCTCAAGCATATAACAAGAACACATGTTCCACTATGTTCATAGCAGCCTTATTTATAATAGCCAAAAGCTGGAAAAAAACCTTGATATTCCTCAACAGAGGAATAGATACAGAAAATGCTGTACATTTACACAATGGAATATTACTCAGCTATTGAAAACAATGACTTCATGAAATTCTTAGGCAAATGGATGGAACTAGAAAAATATCATTCCAAATAAGGAAATCCAGACACAAAAGATCACACATGGTATGTACTCATTGATAAATGGATATTAGCCCCAAAGCTCAGAATACCCACAATAGACTCAGAAACTATATGAAGCTTAAGACAAAGGAAGACAAAAGTGTGGATGACTCAGTCCTACTTAGAAGGGGGAACAAAATAATCACAGGATATAGAGGGAGGGAAGGACCAGGGAGGGATAGAGGACAGGATGGTTAAAAAAATGGCGGCGGGGGGGGGGGGGGCAGGATCAGGTATGAGAAGAGACAGGACAGAAGTACAGAGGGTCAGGAAATTGAATAGAAATATGTAGCAGTGTGGGATAGGGAACTGGGGTAGCCACTAGAAAGTTCCAGATGCCATAAAAGCAAGAAGTTCTCAGAAACCACTAGGATGACATTATCCAAAATACCCAACAAAGGGGAATTAGAACCTATAGAGATAATCTGCAGTAGATAGGCAAGACCCCATGTTGGGTATGGGGCCAACCACCCATCTCAAAATTTTTAACCCTGAACTGTTCCTATCTGATGGAAAAGTCATCCAGAGACAGCCCTACCTAGGGATCCATTCTATCTGCAGACACCAAACCCCAACACTATTACTGATGCTAAGACATGCTTGCTGACAGTAACCTGGTACAGCTGTTCCCTGAGAGGCTCTGCCATCACCTGACTAATACAGAAATATATACTCACAGCCAACCATCGAACTAAGCCTGAGGATGTGAATAGAAAATTTAGGGGAAGGACTGTAGAAGCTAAATGGGATTGCAACCCCGTAGGAAGAACAACAATATCAACTAACTTGACTACCCAGAGCTCTGAGGGACTAAGCCACCAAAGAGTACACAAGGAGGGATCCATGGCTCTAGCTACATATGTTGCACAGGATTGCCTTATCAGGCATCAATGGGAAGGGAGTCCCTTGATCCTAGAGAGGCTTGATACCCTAGCTTAGATGATGGTGAGGCAGGAATGTGGGAATGGTTAGGGGACCACCCTCATAGAGGCAAAGGGGAGGAGGATGTGATGGAGAGTTTACAAGGTGGGGAATCAGGAAGAGGGACAACATTTAAAATGTAAATAAATAACATAACAAAAACCAGTTACCTTGAAATTAAAAAATAAAATTGTTTACATTGAAATCAAAAGATTTGGAGGTAGGGTACACACATAAGAAAGAACATGTGGTATTTGTCTCAACCTGATTAAATCCATTTACCTGATATTTTCATTCTTCTTTATAGCTTCATAGTTCTTCATTGTATATATGCGTGACAGTTTCATTATCAATTCATCAGCCGAAGGACATTTAAGTTGTTTTTATATCCTAGCTATTGTGAATAGAGCAGCAATGAATATGACTGAGCATTTGTTTTTGTAGAGTAGGCTTTTTAATCTTATGTCCATATGTCAAAGACTAGTTGATCTGTGTCAGGTAATAGATTTACTTTCACCTTTTTGAGAATTCTTCAGAATACTTCCATAATGACTACACTAGCTTGCAATCCTACCCACAATGAATAAGGATTACAATTCCCTTATATTTTCTTCAGCATTTGTTGTTGATGTTTTGTTGATATTTTCCATTCTAAGTGGGATAAGATGAAATTTCAAAGTACTTATAATTTGCATTTCTTTGATTGTTAAGAGATGCTAAAGAATTTTAAAGATAATTATTAGAAATATTTATTTTGGTGCACCCAGAGGCAGTCTGGGAGAGCACACAGCTTGCGCCAGTGGCACAGAGCTTAGGTTCCAGTTCTGAGGCCTGAATATGGAGAGAGAGGACAGCCTTGTCTAGTCCCTGATTTTAGTGGGATAGCTTCAAGTTTCTCACCATTTACTTTGATGTTGCCTACCTGTTTGCTCTATATTGCTTTAACAATGTTTAGCTATGGGCCTTGAATTCCTGTTCTTTCCAAGACTTTTAGCATGAAAGGATGCTGAATTTTGCCAAATGCTTTTTCAGCATCTAATGAAATTATTATGTTTTTTTCTTTGAGTTCGTTTATGTAGTGGATTTCATTGATGGATTTCCTTATATTGAACCATCCCTGCATCCCTGGGATGAAACCTACTTGATCATGGTGGATGATCGTTTTGATGTGTTTTGGGAGACTTTCTATGAACCCTCTTATTTCCTTAGAGGTTATGGGACCTTTTACATCATCTACTTGATCTTGAATCAATTTTGGTGTTTTATTTTTTTTATTCGATATAATTTATTTACATTTCAAATGATTTCCCCTTTTCTAGCCCCCCCACTCCCCGAAAGTCCCGCAAGCCCCCTTCTCTTCCCCTGTCCTCCCTCCCACCCCTTCCCACTTCCCCGTTCTGGTTTTGCCGAATACTGTTTCACTGAGTCTTTCCAGAACCAGGGGCCACTTCTCCTTTCTTCTTGTATCTCATTTGATGTGTGGATTATGTTTTGGGCATTCCAGTTTTCTAGGTTAATAACCACTTATAAGTGAGTGCATACCATGATTCACCTTTTGAGTCTGGGTTACCTCACTTAGTATGATGTTATCTAGCTCCATCCATTTGCCTAAGAATTTCATGAATTCATTGTTTCTAATGGCTGAATAGTACTCCATTGTGTAGATATACCACATTTTTTGCATCCACTCTTCTGTTGAGGGATACCTGGGTTCTTTCCAGCATCTGGCAATTATAAATAGGGCTGCTATGAACATAGTAGAGCATGTATCCTTATTACATGGTGGGGAATCCTCTGGATATATGCCCAGGAGTGGTATAGCAGGATCTTCTGGAAGTGAGGTGTCCAGTTTTCGGAGGAACCGCCAGACTGATTTCCAGAGTGGTTGTACCAATTTGCAACCCCACCAGCAGTGGAGGAGTGTTCCTCTTTCTCCACACCCTCTCCAACACCTGCTGTCTCCTGATTTTTTAATCTTAGCCATTCTGACTGGTGTAAGATGAAATCTTAGGGTTGTTTTGATTTGCATTTCCCTAATGACTAATGAAGTTGAGCATTTTTTAAGATGCTTCTCTGCCATCCGAAGTTCTTCAGGTGAGAATTCTTTGTTTAACTCTGTACCCCATTTTTTAATAGGGTTGTTCGGTTTTCTGGAGTCTAACTTCTTGAGTTCTTTATATATATTGGATATTAGCCCTCTATCTGACGTAGGATTGGTGAAGATCTTTTCCCACTTTGTTGGTTGCCGATCTGTCCTCTTGATGGTGTCCTTTGCCTTACAGAAACTCTGTAACCTTATGAGGTCCCATTTGTCAATTCTTGCTCTTAGAGCATACGCTATTGGTGTTCTGTTCAGAAACTTTCTCCCTGTACCGATGTCCTCAAGGGTCTTCCCCAGTTTCTTTTCTATTAGCTTCAGAGTGTCTGGCTTTATGTGGAGGTCCTTGATCCATTTGGATTTGAGCTTAGTACAAGGAGACAAGGATGGATCAATTTGCATTCTTCTGCATGCTGACCTCCAGTTGAACCAGCACCATTTGTTGAAAAGGCTATCTTTTTTCCATGGATGTTTTCAGCCTCTTTGTCGAGGATCAAGTGGCCATAGGTGTGTGGGTTCATTTCTGGATCTTCAATCCTGTTCCATTGATCCTCCTGCCTGTCACTGTACCAATACCATGCAGTTTTTAACACTATTGCTCTGTAGTATTGCTTGAGGTCAGGGATACTGATTCCCCCAGATTTTCTTTTGTTGCTGAGAATAGTTTTAGCTATCATGGGTTTTTTGTTGTTCCAGATGAATTTGATAATTGCTCTTTCTAACTGTGAAGAATTGAGCTGGGATTTTGATGGGTATTGCATTGAATCTGTATAGTGCTTTAGGCAAAATGGTCATTTTAACTATATTGATTCTACTGATCCTTGAGCATGGGAGGTTTTCCCATTTTTTGAGGTCTTCTTCCATTTCCTTCTTCAGAGTCTTGAAGTTCTTGTCATACAGATCTTTTACATGTTTGGTAAGAGTCACCCCAAGATACTTTATACTGTTAGTGGCTATTGTGAAGGGGGTCATTTCCCTAATTTCTTTCTCAGCCTGCTTATCCTTTGAGTATAGGAAGGCCACTGATTTGCTGGAGTTGATTTTATAACCTGCCACTTTGCTGAAGTTGTTTATCAGCTGTAGGAGCTCTCTAGTGGAGTTCTTTGGGTCACTTAGGTAGACGATCATGTCGTCTGCAAATAATGATAGTTTGACTTCTTCCTTTCCAATTTGTATCCCTTTGACCTCCTTATGTTGTCGAATTGCCCGAGCTAGTACCTCAAGTACAATATTGAAAAGATAAGGAGAAAGGGGGCAGCCTTGTCTGGTCCCTGATTTCAGTGGGATTGCTTCAAGTTTCTCTCCATTTAGTTTGATGCTGGCTACCGGTTTGGGGTATATTGCTTTTACTATGTTTAGGTATGGGCCTTGAATTCCTGTTCTCTCCAAGACTTTAAGCATGAAGGGATGCTGAATTTTGTCAAATGCTTTTTCAGCATCCAATGAAATGACCATGTGGTTTTGTTCTTTGAGTTTGTTTATGTAGTGAATTGTATTGATGGATTTCTGTATGTTGAACCAACCCTGCATTCCTGGGATAAAGCCTACTTGATCATGGTGGATGATCGTTTTGATGTGTTCTTGGATTCGGTTGGCAAGAATTTTATTGAGTATTTTTGCATCTATGTTCATAAGGGAAATTGGTCTGAAGTTCTCTTTCTTTGTTGGATCTTTTTGTGGCTTTGGTATCAGCGTAATTGTGGCTTCGTAGAAGGAATTGGGTAGTGTTCCTTCTGTTTCTATTTTGTGGAATAGTTTGAAGAGTATTGGTGTTAACTCTTCTTTGAAGGTCTGGTAGAATTCTACACTGAAACCATCTGGTCCTGTGCTTTTTTTGGTTGGAAGACTTTCTATGACTCCTTCTATTTCTTTAGGCATTATGGGACTGTGGTGTTTTATATCTGTCTAGGAAACTGTCCATTTCCTCCCGATTCTCCAGTTGTGTTAAGTATAGTCTTTTGTGGTAGGATCTGATGATTTTTTGAACTTCCTCAGTTTCTGTTGTTTTATCTCCCTTTTCATTTCTAATTTTGTTAATCTGGATACTGTCTCTCTGCCCTTTGGTCAGTCTGGCTAAGGGTTTATCTATCTTGTTGATTTACTCAAAGAACCAGCTCTTGGTTTTGTTGATTCTTTGTATGGTTCTCTTTGTTTCTACTTGATTGATTTTAGCCTTGAGTTTGATGATTTCCGGCATTCTACTCCTCCTGGGTGAATTAGCTTCTTTTCGTTCCAGGGCTTTCAGGTGTGCCATTAACCTGCTAGTGTATTCTCTCTCCATTTTCTTTGTGGAGGCACCCAGGGCTATGAGTTTTCCTCTTAGCACTGCTTTCATTGTATCCCATAGATTTGGATATGTTGTGTCTTCATTTTCAGTAAATTCTAAAAAGTCTCTGATTTCTTTCTTTATTTCTCCCTTGACCAAGGTATCATTGAGTAGAGTATTGTTCAGTTTCCATGTGTATGTGGGCTTTCTGTTGTATGTGTTGCTATTGAAGACCACTCTTACTCCATAGTGATCTGATAGGAGGCATGGGATTATTTTGATCTTCTTATATTTGTTGAGATCTGTCTTCTGACCAATTATATGATTGGTTTTGGAGAAGGTACCATGAGGTGCTGAGAAAAAGGTATATTTTTTTGCTTTGGGATGAAATGTTCAATATATATCTGTTAAATCTAATTAGTCAAAGCTTCAATTAGTTTCATTGTGTCCCTGTTTAGTTTCTGTTTTCCTGATCAGTCTATTGAGGAAAGTGCAGTATTGAAGTCACCCACAATTATTGTGTTAGGTGCAATGTGTGCTTGAGCTTTAGTGAAGTTTCTTTTACGAATGAGGGTGCCCTTGCATTTGGAGCATTGATGTTCAGGATTGAGAGGTCTTCTTGTTCTATTTTTTTTTTTTTTTTGACCAGCAAGAAGTGTCCCTCAGTGTCTCTTTTGATGACTTTACATTGAAAGTCAATTTTATCTGATATTAGAATGGTTACTCCAGCTTGTTTCCTGAGACCATTTGCTTGTAAAATTGTCTTCCAGCCTTTTATTCTAAGGTAGTATTTGTCTTTGACACTAAGGTGTGTTTCCTGTATGCAGCAAAATGAAGGGTTCTGTTTATGTATCCAGTCTGTTAGTCTATGACTTTTTATTGGCAAATTGAGTCCATTGATGTTAAGAGATATTAAGGAATAGTGATTTTTGCTTCCTGTCATTTTTGATATTATTTTTTATATTTTATTGGTTATCTTCTTTTGGGTTTGATGAAAGAAGGTTAGTATCTTGCATTTTCCAGGGTGAAGTTTCCCTCCTTGTATTGGTGTTTTCCTCCTATTATCCTTTGTAGGGCTGTGTTTGTAGTAAGATATTGGGTAAACATGGTTTCGTCATGGAATATCTTGGTTTCTCCATCTATGGTGATTGAGAGTTTTGCTGGGTATAGTAGTTTTGGCTGGCATTTGTGCTCTCTTAGAGTCTCCATGAGATCTGCCCAGGATCTTCTAGCTTTTATAGTCTCTGGCGGGAAGTCTTGTGTAATTTTGATGGGTCTTCCTTTATATGTTACTTGCCCATTTTTCTCTTACTGCCCTAGAGTATTCTTTCTTTGATTAGTACATTTGGGGTTTTGATCATTATGTGATGGGAGGTACTTCTGTTCTGCTCCAGTCTGTTTGGAGTTCTGTAGGCTTCTTGCATATTCATGGGCATCTCTCTCTTTAGATTAGGGAAGTTTTCTTCCATAATTTTATTGAAGATATTTTCTGGCCCTTTAATTTGCAAATCTTCAATCTCATCTATGCCTATAATCCTTAGGTTTAGCCTTCTCATTTTGTCCTGGATTTCCTGGATGTTTTGGGTTATAAGGTTTTTGATTTTGCATTTTCTTTGACTGCTGAGTCAATGGTTTCTATGGTATCTTTGGCGTATGAGATTCTTTCTTCTATCTCTTGTATTTTAATGTTGATACTTGCATGTATGATCCCTGATTTCTTCCCAAGGTTTTCTATCTACAAAGTTGTCTCCCTTTGTGACTTCTTAGTTGTTTCTTCTTCTGCTTTTAGATCCTGGATGGTTTTGCTCAGCTCCTTCACTTGCTTCTTTGTGTTTTACTTTAATTCTTTAAGAGATTTTTGTGTTTCCTCTTTCATGACCTCAGCTTATTGATCAAAGTTCTCCTGTATTTCTTTAAGTGATTTTTGTGTTTCTGCCTTATTGGCTTCTACCTTTTGACCCATATTCTTCTGAATTTCTTTCAATTATTTTTGTGTTTCCTTTGTAAGGGCTTCTAACTTTTGATCAATTTTCTCCTGAATTTCTTTAAGAGATTTTTTTATGTCCTTTATGTGTTCCTGTAACAGCATCATGACCAGTGATTTTAAATTCAAATCTTGTTTTTCTGGTGTATTGGTGTATCCAGGACTTGCTGTTAATGGAGAATTGGGTTCAGATGCTGCCATGCCTTGGTTTCTGTTAGTAATGTTCCTACATTTGCCTTTGGTCATCTAGTTCTCACTGGTGTAGTTGATCTTGTTGTCAATGCTGGACTCACCAATGCAAGCTGTCTCCTCCCAGCCGACCTCTGATTGCACAGCTGGCCTCCTGCACTGCCTGGTCCAGGCTGTTCCTTATCCAGAGGCAGAAACCGGAAGTCTCTGGCCTGAGTCCTCCAGACTGGATCCTCTGCTCTGCAGGATCAGACTCACCAGTGCAAGCTGCCTCCTCCCAGCCAGAAGCTAAACATTTCTTTAGGTTAAGCACATCTTTCTACAGCCAAACACTGGCAATAAGACTGTCACTGCATTTCTTTCAGGGGATAGTGAGAACTAGAAGATGTAATAATGTGCTCAAGAGGCTGAGGTAGAATTGCAAAATTGAGGCTTATTTGACAGCCTGTCCAAAATAAAATAAAGAACGGCTAGATATAATTCAGTGACAAAATGTTTACTTGACACACTTGATGCACATGATTCAATCCCTACCACAACAATCAAGTTACTTAATAAAACCTGACTAAATGAAAACTGAAAAGTAATATAGGATGTAAGAGGTTTTGGAAAAAGCATAGAAGAAATTAGAAATCAAGGAACCAGCTTGCTGAGATATTGTCTGTTTGGACATTTTCATTTCTAAGTAGCCTTAATTCTGATGGCTTAGAAATAATATGTAAATATAGTATACTGGCATTCATCTATTGACAAGTCTATTGGCTTTTAAATATCCCTCCATTTATGATGAAACTGGTATTTGACAGATAGATGAGTATTTTAGGTGTTTCTTGATAAAAAAGTATGAACCATTTCAGCTGTCTCATTTCTCTTTCTCAAGAATGTCAAATGATCAATCATCACTGTCAATAGCCAGAAAATCAAATTGAATGCCCAAACACTATCAATTGTTTATTCAGTGAATGTTGATTATTGCTATTGAATTCTACATTTTTTGATATGGTGTTCATGTTCATGTCATGTTCATTTGTTTGTATACAATGGAAAATTTACTGTATAATAAATGCAAAATTGAATAAAAAAAAAGTTCTGATGCGCTCACAATTCAGCTACAATTATTTAAGTTTATCTCAGATTGTCTTATTACATGAAATATATAAAATTAATATTTAAAAAATCAGATTGAAAATATATTTCTCAAAGTTAAGGTAAACTGCTATACTACCAAATGCAATATTATTCTACTCACAAAATGGGTGTCACTCAAGATTTTGAAGAATTGATGCCAGATAATCACAATAGGGTGATACTGGAATTAAATAAATCACCTAGTATGTTTAGATTTCCACTGTGCATAAACATTGTTTATGAGCATGAGTTTACTGAGTATTAACTCCAAAACCAGTATACATAATTCAAATTACTTCATATTCAACCATTGCTGAAGATCATCTGAGCTATTGAAAGCATGGTGATACTGGACTTGTTGGAAGCAGTACTGGATTTCCACATGCCTTCACAATGGGATAGGCAATATCTGTCAAGAAAAATAAATGAGTGCAGTAAAATTAATATGTTACTCTTCAGTAGACTGAAGTAGACTCTTCAGAAAATTGCTACTCTAACCTATTCATGCTTTTATTTCAATAGAACAGGTATTGCTATTTTGGTTATTAGGTTATCCGTGTGCAAAAGATTTTGAATGCACACAACATATAGATATAGAATACACCTAAGTCAGAGAAAATTCTGGACCAAGAAATATGGTGCCAGAATATTAGCAACATTTAAAATTTTATGTGAATTTATAAATCAGAATGCCAGCAAATATACAAAATTCAGAAACAAAATTTTTGCTATTATCCTTTGGATTTAGGCATGTGACTGGAAAGGATGCTGAGGGTCTACATCTTGAACTGTATGCACAAATAAAGAGACCAAACTGGAAATGGAGTGTGACTTTTGAAACTACAAAATCTGTCTCTAATGACATACTTCTTCCAGCAAGAACAAACCTCAAAAATACAGTGAAAATGAAGTAATACCACTAGGGCCATAAAACTATGCCCCAAAGCCATAGATTATCTAGCAAAAATCCTGTGCCAGACATGGAAAATCTCCCTTTGAGTTATTGGCCATGATGGAGTGGCTCAAGAAACTTTTAAAACAAGATAGCTTATTGATATCTTGTACTGTGATTGGCTTTTTCTCTGGACCTGAATGAATGATACTATTATTTAATACACCTTATACTTCAAACACAAGACTTGGAGAAACTAGACATAATATATTAGTCTGGGGCTGCTATATATTAAAATGCTTTATACTGGCCCCCAAGATATGCTTGCCTCTGATGACGAGATCCTGAGGGACAAGAAGATCTTCCAATATACAAAATGATGCTACATAACCTTTCTCCACAAGTTAATTGGTCAATAAAATATAAAGCCTGTCATTGGGCAGTATAGATAGGTGAATTTTTTCATTACCTGTCTGAGGGTTGCAGAGAGAGAGGAGAGGGAAGAGAGAACATAAAGTGGAGGAGACCACCATAAGATGAGATGGAACATGAGCATGTTGCTAGGAAAAATATCAAGTAGCAAGGGACATTATGGCTGGGAAATGAGTTAGAGTAACTCCAAACCTGCCCAATCTAGGCTTAGAGCTTGCAAATAAACCACGTGGATTATGTGTCTTTTGTACCTAGCAAGAATGATTAGTTTCATTTACTACTTGAACTGATATGGAAGCCTTCTCTGTGAAGACCAACTCTCATAGTATAAGAAGATCCTATACAAGCTACCAAGAAAGAAAAGAGTCCAGAGGTAAAGCCTACAAACAACTATAAACTATATTTACTCCAGCAAGATATCCTAATGATGTAATAATACCCTTCTTAGAGACAAAAATTAGATATTTTTAGATTTATTCTTGCAGGAGATGCCTTTGTGGCTGCA